>NW_027508755.1:4180000-4775000 GCF_051911475.1 Siphateles boraxobius
TGTTTCTCAGGTTCATCACTGATCTCGTGTGATTGAGTGTGTGTTTCTCAGGTTCATCACTGATCTCGTGTGATTGAGTGTGTGTTTCTCAGGTTCATCACTGATCTCGTGTGATTGAGTGTGTGTTTCTCAGGTTCATCACTGATCTCGTGTGATTGAGTGTGTGTTTCTCAGGTTCATCACTGATCTCGTGTGATTGAGTGTGTGTTTCTCAGGTTCATCACTGATCTCGTGTGATTGAGTGTGTGTTTCTCAGGTTCATCACTGATCTCATGTGTTTCGCAGGTTCTCGAGCACATCCGTCTGCCGCTCATCAGTCCGTACTACATTCATGACGTGGTGGAGACTCTGGATGTCGTGAAGGAGTCGCTGAAGTGCCAGAAGCTGATCTCTGAAGCCAAGGACTATCTGCTCCTGCAGGACCGCAGAGGAGAGCTGTACGGGCCCCGGGCCCGGCCCCGACGCGCTACAGGTGAACACACACTGTCTATAGCCCTATTCGGACGGGATTAACTTCACAAGGGTAGATGGAGTAATGTGATTTACCACAGGACGTCTGTAATATTAAAGGCCAATTCGCACGGGATAAGATATCTCAGTAAAGCTAGCAGAAGTGGGAGGGGTAACTCGATGTACCTGTCGTCATGTGTGTATTACACTGCTTGTGTGTATGTGTGTGTGTGTGTGTGTGTCAGGCACAGCTGAGGTAATTGTGACAGTAGGAGGAGAGGATGATAAGGTTGTTCTGCGCAGCGTGGAGAGTTTTGACCCGCTCACCAGCCAGTGGAAGAGTCTAGCCTGCCTGCCCTTCGCCGTCAGCAAACACGGCCTCGTCGTCTCTGGTGAGTCGCAGTGGGAGAACGATCTGCATCGGGATTCTCTCCACAGCCATACTGGGTCGAGCTTCGCTTTTAAGTGCAGATGCGATGTTAAAGGGATAGTTCAGCCTAAAATTTAAATTAGCCCATGATTTACTCGCCCTTAAGTCGTTCTAGGTGTCTATGACACTCTTCTTTCAGACGAATACAATCAGAGTTATATTAAAAAATGTCCTGGCTCTTCCAAGCTTTATAATGGCAGTGCATGGCTGTTTCTGTTTTGAAGTCCATAAAAGTGCATCTTTCCATCATAATAGTGCATTTATCCATCATAAAAGTGCATCTTTCCATCATAATAGTGCATTTATCCATCATAAAAGTGCATCTTTCCATCATAAAAGTGCACCTCTCCATCATAAAAGTGCACCTATCCATCATAAAAGTGCATCTATCCATCATAAAAGTGCATTTATCCATCATAAAAGTGCATTTATCCATCATAAAAGTGCATCTTTCCATCATAAAAGTGCATTTATCCATCATTAAAGTGCTCCACGGGCTCTGCAGGGGTTAATAAAGGCCTTCTGAAGCGAAGAGATGAGTTTGTGTAAGAAAAATATTCATATTTAACAGCTAACTGTCGTACGCTCGTCCATGAGAGACTGGCGTTCCAGCGTATGACGTAGCGTAAGTCCTGGAGACGAACGCGGAAGCGCAGAGAATCGAGCAAAACAAAACGCCAGTCTCTCGTGAGCGCGCGAACGACAGAAGTCACAGATTACAGTTTGTAAAGTTTTGAATATGAATATTGTTCTTACACAAATGCATGGCTTCGCTTCCGAAGGCCTTTATTAACCCGTGTGGAGGGCTAATTTTCATTTTTGGGTGAACTATCCCTTTAACACGGAGTGTGCTTTAGAAACACAATTATATAAAACAGTCTTTCATAAAGTTTGGAAAGGTTGAGGTGAATTCCAAGGACACTCGCGGGCTTCGTTGCACAGGATCTGTGCTGTGAGAGACACGAGCTTTGCTTGATGTGTTACTCTTGCAGTGTGTTCTCGCACGCCAGTATTTTTCTTACAAATGCTCTACAAGGGCATCATTTATGTGGTTTGTAATGCAGTGTGATTATACACGCCCCGGCCAAAGAAATTATAACGGGCAAATGCTGAAGAATCTATGATTGGATCATTATTGCAGTGATTATGTTTCTAGCATGTTATATGTTTGGCAACATTGTGTGTGTGTGTGTGTGTGTGTGTGTGTGTGTGTGTGTGTGTGTGTGTGTGTGTGTGTGTGTGTGTGTGTGTGTGTGTGTGTGTGTGTGTGTGTGTGTGTGTGTGTGTGTGTGTGTGTGTGTGTGTGTGTGTGTGTGTGTGTGTGTGTGTGTGTGTGTGACTGTGACTGTGTGTGTGTGTTTCCAGGCTCCATGCTGTATCTGGCTGGCGGAGAGTTTCCAGACGGCTCGGCCAGTCGAGAGATGTGGCGCTATGACCCGTGTTTTGACTCCTGGTTAGAGATGGCACCCATGAACGTGGCTCGATCAGAACTGGGTAACACACATCAAATCTGCACAAACTTATGCAAAAGAGCAGCTCATGCTGCGTTCCCTTCAGCTCCAAAAGTCCTGAACGTGCAGTGCAATGACACTGAGGTTTACAACCAGTCAAAGTGTGGCATTTTTTAAATTAATTTTTTTTACTATTATTTCGATGAAAGGATTTTACTATATTTTATTTTGATAATGTTTTTTTATTTGATATTTTGTATTTTTAGGAAATTTTATGGTTTTACATTGTATTTAAATTCCATTTATTCACTTTTTTGAGCATAGACCTGAAAATTAAATATCCAACTTAAACTGTCGTAAATCTTGAATGCTCTAGAGCAACAGACTTCAGTTTGATCTCTTTTCAAAGACCACACTTGGCAGATTATTGCTGAAGTAAAAAAGGTAAAAAAATCGAACTTAAAAAAAGTTACAGATTTTTGCGTTTATTGTTATGAAAAATGTGCAAAAATACTATTTTAAATTTTTATATGAAATCTACATTTTCAAAAACACGTTTTACTTTAAAACGGCAAGAGAATCAAAGCCATAAATCTAAACAAGTTTTGTTCCAAATTTGAGCCTGATATCTAAAAAAACGAGCTTTCGGTCAGATTTAGTTTGGCTGCAGTACCAGACGCTTCCACTAGATGAAATGCGTCTCCATTCATTTCAAATGCGCTCATTTTTGTCCGCGAGGAGCACAAGTGTGACACTTTTTTTTTCAGGACTATTTAACCTTTTCGAATCATATTCATAATTTTGTGATTTTGATTTTTGTGTTCACATAGCAAGTGCCAAAACCTTTACCCAAGTTTCATACCATTCTGATGAAGTAAAAAAAAAACTAAATTTTTCAGTCAAAAACGACCGAAGAGCACCAGAGGGTAAAACCCGGTTTATGCTTCCAGCTCCTACAGGAACTGATCGTCTGTGCTGATAAACGAACACCTTCCAGAACAATTCTCAGTGTTTATGATTGCTAATGTTTTTTATTTACACATGCAAAGATCATGGTAGCGTTTTCCATTTTCCAAAAATATCAGGCAATTAAATGCTTTCATGATCTGAAGTTGTTGGAATCCAGTAGAAATATCCCACATCCAATATATATATATATATATATATATATATACACAGGTGAAACTCGAAAAATTAGAATATCAAGCAACAGTTCATGTATTTCAGTAATTAAAAGGTGAAACTAATATAACTATATACATATGCATGATTATACTTTTCAGAGGCTGAAATATACACACAATATATATATATAAGAAACAGGGCAGGGTGTAATATATATATATATATATATAATACACCCTGCCCTGTTTCTTACCATTGTTTGTAAATGAACAAGACTCTTGTTTGAGAGCTGAAATAACCCAGTGTTGTTCTCCAGGGCTGGTGATGCTGGACGGGTATGTGTTTGCTGTGGGCGGCTGGGAGGGCCGTTCTCGCCTGGACTCGGTTGAGTGTTATAATCCTCACACAAACACATGGCAGTTCATGGAGTCGGTGAAGATGGCGGTCACCAGTCCGGCTGTGGTGGCGCTGGATGGGTTACTCTATGTGACAGGTACCAGGTTTTCTCCATCACAAGCTCGATTTGATTCCTGAGTGAAACGCAACTGAACGGACAGCATGTGGACTGAAATAATGTCAAAATAGACAATACATGTCTAAAAGGCGTCACTGCCAATCAAACGTTTCAGAAGTGTGTGAAGAATGTGAGGTTAAAGGAGTGGTTCGAAAATTCCCTGATAATTCACTCACCTCCACGTCATCCATGTTCATGTCTTTCTTTCTTCAGTCGAAAAGAAATTAACTCCAGGATTTTTCCCCATATAGTGACTTCAATGGGGTCCGACAGTTTGAAGGTCCAAATATCAGTTTCAGTGCAGCTTCAAAGTCTCTACAGGATCCCGGACGAGGAATAAGAGTCTTATCTAGACAAACCTGTAGATCCTGTAGAGACTTTGAAGCTGAAACTCACATTTGGACCTTTAACCCGTTGAATTCACTAAATGGAGAAAAATCCTGGAATGTTTCCCTCAAAAACCTCAATATCTTTTCGAGTGAAGAAAGAAAGACATGAACATCTTGGATGACGTGGAGGAGAACAAACAGATGCTATTATTTGTGAAGGCCAGAATAACTAATACTAAAATGTGGTCTACATAACTCAAGCCGTTTGTGGACTTACGCTAGTTTGCACAACTACTAATTCATGCGAGGCGGCAAGTTTTCAGAGTTTCGGTGTCAGTGCTACATTAAACTACTATATATAATGTTGAATATAATGTATAATAATGCAATGGGGGAATATTTGTGGGTCCTGATAATGCCAAATGTGTGTTACCAGTAAAAATGACCTACATTATTTTAAATATATCTAGTCAGTGAAAGAGATCAAGCATACTCATCTAAAATAATTCTGTTTTCAGCTTCAGAATCATGAATAATGTTATTCTGGTGTCACTATTGTCCTGTGCTTTGGGTTTCCAGCACCAAGTCCAAGCCTGTTCATTTACACACACTCAATGTAACACCAAATTTAGCATTTTAATCAACAGTTTATTTTTCATTAACCTTTTATCACAAGTCTTGAGTATCGCAATGATATCGTATCGTGATCTGTATCGTATCGTGACGTGAGTGTATCGTGACACCCCTATTGATGACGTTTCTCGTGTGAAATCCCACAGGAGGAGCTGTTTTAGAAGATGGCGACGGCACAGACTTGGCTCAAGTGTACAACCCTAAAAGCTGTGTGTGGGCCGAGGTGGCGTCCATGCAGATCGCCCGCTCGGGGTCGGCCGCCTGCATCCTGAAGGGGAAGATCTACGTCATCGGTGAATATGGAGAGCATCCGTCAGTGTCACGAGTTTCTCCCGCACACTAGGGGTGTGAACCGACACTGATCAGGGTTCGGTTCGATTACGATTATCATGTCATCGCTTCAGTTCAATTCAATATCTCGATTCACTGCATCCTCAATTTTACTTCACATGTATACAATTTTGTCAGTAAATACAAGCAGTCAGACTCTGCCAGGCGTTCACAGCTCGCGGGGAAAACGGCTGACGTGGTTATCAGGTTAGTGGTATTACCCCCTGCATATTTTATTTGTGCGTGACGCGATTTACACACAGCGCGCGTCTTCTCCAGGTCGTGCTCACCAGGTTGTTCATAAAAGCCGAAATGTGCCCAGATGTAGGCTTATAAAGTAGCTGGAGCATTTTTAATTACTCGCACTCGCCTCCCTCGCTGTATGCTAATGCTAATTTCAACACCCCTACTGTACACTGCAAAAAATGCTTTTCTTACAGTCCAAATATCAATCATTTCTTGAATCAAGATGCATTTACTCAAGTAGTAAAATGACATAAGATATTATGTCCTGTTTTACGGGGGAATTAATCAAAATTAAGTGAGTTTTTGCTTAAAACAAGCTACATTATCTGCCAATGGGGTGAGAAAAAATAATCTTGTTTCTGTTTGAATTAAGTTTATTTTCAGATGATTTAGCTTGTTTTAAGCACCAACTCAATTAATTTTGATTAATTCCCCTGTAAAACAGGACATAATATCTTATGGCATTTCACTCATCTAGTAAATGCATCTTGATTTAAGATTTTTTTGATATTTGGACTGGAAACAAGACAAAAGCACTAAGTAAGAAAAGCATGTTTTGCAGTGCGTCTCACAGATGTTCCTCTGTAGGCGGCTGGCACGCGTCCACCGAGAACACGGATAAGGTCGAGTGCTACGACCCCAAGACCAACCAGTGGACCATGTGCGCGCCCATGAAGGAGCGGCGGTACCGGCCCGGCGTGGCCGTGGTGGACGGGAAGATTTACGTGTTGGGAGGAGAGGAGGGATGGGACAGGTGAGAGATGATACTACACTACAGTCCTGTGAAATTGATGAAATTTTGGCTATGATTTCGGACCCATATGTCTCTTTTTATTTATTTTTATTTCATTTGATTTGAAAGGTGAGGGCATGCGACTGAAAATAGCTTTTAAAAGAAACCCCACTACTTCAGGTCGACTTTGCGCCGGGCCGTTTTCCCATTACAGATTTATTTTTAATATTGAGCGTCAAACAGAGATCCGTTCAGTTGTCCAGATACTTAAAGGGTTAATTCAGCCAAAAAATGAAATTTCTGTCATTAATTACTCGTTCCGAACACGTAAGACCTTCGTTCATCTTCGGGACTCAAATGAAGATATTTTTGATGAAATCCGAGGTTTCTGGCCCTCCATAGAGTGTCAATGTAATCGCCACTTTTATGGCCCAGAAAGGTAGTAAAGACATTGTTAAAATAATCCAGTGGTTCAACCCTAATGTTATGAAGCGATGAGAATACTTTTTGTGCGCAAAAAAAACAAAACAAAAATTTAGACTTTTTTAAAGATAAAGTATTTGATAAAATAAAGTATTTGATAAAGTATTTATGCACTATTGTAACCTTATCTTTCCATGCATGCACATTTAAGGAAATTACAGGAAATACATTTTATATAACATTAAGAACAATTGTTTTAAAAACGAATGCACTTTAAAAAGTGAATGTCATTTCATTTCAATGTTACTTTGAATTGTTTTATATTTCCCTATTGCGCCCTCTTGTGGACATTGGAGACAATACAGTCCTTTTTCTCTGTAAGGTCAAATATTGCCTTTAGAATTTGTTTACAATTCGAATTTGCTAATATTTAAAGGGGCTATGTGTAGTTTTTAGCGGCCTCTAGCGGTGATGTTTCAGATTGCAACCAATTTTTACAAGAGAGCTCGTGCGCGTGTTTGAACTCAAGAGCGAGCACTCATGGTACCGGCCACACTGAGACTTTCAACCCTTCAACACACCGGAGAAAGGTGTGGGGTAGTAATAACAATAGGGATGAAAGACAACTCTGGGTCTGTTTTTATACCTAAATATATACCTATACCTAAAACAAAGCGGAGGTCTCTCCATAATTCAAACGCTCTGCCGATGTTGATCCTTGTTTTTTATATTTATGTGGAGTTTGTGTTGGAGTCTGTGTTGTGCTGGAGGCAGGTCGTTGTTTGGTGTTATCAGACTCCATGGAGTTAGCTGCAGTGCCGTCGCATAGACTGTATATAAAAAGGAGAGAGGCTCGGGAGCGCATGCAAGTTACATCCGATGGATTTCGCGGTAAATCCGACCCGGAGCCTTCACATAGAAATAGGAATACTGGCCTTCAGAGGTAATAGCAAAACCCGACAAGTGGATCATTGTAATGTGTGATTACAACCCCTTCACCCACAGGCAATAAAAAAAGTATTCATTTTAGAAGAAAAGCTACATATAGCACCTTTAAGAAAGAAATAAGAAATTTGAATTTAGCTTTTCAGCCATTTTGACAGCTCTTCTAACCCCACCCCCCCACCCCACACACACACACACAGGTATCACGACACTATCGAGCGGTACTGCGAGGACTCGGACAGCTGGGAGCTCGTGGGAGAGATGCCCACCAGCCGAAGCTGGCTCAGCTGTGTGTCCCTGCGGCTCCTGAAGGACACACACACACACACCCATCCCGGGACGGCCCTGGAGACCGAGTTCCCCGTGGACTGAGAGCACCGGGACCACACCGGCAGCAGAGCCGGCCCGGGACCGAAGGCCTTCAGGCTCTCAGAGCGAGCGCATCCGTGGCCTGGGCTGTAGGAACGGTGAAGGCCTGACCCGAGCACTGGAAGGTCTTCAGAAAACACTCATGTCATAAGCTACAGTCTCCAGCGTGACCCAAACTGAGGCTGGGTCGGCGGATCGATGGATATCTGTGGTGATTGTAATTGTGTTTGTGTGTTTTTGCGGCACATCTCAGAGTCTCCACAGTATCAGTTCAGTGTGATGTTCGAGTGTCGTGCGCTGAGCACCTCATCATTTGTAATCAAGTACTGATTTGTTTTCTAATGAAGTATTGTCTTGTAAATGTTTTGTACTTTTTTTGTATGGTGATTTTTGTTGTTGTATTTATTATTAGATGTTTTTTGTTGTACCGTGACAAACTAGCACAGATACACTGAAACATGTTGACTGACATTCATCAGAACCGTGAATAGTCTGCGTATTGTGCACAGTATGTGATTTATTTCAGTATGTATACCCACATGACCTACTACTTTTGCCAAAATCTGCAGGATACAACAACTGAGCACGCTGGGCTGGGTACTGTATCCCACAATGCACCGTGTTTAACTTGAGTGTCCACTGTATGATGAATGAACCTGAATTACAGCTTAAATTTGTACCATCTTTTCTCATCTCATTATTTGTTTGAATTTCTAAGTGGGCTGTCATGTATAATTAATAAAGCAGTTATTAGCGACATCAGGTGGCTGTTAGTGAACTGCAGCCAGCAACATAATACTCGTGCACACATAACACACACACACACACACACACGAGACTCAACACGATCCCAGGCCTGAAATAACTACAGACTGCAAAGTTCTTCGCTTACAAGTAAAGCATACATCAGCATCAACAAACAATACTTGACAAATGCATTCACAACCTTGCAACCATGTTATTGAACTTTAATACATAAAGTAGCCTAATACATATTCCTTTCCATTAAACTTTTGGCCCGCAACAATAGAATAATAACAAATAGTTTAGCTTGTAACACTTTTTGCATGACACTGTATCTTTTCATGGCCATAGGTTAAAATAAAATAAAAAATCTACTACACTATTTCAGTAAAAAGTAATTTCAGTCCTCCTGATGTTCTCTTGTAACTTTCCTTATGTGGGTTTAATAAATTGTGGAATTAAGCAGGAGTGACACTCATCCCTGATTTGTATTTGTCTTTAGATCAAGAGAAATATGATTCAACTTTGCAATTAGTAATTAACTGTTCAGATGAAGGAGGAAAAACAAGAAAAGAGTAAAAGAATGTGAACATTTGGAAACTTAAAAAGATCATCATATACAAATGTTTTCATATGAAAAATATTTTACAAAAATGTTCAGTAAATTGTATCTGTATAATATTTATGAATACTCTGCTGGCATTAACACATCTGATAACACATATCTGGTTTTCAAAGTAAACTTGTAAAATATTTCCCTAAGATTATATTGAAGATGTTATATTGATAAATTAATTACAATCTCCACTCATAATACACAAAGCTGTATCTGCATTTCTTGTTGATTAAAAGGGGAGGGTTTTAGTTTTGTCACTTTGTATTAGGCTACTCACATGCATTGCATAGTGTGTGATACACCATCTACATTGTAATCAATATCTAGCAAATTTAAAATTGAAATTAAAAAACAAGAAACTGGTGTGAAGTCACACACACATGTTAGTGTGATCGCTGTGTATGTCTGTGACTTCAGTCTCTGTAGCGGCTCCTTGTTCACCATCAGCTGATCCTGAGGAAACTGGACTGACGTCTAAATACTGAGAGTCCTGCAAAAAAACACACGGACGTTACATGATTATTAGAATAAGGGTATCTTCCGATCATTTTTTTTTTTTTTTAAATCAGGTCTATATCTTGTCTTTCATGTGTTTTTTTATTGTGAAACAAAAAAAGCACAATTTTCAAATTTGTCTGATTTCAATATTAAATTAAAAAACAAATGATCGGGAGATACCCTGATTGTATGATACATTACTGCTGTCACGTCACATCAGGAGATAATCAGAAAAAAAACAGCCAGAGATATTAGTATATTCACATTACAGCCAGAGATATACACTCACCTAAAGGATTATTAGGAACACCTGTTCAATTTCTCATTAATGCAATTATCTAATCAACCAATCACATGACAGTTGCTTCAATGCATTTAGGGGTGTGGTCCTGGTCAAGACAATCTCCTGAACTCCAAACTGAATGTCAGAATGGGAAAGAAAGGTGATTTAAACAATTTTGACATGGCATGGTTGTTGGTGCCAGAGTATTTCACAATCTGCTCAGTTACTGGGATTTTCATGCACGACCATTTCTAGGGTTTACAAAGAATGGTGTGAAAAGGGAAAAACATCCAGTATGCGGCAGTCCTGTGGGCGAAAATGCCTTGTTGATGCTAGAGGTCAGAGGAGAATGGGCCGATTGATTCAAGCTGATAGAAGAGCAACTTTGACTGAAATAACCACTCGTTACAACCGAGGTATGCAGCAAAGCATTTGTGAAGCCACAACACGCACAACCTTGAGGCGGATGGACTACAACAGCAGAAGACCCCACCGGGTACCACTCATCTCCACTACAAATAGGAAAAAGAGGCTACAATTTGCAAGAGCTCCCCAAAATTTGACAGTTCAAGACTGGAAATATGTTGCCTGGTCTGATGAGTCTCGATTTCTGTTGAGACATTCAGATGGTAGAGTCAGAATTTGGCGTAAACAGAATGAGAACATGGATCCATCATGCCTTGTTACCATTGTGCAGGCTGGTGGTGATGGTGTAATGGTGTGGGGGATGTTTTCTTGGCACACTTTAGGCCCCTTAGGGCCAATTGGGCATCGTTTAAATGCCACGGCCTACCTGAGCATTGTTTCTGACCATGTCCATCCCTTTATGCCCACCATGTACCCATCCTCTGATGGCTACTTCCAGCAGGATAATGCACCATGTCACAAAGCTAGAATCATTTCAAATTGGTTTCTTGAAGATGACAATGAGTTCACTGTACTAAAATCGCCCCCACAGTCACCAGATCTCAACCCAATAGAGGATCTTTGGGATGTGGTGGAACGGGAGCTTCATGCCCTGGATGTGCATCCCACATATCTCCATCAACTGCAAGATGCTATCCTATCAATATGGGCCAACATTTCTAAAGAATGCTTTCAGCACCTTGTTGAATCAATGCCACATAGAATTAAGGCAGTTCTGAAGGCGAAAGGGGGTCAAACACAGTATTAGTATTATCCTAATAATCCTTTAGGTGAGTGTAAATGAAAAACTGTAATAGATTAATAACAGTGTATAAACAACTCTTACTTAATCACACACAGAGACACTTTAAGAGATGAAAATATTCATTTACATAAATTACAGAGACTAAAGTGCAACTGAATTATTATCTTATATTCGCAAGTCACACACATATGAGGTCTGTTACTGAACTTGGGTCAATTTAAACACTTCAAATATAATTATACTCACAATACTTTAGTTTCTCCAGAATGATATGTTGGCTTTAATTAACTTTTTTATGACAACAGGTTCCATAAATTAACTTGTTTATGTCAACAGGTTGCACATAACTGGGTTACGTTAAACAAACATAATTTGTTCATGTAACTTCAACACACTCAAATAAATGATATGTTGACTTTAACTTTTTCATGTCAACAGGCTGCACATAGTCAAGTCAAGTCATCCTCATTTATATAGCGCTTTTAACAATGTAGATTGTTTCAAAGCAGCTTTACAGAGATAAAGATATAATTTAAGGTAACAGAGATTGGTTTGGTTTTATAGTGGCTCTTGAAAAATGTTTTTTCCAGCTAAAGTTAGTTTTGATTGATTCACTTCCATCTAAATGATAGTTTGTTATTAAATTAGGGGCCGCTAAGACGACACCGTTCTCTCTAAACAGACTTTAAACGTGAACCTGTGATAGACGCTGATGGCGTTCACATGCGCATTAAGAATTGATTCTATAGTTATGTGCGTTTGAATATATGTGCGCAGGTTTATAATTCCTTACAAACCATGCCTAAACAAACTACTTGTCTATAAATTTTGATGCAGAATTTTTATTTTATCTTATCACTTTGGGTAGGTACGCGAACCGAAAAATTCCACAACTCTTTATCTGTAGAGTGGTATAGGGATCCTCCATAGGGAGAGGCTAGTTGGCACTTCAGCACTGCATTGTCATCGGGTCCAGACGAAAGTCCTTCGTCAGATCTGGAAACGGCCTGGATCCGGCAGGCTGCGGGAAAACCTCGGGATAAACAAAGACACTAAAATTAGCGTAGATGCCATTCTTCTTATGATGTAACGAGTACATCAGGATTTGAGGGAAGTGTTCCCAGTTCCGGCTGACCTAATCTAAGCAGCCTAATATTAAATTATAGAAGTCTATAGAGTGTTATGTGAATGCTAGGTCAAAGAGATGTGTTTTAAGTCTAGCTTTGAACTGACAGACTGTGTCTGCTTCCCGGACAATGTTAGGAAGATTGTTCCAAAGTTTTGGTGCTAAATAGGAAAAGGATCTACCGCCAGCAGTCGATTTAGATATTCTAGGTATTATCAACTGGCCGGAGTCACATAACATAATCACATAACTTGGTTACGTTGAAGCAGTGTTAAAGTTAATGAGTGTACAGGCCGCCATGCTACGGTTTCGTAGAATTCTTGAAAACTTGAAAGGTCTGTTGGTTTATTTGTATAGGTTGTATAGTATTTACAGTCATTACGTTCCTGTGTATATTACGTGAATGACGGGTGGTTGGGCAGATATTGTGTTTTGCGGTAGGTGGTATGCCATACGGAACCGTTGCCACTGAAACTGCATATGAACGCACCAGTGGGGCTCGACAGCCTTAGTCAAACGGGTTGGCGCGTATGGTTGGGTTGCGGAGAGATTGTGAGATTGTGGTTAGGTCTCAGCAGCAACTGTTGGTTTATTTGTATAGGTTGTATAGTATTTACAGTCATTACGTTCCTGTATATATTGCGTGAATGACGGGTGGTTGGGCAGATATTGTGTTTTGTGGTAGGTGGTATGCCATACGGAACCGTTGCCACTGAAACTGCATATTAACGCACCAGTGGGGCTCGACAGCCTTAGTCAAACGGGTTGGCGCGTATGGTTGGGTTGCGGTGAGATTGTGGTTAGGTCTCAGCAGCAACTGTTGGTTTATTTGTATAGGTTGTATAGTATTCACAGTCATTACGTTCCTGTGTATATTGCGTGGATGACGGGTGGTTGGGCAGATATTGTGTTTTGTGGTAGGTGGTATGCCATACGGAACCGTTGCCACTGAAACTGCATATTAACGCACCAGTGGGGCTCGACAGCCTTAGTCAAACGGGTTGGCGCGTATGGTTGGGTTGCGCCGAGATTGTGAGATTGTGGTTAGGTCTCAGCAGCAAGAGGGAAGTAGAGGTCAGTAAGCTGGGCTGAGTTGAGTGGGGGACGGAGGGGGTGACTCTGGGACGCCAGAGTCACTGTCGAGCCCTCTTGAGGTGTCGTGGGCTAGTCGACGAAACACTGAGGACGGAAGGTGCCCATTTGAAGACCCTAGAGATGTTCCCTACTCCGCTCAATCCAGAGGGTTGTTATGGGGGGACCGCACTGTGGTTGCAGCCGTTGTGTGTGCTGACGCGCAATACACTGTATTAACACCAGACAGAAAATTCACATCACCAGATGGAAAGAATGGATGGAGAAGCATAGGTTACTGTAAAGCTACGTCTTAGTTGGTGATTATCTTGGCGAAAGCCGAGTACAAATCAGCATGAAGTTTTAACATCTACTCTCGTGTAATGGAAATCATGAAGATCTGGATACGTCCAGTGACTGCGGTGAATAGTGGTGCTGGCAACAAGGGAAAGACCTTGTGACAGCCTGGAGAGACAGCTGACAGGAGGAAAGAGACCCCAATGGGGCTGGTAAGGGTTAGCTACCCTTGTCGGCAGTATCCAGCTCTGTGTTTACAGGATGCTGGAGACACCCGCCCAAGGCTTCTGAAAAATTAAAGAGGAAAATACCCCTAGAGTCTGCGAGAGCAGGGGCGGAAGATGACTCAATGGTGGACAACATGGTTAACGACTTTGGAATGGAAACGGATATGAGTATAGAGAGTACTTCACAAAAGACTAGTTCAGGTTCTGCAGTTAGCAAAGCCATTGAACTCCAAGCTTGTGTCTGTGGCTGGAGCAAGGCGACAACGGTCAGGGGTTTGAAGATTCATCAAGGGAAAATGAAATGCTTGAGGGAGAAGGGACAAGGGCCTCGCATTGATCAGTACTTCTTACGAAGTCAGTCAAGTCAGTCGAATGAAATCCAGCGACAGGAAGCAAACCACAGTTCGCAGGATATCAGCACCCCTGTCATAGAGGAGAGGAGGGTTTGCACAGTTAGTGATGAACACATTGATTCTTGTGAACCCGGTCAGACTAACCAGCATAAGAGAGAAAAGAACCTCAACGGGCATAGGCCTGGAGTTAGATGGCCAAGAGCTTGTGAGAAAACGGCATGGGACACGGTAAACACAGATCTATGCTTTGCATTAGAAAGATTAACTGGTACAGTTGAAAAGAAGCTGGATAAATTTGGGGACATCATTTACGCATATGGAAGTGAGAGGTTTGGTGTGGAAAAAAGGAAGGAAAAAGTACAAACTACTCCTGGATTGTCTAGACGGCAGCAGAAAATTGAAGGGTTAGTTAGAGAAAGGAGACAGCTGAGGAAGCAATGGAAAAGAGCGGAACAAAGTCAGAAGGAGGGACTCAATCTCTTACAAAGGGCCATAAAAGATAAGCTTGCAACATTACGCAGAGCTGAGCGCCTACGGAAACGCTACAAAAAGAAGGAGCGTGCGAGGGCTAATTTCTATAAAGATCCATTCAAATTCGCAAAGAAGTTATTCACCAGTGAGAAGAATGGCACTTTAAAAGCATCTAGGGTTGAGCTAGAGAGATATTTGGAGGAAACACATACAGATGCAAAAAGGCATAAGCCTATGTCTATTCCGTCAGACATCCCACCTGTCAATCCACCAGAATACCAAATGGAGGTCTGTGCACCTAAGTGGAAAGAGATAGAGCAGGTTGTGAGAAAGGCAAGGGCTTCATCATCTCCAGGGCCTAATGGAGTTCCGTACAGAGTGTACAAGAGTGCTTCAGGAGTTCTACGAATTCTGTGGAAATTGATAAAAGTGGCTTGGGAAAAGCAGGTTGTACCTAGAGCATGGCGCAGAGCAGGGGGAGTCTTTATACCCAAAGAAAAAGATGCTACAAGCATCAGTCAGTTTCGCCCTATTTCACTATTAAACGTCGAAGGAAAGATTTTCTTCAGCATTATTGCTCAGAGATTGTCAACCTACCTATTAAAGAATGGCTCCATTGACACTTCAGTTCAAAAAGCGGGCATTCCAGGATTCTCAGGATGCTTAGAACACATCAGTGTTATCTGGCAACGAATTCAATCAGCTAAAAAGGAGAGGAAGGAGCTCCACGTGACATTCCTGGATTTGGCTAATGCATATGGTTCAGTGCCACATGAGCTTCTTTGGGCATCATTTGATTTTTTCAGGGTACCGATGTCGATAACAAATTTGTGACCCGTCACAGAAACCAGGGACACAAGTCGGCAGCACAACTTTCGAGCAAAATGAGAAAGAAGAGTTTTTTTTCAAAATTGGTGATTTTCAATTTTTTGGAGAATCTGTTAATTGAAATCACGAAGAAGCCTCTCCATGTTTGAGATAGCAGTATTGGTATATTTAAAAGCTTACATTTTGAGGTTGAAATCGGCTTGTTTTCGGAGATTCTAGCATGCAGTAGGGGCGTGGCGTGTCATTGTCTGTGTGTATTTCCATACTGAATAACCCGGCGCTTTTGCCCCCGCCCTCCAAGTCAACCACATGGCTACTTATTATGCTGTGCTCTGGCCAGCTCTCTCTGATATCAAAATTCAATGAAGATTGATGCCGCAAAGATTGTCGCAGACGAGATGAACCGTCTGGCAGTTACACCGAAAATGTTTTCGCCGCACTTCGTGGGCTCGGGAAACTGAACCGGAGGTATGGGCGCAGCGCGCTCGCCCTCAGTGCTTCAATACGGCGGCTCGGCTCGCTGACAGCGGTGGCTGGCTGTTTCATATGTGACGGAGAATCGAAATAGAGGATGCAGTTAAGACCTTTGCTGCTGCGATGAAGGCCTGCCGTGCGTGTTTCTGAAATGTAAGTTAAGCTTCATTTGCTCTTTAGTCGTTATTTAAGATGCTGAACCTGCTGATGATATAATGTGCTTGCGGACATTTCATTTGTGTGTGTATACGCACATAAGAAAGTGGTGTAAAGAGATTTGCAACAGTAATTTGAGGAGGTGAAATGTGATTATTTGGAAAATTGCAGAAATGACTGCTTAAAGAAAAATGCCAGAAGGCATTTGCCTCCTACATAAACTTTAATATTGTTGACATTTTGGGCACACGAGCGTTGCGTACTATTTGCGCTATAGATATGTAGGCCTATGGCTTATTGGTCTTTGTTTGTTGTTGTTGGTTTTGCGTTATATGTATATGGCATATTGGTCTTTGTGTGTTGTTGCTGGTTTTGCGTTATACTGTATGTATATGGCATATTGGCCTTTGTGTGTTGTTGCTGGTTTTGCGTTATATGCAGGCTATATGGCATATTGGTCTTTGTGTGTTGTTGCTGGTTTTGCGTTATATGTATATGGCATATTGGTCTTTATGTGTTGTTGCTGGTTTCGCGTTATATGCAGGCTATATGGCATTATTGGTCTTTGTGTGTTGTTGCTGGTACGTTGCAAATAGAGGGGCAGCACAATTGTTTTTCGCCTAGTGCGGCAGAAGTGCACTCATTCGAAGTGTAAAAAAAGCTGTAAAGCACATGGAGGAGCTTTACAGGGGGTATGGCTTATCTAAATGAGATGTAAATGAGCCCTATTGTCACCCCCAGCAGCAGAGACAGGTGAGAACTGCACAATCTTTAGCTCGTTTTCTCCTCTTTGAGCTTTTTTAAGTGCCTACTTTAAAATGGCCACAACTTCTCCAAATATTATCAGATTTCCACATGTTACACATCGTTGGAAAGCTTGGATATTACACTCTCAGAATCTATGAATAACTCAAAATGCCTCAGAACCGACTTGTGTCCCTAGTTTCCGTGACTGGTCACATTTAGTGAAAGCCTATTTTGGAGATTTGCAATTTAGTTTCTCAACTCCAGAATTCAGCACTACATGGCAATGCTTAGAGGTTGGAATAATGGCAGGATGCACCATTTCTCCACTGGCTTTTACCATGGCAATGGAAGTAATCATTAGGGCATCAAAATGGGTAGTAGGAGGAGAGCGCTTGGCTTCTGGGAAGCGACTACCACCAATCAGAGCATACATGGATGACATGACAACCATGACTACAACGGTAGCCTGCACTAATCGGTTATTGGGGAAGTTAACAGATAATATTGAATGGGCACGAATGCAATTTAAGACCTCTAAATCAAGGAGCATCTCCATAATTAAAGGCAAGGTAGTAGATAAAACATTCTTCATTAATGGTGAGGCAATACCAACAGTTTCTCAGAAGCCAGTGAAGAGTCTAGGGAGATGGTACGATGGGGATCTAAAGGACACAGTTCGAGTGGGAGAAGTTAGACGACAAGCAGTGGAAGGGTTGAAGAGCATAAACAGCTGTGCTCTACCAGGCAAACTGAAACTCTGGTGCTTTCAGTTTGGTCTACTGCCAAGGTTGCTGTGGCCACTGACTGTGTATGAGGTTTCTTTGACAACAGTGGATAAGCTGGAAGCGTTAATAAGTTCATACATCAGGAAATGGTTGGGAGTTCCACGCTGCCTCAGCAGAGTGGGACTTTATAGTAAAGGAGTATTGCAGCTGCCAGTCTCTGCTTTAACCGAGGAGTTTAAGTGTGCCAAGGTCAGACTGGAAATGACTTTAGCAGAGTCACGCGACAAATGTGTAAGGGAGACAGCCCCTGTGGTAAAAACTGGTAGAAAGTGGTCAGCAAAGAAATCTGTAGTAGAGGCAAAGGCTGACCTTCAAATTGGGGATATCGTGGGACAGGTACAGCATGGAAGAGGGGGTTTTGGGCTCAGTTTAGCTCCTCCTAAATGGCACAAGGCAGGCCCAGCCCAAAGGAGGAAGCTGGTAGTCAACGAGGTGCGAAAGCAGGAGGAGAGGATGAGATGTATAAAGGCCATTTCCCAGGCCAAGCAGGGAGAGTGGATGAGATGGGAGAGTGTGGAACAACGCAAAATGGGCTGGCAAGACCTTTGGTCAATGGAAGAGAGTAGGATCAGTTTCCTTATTAGGTCAACATATGATGTTCTCCCATCACCGCAGAACCTAAACCTCTGGGTAGGAGAGGATCCATCTTGTCCTTTGTGTTCATCACCTGCCACATTAAGGCACATTTTGACAGGATGTAAGGTGGCTCTTAGCCAGGGTCGGTTTACTTGGCGCCATGACCAAGTATTGCGATGTTTGGCTTTAGCATTGGAAGGCAAGCGTAGTATGACCAATAAATTGCCGCCTGTTCTAGCAAAACATCACACGCAGAAGACAATATTCCTCCGCCCAGGCGAGCAACCACCAAGAAAAGGTGCTAACACCAATTCTCGCCCAGGACAACTGGAAGCTGCTAGGGACTGGAAGATGCTGGTTGATCTTGATCAACGGCTTATTTTTCCACCTGAGATTGCCACCACTAACCTACGACCAGATTTTGTTTTGTGGTCTGGATCAGCACGCATTGTTCAACTGATAGAGTTAACAGTGCCATGGGAGGATGAGGTAGATGAGGCATATGAGAGGAAGAAACTGCGGTATGCTCATCTGGCCACTGAAGCAGAACAGCGAGGATGGAGAGTCCAGGTTTATCCAGTGGAAGTGGGTTGTCGTGGTTTTGTGGCACACTCTACAACCCGGTTCCTCAGAGACGTCGGATTCAGTGGCCAAGAGTTGCGTCGTACAGCAAAGAACTTATCTGAAGCAGCAGAAAGGAGCAGCAACTGGCTGTGGTTGAGACGGAAAGATTCTAGCTGGCTGTGTACAGGCCGCCATGCTACGGTTTCGTAGAATTCTTGAAAACTTGAAAGGTCTGTTGGTTTATTTGTATAGGTTGTATAGTATTTACAGTCATTACGTTCCTGTGTATATTACGTGAATGACGGGTGGTTGGGCAGATATTGTGTTTTGCGGTAGGTGGTATGCCATACGGAACCGTTGCCACTGAAACTGCATATTAACGCACCAGTGGGGCTCGACAGCCTTAGTCAAACGGGTTGGCGCGTATGGTTGGGTTGCGGAGAGATTGTGAGATTGTGGTTAGGTCTCAGCAGCAACTGTTGGTTTATTTGTATAGGTTGTATAATATTTACAGTCATTACTTTCCTGTATATATTGCGTGAATGACGGGTGGTTGGGCAGATATTGTGTTTTGTGGTAGGTGGTATGCCATACGGAACCGTTGCCACTGAAACTGCATATTAACGCACCAGTGGGGCTCGACAGCCTTAGTCAAACGGGTTGGCGCGTATGGTTGGGTTGCGGTGAGATTGTGGTTAGGTCTCAGCAGCAACTGTTGGTTTATTTGTATAGGTTGTATAGTATTCACAGTCATTACGTTCCTGTGTATATTGCGTGGATGACGGGTGGTTGGGCAGATATTGTGTTTTGTGGTAGGTGGTATGCCATACGGAACCGTTGCCACTGAAACTGCATATTAACGCACCAGTGGGGCTCGACAGCCTTAGTCAAACGGGTTGGCGCGTATGGTTGGGTTGCGGAGAGATTGTGAGATTGTGGTTAGGTCTCAGCAGCAAGAGGGAAGTAGAGGTCAGTAAGCTGGGCTGAGTTGAGTGGGGGACGGAGGGGGTGAATCTGGGACGCCAGAGTCACTGTCGAGCCCTCTTGAGGTGTCGTGGACTAGTCGACGAAACACTGAGGACGGAAGGTGCCCACTTGAAGACCCTAGAGATGTTCCCTACTCCGCTCAATCCAGAGGGTTGTTATGGGGGGACCGCACTGTGGTTGCAGCCGTTGTGTGTGCTGACGCGCAATACACTGTATTAACACCAGACAGAAAATTCACGTCACCAGATGGAAAGAATGGATGGAGAAGCATAGGTTACTGTAAAGCTACGTCTTAGTTGGTGATTATCTTGGCGAAAGCCGAGTACAAATCAGCATGAAGTTTTAACATCTACTCTCGTGTAATGGAAATAATGAGATAATAAAGTGAATAATTGAGTGATGATTGAGCATTATTGAAGACACCTGATGTTAACAAGCAGAATCACTGAAGGAGAAAACCGGAATTTAAAGTCACCATTATGGAGATTGTTTGTTTTAGTTGGGCTTTTGACCCTCACATCATTAACTTTAAATTTTGTTGGGCTGCTGTACATGAGTTATAACAGCCAGATGATCAAATAGAAAAGGTGATCTGATTGTGTTGGTTGTGTTTTAATATAATCATTATATCACAATAATTTGACCTGAATCACTGAACTCATATAGGACCAATTTTCTGAGTTAAGTTTACCTTGTGGATTATAGCAGCACTGCCGTTGTAGAGCATACAATTTTTAGACTTTTCAATGAAATCCAAATGATCAAATCAATAAAAAATAAAAAATAAATTTCTAAAAAAATAGTTATGTAGACATTAAAGGGTTAGTTCACCCAAAAATGAAAATTAAGTCATTAATTACTCACCCCCATGCTGTACCAACCCCGTAAGACCTTCGTTCATCTTCGAAACACAAATGAAGATATTTTTGATTAAATCTGAAAGGTGGATCACTGCTACATAGGCTGCCAGAGGGAATGAAACTTGACGGCCCAGAAAGTCATTAAAGAACATGTTTAAATATTCCATGTGCCTACAGTGGCTCAACTATAAGTTTATCAAGCGACGAGAATACTTTTTTTCCGAAAAATAACCCATAAATAAACGACTTTATTCGACTACTCCTTTTCTTCCTTGTGGGCCTGAGACGAGAGTTCAAGAGATTTCCACGACGCATGCGCGAGAACGGAACAAGAAGTCTTCAATAATGCTCACTCATCACTCAATTATTCACTTAATTATCTCATTAACTTTAACACTGCTTCAGTGTTCATTTAACACTCAGCTCAGAGTTTAATTTGGTCGCTTAAAATTACTTAATTCCATTGTTGAAGTTACATGAACAAATTATGTTTGTTTAACGTAACCCAGTTATGTGGAACCTGTTTACATAAAAAAGCTAATTAAAGCCAACATATTTTTTTGAGTGCAGGAGAAACAGTCTCGTGCACCTCTAATACAGGTGGACATTTGCTTCACAGGACCCACATGTTTCCCATTACACATCATTTATAAACTTGTGTGATCAAACACAATTGTGTCATGTTGGTTATTAAATTAATAGAAAGGTGGTGAACTCAATAGAGATATTCAATGTTTTAATGTTAAATGTAAAAACTACAGCCTACACATACATGATGTTTTATTAACAAAGTTCGGGAGGAGTACGTTCAGATAATTAACACGAGTGGAGAGCACTGACCAATCAATGATATGAGGTGTATATATAGACTCAGCAGTCTCACCTCAATCCATTGTCAGTTTAGCAGCATCCCTCCACCGCCCCTTCTCCACACTTCTAGTCCTAACTACTTACATGGGGGGGGGGGGTACTCTGGGTTCGGGCCGAACTCCCTCCCCCCGGACAGCACGCCAAATACGCATTAAACTTTACCCCCTCTAATTGTATGTAAGTGTGAACTCGTGAAATTAAGATCATGCCGCCAGGATATAGCTGTACAATGTATTTCACAATTATATGCTCAAATTCATGCCATGCTTTAGGACATCGATGAGAACACAATGAGCTCAGATTATTTCAGAATAAGTGGTAAATAAAATGAAAAATAACTCTTCAAGTGCCCTTATAATGGTTTTTAAAATGTCCCCTTTCATGCAGTGTGTAATATAGCTGTTTGTCAATGTAAACATTCTGCAAAGTTGTAAAGTCGAAAGTGCACGATAAATAAAAGTATCGTCTCCCAAAAGAAAGTCTTGAATCTGAACCGCCTAAACGAGTAGTCTGTGATTCAAATCCCACTGCGTTACGGTTATACGTCACTAGAAGTACATTTTGCATAATGCCCGCCTATGTTGTACGTACATCCATCAACGTGGGATTTGACTGAAGGCTCCTTCTCAAATCTTGGAGTTCAACGCAGGATTTGTAAAACGCTTGCTCTTGAAAGATGGGTCAGTACCCAGTTTTTTTTTTTCTGGCCAGCTTACTCCTCAGAATCACAACCTGTAAGTATGAAAAATTAATGGTGTATATATTTTCTACCGGGTGTTCAAAATACGTAGTTTTGTGTTTTATATTGTGTAGGACACCTGCTAGCCGGCTAACTGCATTACGCATTACGTATGGAGATATTTTTGGTGCAAAACTACTGAACGCCCGTGACAGTGAAATTTGTAGTTGTAGAGAATAGCCACACATGTGTATCAGTAAATTTGAAGTCACAGAGAGAAAAGATTAAAGAGTTGCAAACTTGTAGACTTTTTTTTAATCTTCCACAAACACAACACAACGGTTACACCTTCTCAAATTCTTCACTGCAGGTGCACAAATCCTATTCTACAAATCACAAATTAAGAAACTCGTACGCTCACATTTTTGCTACAGTTGCTGCAGTGAATATGGTGCAAAACGCATTTACACACCTGCATCAAAACATGTGAAGTCACGGAGAAATTTTGCTCATCTGCAAATCAGTATGTGAATTCATCCAATGAGAGTTGCACACTTGTAGAATATTTTCTCACAAATGTCTTGTATGTTTTTCTAGCACAAACACAAGTACATAACTACAGCTGCTTGAATCTGCTGCGACAAATCTCAAACACTGTTTTTCGCTTTCAAGTGACAAGTTTCGCGCGCTCTCCCTTTTGCACCAAGTGCACCCTGAAATGTGGTGCAAAAGTGAGTTGTGCATCTGTAGAGGCAGTGGGCGGAGCCTACATTAATATCCATGAGTTTCCCGGGCATGCGTGGAACTGCTCATTCCAGTTCACGCTCCTCGTTTCTCAGCAGGTTTAATGGATTATTTCGAAAAAGGTAAACATAGTTTCAGCGCGAACTTAAACTACAATTGTGTATTGTTTCGTTAAGTTTATAATGTTTTTATTAATTCGTCACTGACTGAATGATTGCTGGCATTCACTTCGTGTAGGCCTAAAAGTACAGCAAACTTCAACTCGTCGTATAAATTGCACCTTGCAAAGCTTTAACTGTGGCTTTTACTAATTGTTATCATTTGTTGATTGCAATAAATTAAAAAAACCCTCATAAATGTATCCTATATAACTTTTATATAGGCTATATTATATATACTTTGCAGTAGTGAACGCACCAGAGAGAAATGCACATTTCATAAGGATTAGATAAGCAGAGAGCAGTCTGTAGTCTGTTTTCTTTCGTTTTTAATTGTTCTGTTTAAAAGTAGACATGTCTGTGAGACAAGTAGCCTATAGACTACCTTATACTCGGAGTTTCGGTTCATTTATGAGACGAGCTCCAGTTCACGCGCCGGCGCCTCTGTTTCGTGATTATCTATCGTCTGCTATATTTACTTCTTATTTATTAAATCCAGGCAATTGGTTGATGAAACATTGATTAAAATTAAGATACAATTAATATAAAACTAAATTCAATTTAAAGAAAGGGGTTGTGCTTTCTGTTTGATGTCTCTGTGAAAGTTTTAAAGCTTTCAGAGCGGTCACGTCCGAAACATTGTTTTTCCTCGTAAATGCGAACACTAAAAATCATAAATGCAAACAAAAAATAAAAAAATTAAAAAGATGAATATTTTATGTTCTGTGGAGACTGAGAGCCAACCCTTCTTCATCTGGTATTACTTTGGTTTGCGGTTTGCAAATGAATTGCAAAATTCACAGAATTACTAAAAAATATTTTAGGCCTAGCTATATAAAATTCAGCCCGCCAAAGTGGCTTGCAGGAGTGACTGTGTTACACGCCACTGCTAAAATCCACCCGCATTCAGCGGGTTGGCGGGGGTTAATGTCAAGCACTACTGTTCATAAGTTTGGTATTAAGGTTCTAAGGTAAGGTACCTTTAAGGTACCAAGACTACATTTATCTAAAAACAGTAATATTGTGAAATATTTTTATCAACTGTAAAATATATATATATATATATATATATATATATATATATATATATATATATATATATATATATATATTGTGATGGCAGAGTTCATTTTACTCTAGATTCCAGTGTCACAGAAATCATTCTAATACTGAATTGCTGCTCAAGAAACATTTCTGATTATTATCACAGTTGAAAATGGTTGTGCTGCTTAATGAAGTGTGGAAATTGACCTTGCCTGCTATAAAAGTATAACATTACTTAAATCATAGTGATTCCAAACTTTTGTCATGCAAATCTTAAATGAGGAAAATGCCAGAATGTCATGTTTTAACATTGATCCAACAAAGTTTAAAGGTTTCATTTTTCAATAGTTCAAGTCAGAAGTAGATCATGCATTTGTATCAATGATCATCATTGTGTATCATCCAGGCACACAGAGCAACATAAGCTCAAAGAAAGAACATGACAAAGAGAAACATCAGTGTAGGGGGCAAAATGTTTATTTGGACACTGATATGGTTGTGGAGTTATTTCCCAGAGATTATTGCCAGATATGACACAGTTGTAAAGCTTCATAAGGTAAGGTATCAGAAGAGCTTAGCAATAAATAAATTGAATGGTAATGGTTCATTTAGGAATATTCTATATCTGCTCTTCTGTGAAATAAGTGTTGCTGTAATCATTCAGGTGTTCTGCAATTTCTGGTTTTATGGTAAAAGTGGAATCTTAAACCTTGTGATATTTTTTTTATTTTTTTTATTAAAGTAACATTCAACAAATTATAAAAGACAGTTTAAAGCATTGCAATGTACAGAGGAAAAGCACAACGAAATAAACAAGTTGAAGTTTGCTGTACTGTTTGCAACTCTTAAAACATTTCTCTCTGACTTCAAATTTACTGATACACTTGTGTGGCTATTCTCTACAACTACAAATTTCACTTTCACAGGCGTTCAGTAGTTTTGCACCAAAAATATCTCCACAAACACCACACTCCTAAAATTACTGAAACCTGATTGGAATAACGAAAAATGCATCATAATAGCCAATGGCATCCAAGCGCACAAATTAGGGGCAGGCTCGCTCCTTATATAACATGGCGCTGAACGACATCTCAGAATCTTTCGACTGAACAACCAATTCACGTAAAACCCTGAGCAAAAGTGACACATAATTACAATGTCTCTTTGCATCATTTCAGGTAACTGTGGTTAAGTCATTATTATAAACGCAGTAGCAGACCTGGTTGAAACACTACGTCCGACAGAAGGGTGCAGCGATGAATCTCTGTGCTTAACATAACTCAACTGAAGTAGTCTATCTCTGTTCAAGCGATGTATCCAGCCGCTACAACGGCAGCAAAAACGAAGCCGTGAACCTGGTTCCCTTACCCAATACAGATAAACAATGCTAACTTGGTTAAGTATAACTCAACTGAAGTAGAATAACAAATTAAGTAAAATCGAACCCTTATTTAACTAAGGTAAAATAAATCAATTGGTCTGAACGTTCAAATTTCAGCAGACAGTTTACTTTTTGGATTCAGAACAACAGCATTAACAACAAGTAAAATAGGTTAAATTCATTCACCTGAACTGTGCACATGAATTTTAGACTCTTAGGTTATGTTCTCACTCCATCCATGCAATAAATGCACATTCTTGAATGAGTGAGGTTTTCTAACCTATTTAAGCTACTTCACTATTATCATCAAATTAAAATCAATCAAAAGCTATATAAAAATGTACAAGTAATTATGAAGATACACCCCCACTCAAAAAAATGATATGTTGGCTTTAATTGACTTTTTTACGTAAACAGGTTGGACATAACTGGGTTACGTTAAACAAACATAATTTGTTCATGTAACTTCAACATAATGAAGTTAAGTAATTTTAAGCGACCCAATTAAACTCTGAGCTGAGTGTTAAATGAACACTGAAGCAGTGTTAAAGTTAATTAGATAAATAAGTGAATAATTGAGTGATGATTGAGTATTATTGAAGACACCTGATGTTAACAAGCAGAATCACTGAAGGAGAAAAACTGAATTTTAGGTCACCATTATGGAGATCAGTGTTTGTTTTGGTTGGGCTCTTGACCCTCACATCATTAACTTTAGATTTTGTTTGGCTGCTGTACATGAGTTAAAACAGCCAGATGATCAATTAGAAAATGTGATCTGATGGGTTTGGTTGTGTTTATAATCATTATTTCACAATCATTAGACCTGAACTCAGAACCCAAATTCTGAGTTAAGTTTACCTTGTGGATTATAGCAACACAATCATACCATTTTTAGCCTTTTCAATGAAATCCAAATGATCAAATCAATAAAAAAGAAAAACTTTAAAAGAATCGTTTGTATGCAGGCACACACAGACATCAATATTTAGCGTATGAATCTCAGCAATGGTGACAAACAGATCACATCTGAACATAAGCTCATTATCTATTCATGCAGCAATGCATGATGGGAGGCATGAATGAGTTTTGATTGGTGGCACCCAGAATGCACTGCAACATGCTTTATTATTGTCACCATTGTTGAGATTCACGGACTGATTCTCGATGTCTGGGTGTGCCTACATAAACAAATTTTTTTTAGAATTTTTTTTTTGTTTCTTTTCTTTTTTTCTTTTTGTTTCTTTTTTATTGATTTGATCAGTTGGATTTCATTGAAAAGGCTAACAATGGTATGCTCTACAATGGCAGTGCTTCTATAATCCATAAGGTAAACTTAACTCAGAAATTGGGTTCTATATGAGTTCAGTGATTCAGGTCAAATGATTGTGATATAATGATTATGATAAAATACAACCAACATCATCAGATCATCTTTTCTAATTGATCATCTGGCTGTTATAACTCATGTACAGCAGCCAAACATTATCTAAAGTTAATAATGTGAGGGTCAAGAGCCCAACTAAAACAAACACGGATCTCCATAATAGTGACTTTAAATTCCGGTTTTCTCCTTCAGTGATTCTGCTTGTTAACATCAGGTGTCTTCAATAATGCTCCAATCATCACTCAATTATTCCCTTAATTATCTCATTAACTTTAACACTGCTTCAGTGTTCATTTAACACTCAGCTCAGAGTTTAATTGGGTTGCTTAAAATGACTTAATTCCATTTGATTAACGTAACCCAGTTATGTGCAACCTGTTGACACAAAAAAGTTAATCTAAGCAAACATATCAAAACCTGATGACATAAAAAAGTTAATTAAAACCAACATATAATTTATTTGAGTGTGTTGAAGTTACATGAACAAATTATGTTTGTTTAACGTAACCCAGTTATGTGCATCCTGTTGACATAAAAAAGTTAATTTATGGAACCTGTTGACATAAAAAAGTTAATTATAGCCAACATATCATTTTTTTGAGTTCTCCCTCAGATGTTTTTTATTCAATGCATAAATCATGCAAAATAAAAGAGTAAGTGTGTCTTTGCCTACATTTTGATTGGGTTGGCTCAGCTAATCCATGGTCAAGCCTAGATCTGGCCTGATACTTTCTGAGGTTTTCCTTTGCCTCACATAAAATTCTGTATTGCTGTGTCTCAGTCAGAAACCAGGTTAAATCAGAATAAATCAGGTTAAATTAGGTCAAGGTCTGTGAGGATGGAAAAGTACCTAATAGACTCAGAGAGAAGATGTGTATAGGTAGTTAATAAGATGGTACTAAAAATGTTAATTAAAAATGATGGATGGCCCTAGAACACTGCAGGTGCAGGGAATCATGTGACCTGAGCTTGATAGCTGATTGGCTACCTAGTGATAAGAAAAGGTATTAGACCTGAAATTCCACCATAGCAAGTCAGATGAACATCTGCATTTTGTTACTTGTCAAAAAAAAGTTACTTCTTCTGAAACCTGAAACTTCGACTCTTGAAAGATTTCTTTTGAGACCCGATTTGAAGACTTTGAATTTACCACAACAATACTTACTGAACTGATCTGGATTCTTTAATCGCAGGCAGCAGCTTCTCAAAAACTTGCAGTTTTTTCAGTGTCCTTTTTTTCTCCAACAAATCCATTAATATCCAACTCATCCAGCATCTTCTCTGATGTCAACAACACAAAAGCTAAAGCTGACCACAAAGATGAAGAGAGTTTGGCATCCTTTATTCTTCCAGATTTCAGATACTGTTGTACAGTATTTCCTCCACTAGTGAACGATCACCCAGTTCATTCAGACAGTGGAACAGATTGATGGATTTCTCTGGAGAGTCAATGGTCCTGATCTTCTTCTTGATGTAATTAACTGTTTTCTTATTTTCAGTTATGCTATAAGAAGTGCTTGTCTGTTTCATTAGTCCGTGCAGAAGAACCTGATGAGACTCCAATGACAGACCCAGAAGGAACCGCAAGAAAATGTCCAGATGTCCATTTTTACTCTGTAGAGCCTCATTCACAGCTCTCTGATGCAGCTCAGATAATGAAACATGTTTAAACATGAGCTGAAACCAGTCATTAACTTTAGACCACAAGCTCTGTTGAATGATTGTGTCAAACACATTGATGTTGTTGTTTGTGAAGCAGAGGTGCACATATAGAGCTGCTAGATGTTCCTGAATACTCAGATGAATAAAGCAGAAGACTTTCCCCTGATACCAGCCAGACTCCTCTCTGAAGATCTGAGTGCACAATCCTGAGTAAACTGATGCTTCTGTCACATCAAGGCCACACTCTCTCAGGTCATCCTCATAGAAGATCACATTGCCTTTCACAAGCTGCTGAAAAGCCACTTTTCCCAGTTTGAGGACTGTGTCTCTATCTGTCACATTCTTCTCATAGTCCTTCTCATGTATGATATTGGTCTGAAGGATCAGGAAGTGTGTGTACATCTGAGTAAGAGTCTTGGGAATCTCTCCAGTCTCTGCTTCGCTCAACATTTTCTCTAATACAGTGGCTGAGATCCAGCAGAACACTGGGATGTGACACATGATGTAGAGGCTCCTTGATGACTTCAGGTGTGTGATGATTGCATTGGCCAGACTCTGATCACTGATCCTCTTCCTGAAGTATTCCTCTTTCTGTGGCTCATTGAAGCCTCGTACCACTGTCACTCGATGGACACACTCAGAGGGAACGAGATCGGCGGCTGCTGGTCTGGAGGTGATCCAGATGAGAGACGAGGGAAGCAGATTCCCAGTAATGAGGTTCGTCAGCAGCACGTCCACTGAGGCTGATTCACTTACATCACACAACCTCACATTGCTCTGAAAACCCAGAGGCAGACGACACTCGTCCAGACCATCTAAGATGAACAACACTTTATATTTATCACTGGATATTTCTATATCTTTAGTTTCAGGGAATAAGACATGAAGAAGATCTGAAAGACTGAGTGTTTTGTCCTTCATCAGATTGATCTCCCTGAAAGGAAGTGGAAACATGAGCTGAACGTCCTGATTCTCTTTCTCTTCAGCCCAGTCCAGGATGAACTTCTGCACAGAGACTGTTTTTCCAATGCCAGCGACTCCCTTTGTCAGCGCAGTTCTGATGGGTTTGTCTTGTCCAGGTAAAGGTCTAAAGATGTCATTGCATTTGATCGGTGTGTCCTCTTTTGCTGGTCTCCTGGATTGTGTCTCAATCTGTCTCACCTCATGTTCATTATTGATCTCTCCACTCTCACTCTCTGTGATGTAAAGATCTGTGTAGATCTCATTCAGGGGTGTTGGGTTTCCCTGCTTTTCTGTTCCCTCATACAGACGCTCAAACTTCTTCATCAGATTTGACCTAAAACTTTTGAGGACTTCATGGCTGTAAAATTAAAATACCACATTATTACATGAGTTACTAAACACAACATATCTTTATACTGTACCATAATTAAATTATATATTTTACTGGAAGGTTTTACCTGAGATCAGTCTGTGTATCTCCACTCCTATAACCTAATGGCTGATTCATAGACCCGTCACTCATCATAGACACACAGCTGGGCTCTGGCTCTGATCTCTTCTGATGAAGTGAACTATAACAGACACAGATTAAACTGAATGCTTTTAATTACTCTATTTAACAGTATTACATTCATTTATCATAATAAACAGGGCAGGCGCTCCGCACACGCACTGCGCGTAGGGCACCAAGTGCTTGGGCGGGTTTTGTAGCGCGGGTGCCCTTGTGTCGTGTATGCATGTCCAGGGGGGCATCGCTAGTAGTGCAAATGATCCGGGGCAGGCTTTTTTAGCCCTCCATGTTGAATCTTTTATTTTAACGGTGGTCCGGGAGTTTCTCCCCCGGGTAATTTTGAAACTTGGGCTGTTTAAGATGCAGTTAGTTTGTTTGAGAAGAAAAGGAAGACCGCTTAGATACGTTTTTTCGTTGTTGTTCTATGCGGATAATGCGGTCATTTTCAAGAGGTTCATAGGCCAAGGCCCAAGGGCAACAAAAAAACCCACAATCTCAGTGTTTGTATATTTTCATATTCACAGAGTTGTCAAATTATTAGGGCTAGGAAAAGATTAATCGCATCCAAAATAAAAATTTGTGTCTACATGATATATGTGTGTGTACTGTGTATAATCATTGTGTGTACTGTGTATAATCATTTTGTATATATAAATACACACACATATACACGTATATATTTAAGAAATATTTGCATGTATATACTGTATATATTTATATATAATTTATATTATATATACATTTAAATATTTTATATATAAATAACAAATATTTCTTAAATACATACATGCAAATGTGTATTTATATATATACAAAATAATTATACACAGTACACACACATACTGTATATCATTCATGTAGACACATACTTTTATTTTGGATGCGATTAATCGCGATTAATCTTTTCCCAGCCCTAATAGAATAGCTGAATGGTGTCTTAATAGCGATGTAGACAGTCCCTTTGTTGAGTAAATTCAAATGGGACAACCACCACTCAAAACCAAAATAAACAGTGTTCCAACCAATCACTGACAGGGGCGGGTGTTGTGAGGTTTTGCGCTCGTGCACGGCTGGACGCGAAATCGGAGCAACACCCGCCCCTGTCAGTGATTGGTTGGAACACTGTTTATTTTGGTTTTGAGTGGTGGTTGTACCCATTTGTTTTTGTGTGCAGATCTCAGAGCCTACGCTGCCTACAGAGATGCGGTTTTTGGACGGCATGCTTATGGGGCGGGCAGCTAGCGGATCGTTAGGAAAGATTAGACATTTATTTTTGGGCCAGAAATCACTGATACAACCTTTAATGAAGGTATAACCACGCTAGGGACAAAAGACTCGTAAATCAACTAAGAGCCACTTTCCCTCTCAGACATGTCACCTTTCTGATTGGTCGAGTTCAACCCTTAGGGGAGGATCTTTTCCACCCTGGACGAACTGATTAATTGATTGTAATATTAATTTAGCCATGTCAAGTTAATCCAATTAACTGTCCCAAATATTCATAATTAATCATAACAAAATATTATTGATTATTAATATTTCATATAGCTAGGTTCCTTACAACAATATTGGTTTACTTCCTAAAAAAGTAACTAATTGCATTACTTAGTTACTTTGTATGGCAAGTAATGTGTTGTTACCTTTGCGTTACTTTTTCTCACCTCGGTTGGGCTTGCTTGTTTGTTTTGTAATAACAAAAAAAATTTAAAAATAAAAAAATTTAAAATTTTAATAAAATTAAAATAAAAAAAAAAATTTGGCAAATGTAAATGTCCTTTCACACCAAAAGTTCATTCTGGATTTCAGAAGAATAGTACGCAGGAGAAGAAAGTTCAACATTTCAACACTTCAGTAATTAAACCCAAAAATGAAACAAATTAAACAAATGTGATGTTTATCTAAATTATTCGTGTGTTTTTTTTTTGCTTAGAATGGTTAAATTCGATAATCGAAGGTCAGTAGCAAATGCATTGGTTAATAAAATGAGATTAAATGCATAAAGTATATTTGTGTAATTTCACAATTAATTATTGCTGGTTTGAGTAATATTGAGAATTTGCGTTTCACTGTTTTTATTCATTTTGAGGAATACTGATTCTGTTCTGAAATGAGTAAATGCATGCTCACATTTTGTCTAGGACTAAAAAAAACATCATGTTTACAGCGCACAAAAAAAAAAAAAAAAATGATCACAGCGCACACAACACCTCTGCACTCACACCCGATTTCTCTCAACATGGGGACAGAACAAGAAATGGGAAAACAAAGTAACTTCAGCAATACTAATCTGAAAAAGTTGTATCGTAAATTTGAAAAAGTATTGCGTTACTTTACTAGGTACTTGAAAAAAGTAATCTGATAACGAATACGTGTATATACTATATACGTGTATATATATATATATATATATTAGGGGTGGGCCGTTATCGGCGTTAACGTGCTGCGTTAACGTGAGAATCTTATCGTGCGATAAAAAAAATATCGCCGTTAATCTATTCTCAAAGTTGGGTTGGGATCATAAAATAGCTTTTTCGAATATCGTTATATTTTCGCGCAAATTGCGCAGCAGGGTATTTTCCTGTCAGGGACACAAGTATACTTTTACATGTTACGTTGGGCGATCGTTCCTCTCGTTACTTTACATGTTGTTAAATGAATTTATTCCAAGCGCGCTGTATTTTATGGGCATGAGCGATGCTCAATTTACAAATGAATCACTCTTTTGGGTCGATTCTGTTCAAAGACTTCATCAAACAAGTTGGCAGATCTGTCTAAATCGGTTCGCGAATCAGTTCTGTTCATTTCCTCATGCACTGAATCACTGAAGCGCGTTCAATCACACTCGACACGGAGTCGTAACAGGAAGATTTAAGAACACCAAGAGCTACAGTTTAGTCTAGTGAAAGCAAATCTGCAAATGCATCATATTTTTTGCCAGCGATGAAGATCTTTATTAGTTGAACATCATCGTAAGCTGTCTGTGAATGCATGATTCCACATGACGATACATTCGATTTCATTTCATTCAGGTAATACATTTTACAACCAAACAGATTATTACGCCAAAGTATGACATTATCCGTTGGACATATACATTAATTTATAGGCTACAAAATAAATAAGCTACCATTGTGTACAGTATATGAAATGAACACCCGCCATCCCGCGGTAATGTGTGTGTATTGCGCAGGGGCATAGTCACACGAATAGTTTACATTGATTGAAACTAGTTTGTTTAAAAAGGATGAGGCTTTCGCCTGTAAAGGCAGGTTCACATAAAATCATTATGACATATGACATTATTTTTTGATCTAACTAGCATCTTGTTTGGCGATGCGAAAAAAGGACTGTAGCTACATCGTGCTTATTGTTTTTTTCTTCTTCCAATTAGACGAAGTTACTATGTTTAAAAAAACGACGAAAACATGTTACTTGTTCAATTAAACAGTTTGTTTGATGACAAACGCTAAAGATGAAATTGGCCTCCCTTTCTGTCATTGTAATTGTGCGTTTTATTTATTTATTTTATTTTATAATTTTCTTTGAACGATATTCGACTTTTGCTCCTCTATTGTCGAATGGCATTTTTGGCAGAAATTCACATCCCTACGCGAGGCAAACTATTCTCAAAGACTTACTTTTAGACATTATTTGGGTAGCACACATATTCTGAATGCCTTCGGCAGAATTCAAATGAGCCATTTTAATCTAGATTAATCTAGATTAATTCCAAGATTCCAGTGTGATTAATCTAGATTAAAAAAATTAATCTATGCCCACCTCTAATATATATATATATATATATATATATATATATATATATATATATATATATATATATATATATATTTTTTTTTTTTGTGTAAATGTTAAACCTCAGTTCAGGCTGTGTATCTCCAATCTTAAAAACTAATACAGGGAAGTGGGGTGAGGGAAGTGTTCCCAGTTCCGGCTGACCTTATCTAAGCAGCCTAACATTAAATTATAGAAGTCTATAGAGTGTTACGTGAATGCAAGGTCAAAGAGATGTGTTTTTAGTCTAGCTTTGAACTGACAGACTATGTCTGCTTCCCGGACAATGTTAGGAAGACTGTTCCAAAGTTTTGGTGCTAAATAGGAAAAGGATCTACCGCCAGCAGTCGATTTATATATTCTAGGTATTATCAACTGGCCGGAGTTTTGAGATCGCAATAGACGTGAAGGACTAGAATGCGTTAAGAGCTCGCTCAAGTAATGGGGAGCTAAACCATTTAGTGCTTTGTAAGTAATCAGCAATATTTTAAAATTTATACGATGTTTAATAGGGAGCCAATGCAGTGTTGACAGAACCGGGCTAATATGGTCGTACTTCCTGGTTCTGGTAAGAACTCTAGCGGCTGCGTTTTGAACTAGCTGTAGTTTGTTTATTAAGCGTGCAGGGCAACCACCCAGTAGAGCATTACAATAATCTAGCCTTGATGTCATGAACGCATGAACTAGTTGTTCCGCATTTGTCAATGAGAGCATATGACGTAATTTAGATATATTTTTAAGATGGAAAAATGCGGTTTTACAGACACTAGACACGTGACTTTCAAATGAAAGATTGGTATCAAAGAGCACACCCAGGTTCCTAACTGACGACGAAGACTTAACAGAGCAGCCATCAAGTGTTAGACGGTATTCTAGGTTATTACGTGTGGAAGTTTTTTTGTCCAATAATTAGAATCTCTGTTTTTTCAGAATTTAGTAGTAGGAAATTACTAGTCATCCAATTTTTAATATCAACTATGCATTCCGATAATTTTGTGAATTGGTGAGTTTCATTAGGTTTGGAAGAAATATAGAGCTGAGTATCATCAGCATAACAGTGAAAGCTAATTCCATGTTTCCTAATGATATTAAATTAAAGGTAGCATGTACAGAGTAAAAAGCAACGGTCCTAGTACTGAGCCTTGTGGTACGCCATACTGAACTTGTGATCGATAAGACATCTCTTCATTTACTGCTACAAACTGGTAGCGGTCAGATAAATATGATTTAAACCATGCTAGTGCAATTCCACTAATGCCAACATAGTTTTCTAGTCTATTTAAGAGAATGTTGTGGTCAATGGTGTCAAATGCAGCACTAAGATCAAGTAACACTAATAGAGAGATACAACCACGATCGGATGATAAGAGCCATCGGATCAATCTTATAAGTGAAGAAGTTCATAAAGTCATTACTGCTGTGTTTCTTGGAAACTTTTGGGCTTGAAGCTTTCTTTTTCGTTAGTGTAGCCACTTTTTCAAATAAATACCTTGGATTATGTTTATTTTCTTCTAATAGGGTTGAAAAATAAGCATATCTAGCAGCTTTTAAAGCCTCTCTGTAAGCAATCGAGCTCTCCTTCCATGAAATCCGAAAAACCTCTAGTTTTGGTTTTCTTCCAGTTGCGCTCCATTTTTCTAGCTGCTCTCTTAAGGGCCCGGGTGTGCTCGTTGTACCACGGTGTTGGACTATTTTCTTTAATCTTCTTTAAGCGCAACGGAGCAACTGTATCTAAAGTGCTGAAAAGGAGAGAGTTAAAAGTTTCTGTTGCAATATCAAGTTCTTCTAAGCTATCTGGGATGCTGAGACGATGAAACTGATTAGGAAGATTATTGATAAAGCAATCTTTAGTGGCAGAAGTGATAGGTCTAACATACTTGTAACACGGAGTTGGCTTTGCAGCCTTGGTTAAATGTAATTTATCAGCATAGTACTCGTCACACCTCAAAAACACAGCTGGGCTCTGGTTCTGATATCTTCTAATGAAATGAACTACACCAAAGAGAGAATTAAAGTTATTGCATCAAAAAAAGCTTTTCATATTAAAAAAATCTCATATTCAGATATCCTTACTTTAACACTAGAATGGCCATGACGGTCATTTTGACCATTTTGAATTTCATATCTGCAATAACTTTGTTGAAAAAATAAATAAAATCCTGGTGGTACCTGACTTTTCCAAAAAGTGTCTGTATTTTCATTTAAAATGTTTTTCATATAAATTACACATTTACCTATTTCGGCCATAGACGGTCATATTGACCGCACTGAATTTCGCGGTATTCTTTTGTTACATTTCCCACGGTTGACCTTTGTCTCTCTCACTCTCCGGGAACACTTCCCATAAATCCTGATGTACTCGTTACATCATAAGAAGAATAGCATCTACGCTAATTTTAGTGTCTTTGTTTATACCGAGGTTTACCGCAGTCTGCCGGATCCAGGCCGTATCCAGATCTGATGAAGGACCTGCGTCTGGACCCGACGACAACGCAGTCCTGAAGTGTCAACTAGTCTTATCTTTTTTCTAGAAATATCATAAATATCAAAATACCATAAAATAAAAATGTTAATATTATGTTTTCTAGAAATGTTATACCCGAGTCTGTGTATCTCCCCTCTTCAAATGTACTATGGGTGCATCTCAGTCAGCTCTCTACTGTTCAGTAGTCAGGGCACAGATGAGTTAGTTGGTCATTTAAAGGTTAGACATTTTAAGTACCGTCTCATTCACAGAATCCTTCCAGGGTACAGAAAGGGTTGCTCCCTAAAAAGTCCCACAATGCACTGTGAAAACCAATTCAAAGCCTGCATTGTTAAATGGGACGGTCTAGCCTACGGGGGACTGTTCTTGTCGCCTAGCAACTGTGATAGCTACCGTTGACAAGCATCAGTAATGTACTGGACTTTATATTCAACTACCTTAAAACAAAATTTAGACAGGATCACAAATAAAGAGTATAAACTATATAAAATCGCATCTTGGTAAGATATGTCAACATTTGAACTGCTTTATATATATATATATATATACACATTTTTTGTATCATTAGATACATTAGAAACCGATCAACTTAGACTCTTGAACGGCGTCTCAATTCTCTTAAGGCTGCGTTCACACTGTCAGTCCAAATCCGATTATTTGTGTATCTGATTGGAATCTGATCTAAAATTATTGATGTCCACACTGTGTATCTAACTGTTCAGATCCGATTTGTGTGTCCATGCACTCTTTCGTTTTCTTGAATATCTGCATTGGTTTCAATGCCAATGACGTTGTGGAGGGGTTTGCAATAGAGATGTGTATCTTCTGAGGCAGCGGCAGAATATGTTATAGGTTTCAAAATATGTCTCCGTCATATTGTCATTTTCTGCTGGTCTGGCACTTTGCAACAACACAGCATTGTTCGGCAGTGACTTTCAGCATGTTACCTACAGTGTTGTGCAAGTTACTTCCAAACTGTAATACATTATACATTACTTGTTACTGTTATTTAAAAGTAATATATTACCTTACAATATTATTGTCTCAGAATTGTAATGCGTTACATTACTCCTGTATTACTTTTGAGTTACTTTCACCAAAATAGCTATACAGTAGTAGAAATTAACATTCTAAGGCTGTAACGATATGCGATATGAAACCGAAATCGCGACACGCCCCTTCCAACTCCAAGAGTTATCCTTCCCGTCCAGATCCAATGCTACCACATCTTTAAATTACTATTAGTATTATTTGAATTTTGAAGTTAACATTATAAAATACGTAGACCTACACCACAAAACTAGTTAAGGATAAATTATATAAAATTGGGGAATTCCAGCGTTATGGATGTGACATTTGCAGTCAAAACTTGAAATATAAATTCTCAGAAAATGCATTTAATACCAATATATTGAAACCTCTGTTTATCCATAGGCTACCCCCTTAAAGGAGTCCAGGCATTAGAAAAATACCAGTCTACACATGCGTTTTATATTTAATATGAGGGAAATACACACGCATGACAAAACAAATATTGAACTTTTAGGAGGCAAAACATTTTTTTGTAATTCTGTTAATTACACTGCGCAAATCAAAAGTAATACTACCCACCGGATGAAGAAGGGTTGGCTCTCCACAGAACATAAAATATTCATTTTATTTTATTTTTCGTGTTCGCATTTATGTGGAAAAAACAATGTAAGGACGTGACAGTTCTCCGTTACGGACGCGACCGCTCTGAAGCGGCACTAAAAGACTGTTTTAAAAACTTTCACAGAGACCTCAAACAGAAGACACAAAGCCTTTCTTTAGAGTGAATTTTGATTTGTACTAATTGTATCTTAATTTGAATCAATGTTCCATCAACCAATTGCCTGGATTTAATAAATAAGAAGTAAATATAGCAGACAATAGATCACGACATGGAGGCGCCTGCACGTGAACTGGACCGCGTCTCATAAATTAACCGAAACTCAGCGTATAAGGTAGCCTACCTGAAAAATATATTTCAATCTATATTGAAATGTCTACTTGTAAACAGAACAATTCAAAACGAAAGAAAACGGACTGCTCTCTGCTTATGAAATGTGCATTTCTCTCTGGCGCATTCACTACTGCGAAGATCGCGAGTCAGCAACGTCAACTTCATCTTTATTAATAAACAATTAAAATGTCTCCTTGCTATATTTGACATATTCATAATCATTGCTTTTGCCGGTTCTTTGTGACAGCTTTTAGGTGCTTTATCGGCAGCGCCGCCGCCACCCTTACATCATGTTACGTGAACGCGTCACCACCGCATCAAAAACACGAATGCGTGATGAAAACAAGAAAAATACCACCTAAACATAGCCTAACTGTTTAGAAAGAAAACACAGAACAAATAGAGTAGCCTAATGCGCAGACGTCCATCTCGCGAATTTAGTCTTCATCATGCCATCTTCACCCATTAGCCGCTTTTCCACTGGCCAGCGCGAGCACATAGGCCGAAATCATACCTCACGGCACTCCTGTAAAAAATAAATCGCTATACAAATATATGAGAAGCTGCCATTTAGTTTTTATTTACAAACTTGGACACCACACGCGGCTATTTACTGATCACGAACATGTAAAGTAGCCTACTTGCATTTTTCATTCTAATGTCTCGCGTTCTTGGCGTTTTTGTTTTTTTGTTTTTACAATTAAAACTAAAAGTGTGATGTAACGCAAGCGTAACTGAACATGTACCGAGTAAAATATTACTGAAAATTGATTAGTAATGCCTTACACTACTGCGTTACAGCAAAAAGTAATATGTTACTGTAATGCATTACTTTTGTAACGCGTTTCTCCCAACACTGGTTACCTATATATAACAACGTCAGACGTTTACATTTTACGTCGCATGAGAAAGTTACAGAAACCAAGCGAAATCTGATCAGAGCGTTCAGACTGAAATGGATTTCCAGAAATGTGATTTAAATAGGATTTCAAACCACATATGAATTTAGCTTGAAACTGATTATTAATAATAATAACAAATTAGTTTCAACAAATAAAAAAATAATAAATTATTAATATATATATATATATATATATTATAATAATTTATTCTTTTTTTAAGTAGCCCATACAGTAACAAAATATTTGTACTATGTCACTTTACACCACTGACCATAATACCAAGACACTGGGTAAAAATCGTATGTTTTCTAGAAATGTTATACCTGAGATAAATCTGTGTATCTCCACTCTTACAATGCACTGGCGCATCCATAGACATAGACACATCCTGTGATAAACAGTACTATAAACTGAACAGATTTATAAATTAAAGTTATCTCTTCATAATTAATTATTATGAGAAAAATTAGTCATTATTGTTAGAAAGTTTCTCATTATTACGAGATTGTTTCCCTGAATATTTTAACATATAACATATTACTTACTTAACTCATAATAATGAGACAGTTTCTCGTAATTTTGACATAGCAAGTCATTATTATACAAAACTTTCTCTACATAATGAGATACCAAGTCATAAATATGAGAAAGTTTCTCATTATTATGACTTAAAGAACTAGATTATTTACTCAACTGTGGGTTAAACGGGCTTCCATACGGTGACGGTAACAAAAGGAGATTATTCAGAGTAAAAAGTATTTATTTGCCTTAAAATTTAGCAAAGTAAAAGTTTCAACAAATTAAAAAAAATAAAAATAATATAATATAATATATATATATATATATATATATATATATATATATATATATATACACACACAAACACACACACACTCTCACCAAAAGGATTATTAGGAACACCATACTAATACTGTGTTTGACCCCCTTTCGCCTTCAGAACTGCCTTATTTCTATGTGGCATTGATTCAACAAGGTGCTGATAGCATTCTTTAGAAATGTTGGCCCATATTGATAGGATAACATCTTGCAGTTGATGGAGATTTGTGGGATGCATATCCAGGGCACGAAGCTCCCGTTCCACCACATGCCAAAGATGCTCTATTGGGTTGAGATCTGGTGACTGTGGGGGCGATTTTAGTACAGTGAACTCATTGTCATGTTCAAGAAACCAATTTGAAATGATTTGAGCTTTGTGACATGGTGCATTATCCTGCTGGAAGTAGCCATCAGAGGATGGGTACATGGTGGCCATAAAGGGATGGACATGGTCAGAAACAATGCTCAGGTAGGCCGGGGTATTTAAACGATGCCCAATTGGCACTAAGGGGCCTAAAGTGTGCCAAGAAAACATCCTCCACACCATTACACCACGACCACCAGCCTGCACAATGGTAACAAGGCATGATGGATCCATGATCTCATTCTGTTTACGCCAAATTCTGACTCTACCATCTGAATGTCTCAACAGAAATCGAGACTCATCAGACCAGGCAACATTTTTCCAGTCTTCAACTGTCAAATTTTGGTGAGCTCTTGCAAATTGTAGCCTCTTTTTCCTATTTGTAGTGGAGATGAGTGGTACCCGGTGGGGTCTTCTGCTGTTGTAGCCCATCCGCCTCAAGGTTGTGCGTGTTGTGGCTTCACAAATGCTTTGCTGCATACCTCGGTTGTAACGAGTGGTTATTTCAGTCAAAGTTGCTCTTCTATCAGCTTGAATCAGTCGGCCCATTCTCCTTTGACCTCTAGCATCAACAAGGCATTATGCCCACAGGACTGCCGCATACTGGATGTTTTTCCCTTTTCACACCATTCTTTGTAAACCCTAGAAATGGTTGTGCGTGAAAATCCCAGTAACTGAGCAGATTGTGAAATACTCAGACCGGCCCCGTCTGGCACCAATCACTATGCCACGCTCAAAATTGCTTAAATCACCTTTCTTTCCCATTCTGACATTCAGTTTGGAGTTCAGGAGATTGTCTTGACCAGGACCACACCCCTAAATACATTGAAGCAACTGCCATGTGATTGGTTGATTAGATAATTGCATTAATGAGAAATTGAACAGGTGTTCCTAATAATCCTTTAGGTGAACGTGTATATATATATATATATATATATATATATATATATTTTTTTTTTTTTAAGTAGCTCATACAGTAACAAAGTATTTGTACTTCGTTACTTTACACCACTGACCATAATACCAAGTCACTGGGTAAAAATCGTATGTTTTCTAGAAATGTTATACCTGAGATAAATCTGTGTATCTCCACTCTTAAAATGCAAAGGCGCATCCATAGACACGTCACTCCTCATAGACACACAGCTGGGCACTGGTCTCTTATGATGAACAGTACTGTAACAGAACAGATTGATTCCTTTATGATGATTATCAAGTGATATTATACTTTTTTTTTTACAAAGTATTTAAAGTGCACTTTATGAGAGGGCTAGTCTTACAGTTTTTTAATAATAACATTTTTTGTAAAATGAACAAAAACATCTTAACATCTTCTATTACCCAAAGCTGATTATAGTGATTATTATACTTACGAGACAGTTTCTCATTATTGCGAGAAAATAAGTCATTATTACGAGAAGTGAACTCGCACTGTCAATGACACTATGGGGAACGCCTCCGTGTGAACAAGTGTCTGAAAGCTTATCCAATCACGGCAATCGTTATTGAACGGGGACAGCCTCGGACGTCATTACTAGTGCGACCCAGAAGTATAAAAGAGGCGCCTAACATCAGATGACACACACAACTTGTGCGTTTACTGTTTGGGCGAAGAGGACGCACGATCAGCTCTTGAGGGACCTGGTTGTAGAGCCTGTGAGGGTTTTCCACTAAGAAAACTCCACTCTCATCTGGCCCTCTTCTCGAGGGAATAGGGACAGGCATATGGACCCACCGGTTCATGTCCTGCTCGTGCTGAGGCAGGGCAGAGACTAGAATCCTGGGGATCTCAGATGGAGCTCGCTGATGAGTTTGAGGGAGGTGTTTCTCTCTCACGCCTTTCACAGCCTCCCTGCATTGCGTATGCAGAGCTGTTGGGTGTTATGGAACACGCTTTGGCGAGGCTTTAGCTGTCGTGGGAGCGCATGAGGGTTGAAATCGCTAGTTTCAGGCTTGACAAACAGTTCCTTTCTGACCATAATTCCCCAGCTCCTGTAAGCCTTCCATTCATTCCTGATTTACACACTGAGATCGAGAAGGCATGGAAGAACCCATACACAGCAAGCATCCATTGCCCTCATCGAGCAAACTATTCTGATGTGGAGGGGAATTTTTTTTTATTTAGTCTGTTTTAAAAGCATACCAGGCCGATCTGCTGAAGGATTTGGACCAGGGTCTCTCCCATGATGCAGTGGACGAGCTCCGTCCCACAACACATCTGGCTCTTCGGGCCACCAAGCAAACTCCTGCCGCGATCCGAAGGTCGATTGCACTGATGGTGGCCACGAAGAGACATCTGTGGTTGAACCTGGCTGACATCGGGAAGAAAGAAAAGGGTTTTCGGTCCGTGTACTTGTCGGCCAACGGATTTTCGTTTTGACAGTAAAAAAACGAAAAACGGCCAGTTTCCCAATTACCATTAGTAAATAGGAAAACAAAAAACGGAAAACAACCCATTTTTCGTTTTCTGTTTTGATATTAAAAAACGGAAAACGAAAAATAATCTCGTTATCCGATTGTCCTTCATGTGTTTATAGATGGAAATCAAAATACGTATGTAGGCTATAAATCGTAATCCTTAATTCCATAGATATAAACACTAATTCTGCACTGGTATTTTTTCGTGACCCGGAAGTTACTCCCGCCATGCCAAGACCCGCCCTATTTGAAAAATGTATCGGATGTTTTCGAAGTTGTGAGATCCATGGGCGATCACCGGGCTGGAACCCCGACTGGAACAGCTTTTCCTCGGCTAGTGCTTCTGATGTTTGCCGCTGGCTCTGATGTCTTTGGTCTAATGGTTAAACATGAGATATAATTTGTCTTGTGTATAAGTCTAAATCTAAAGTATAAATCTTTGGTCTCATTAATCTATAGTTTTTTCCATAGCAAATCGTTTTGGCTCAGGGCAAAGTGAAGTTTCATAACTTTATATATTTAGGCTATTTAACTTTAACTTTGTGGCCTATTAGAGAGCTGACTTATGTTTGACTTCATTGTTTGCTTTATTGTTATGGATTGTATAGCTTCTTATACCTATTAGGCTACTTATACTTTTATATTGTGTGCTCGGCTGCATTTAAATCATGCATTCCATAAGTTTTATTGAGAATTAACAGAGGTTTAACTCTGTTTCATCTGAAGTCACCATAACAGTGAGCAGTGTTTCCATTAGTTGGTCTATTAACTCTTATTATGTCTTTTGGCTGCTGTGACAGTGTGTGTGTCAAACACATTTACAGAAGCAAAGAAAGCTAAAGTGAAATGAGATCAGGTGATGATGGTTACCTGTTGATGGTTTTATAATCATCATGAAATAGACTAATTCACTGATGTCTTTTGAATCTAACAATTGTGGTGTTCCATTAATATATTCATATCTCCAACCCTGTGTTTCTGCTGCATGAGATCTGGCAATATTACAACAATTAGTTAGAAGATTTCAACAAAAACAAGGATAAAAACGTCCTGGTTGCGTATGCAACCCACCGTTCCCTGAAGGAGGGAACGGAGGACGTAGTCGACGCGACTGAAATGGGATCACGCTAGGGAGCCTATCATCTTCGAGTACTATTGAACGAGCCAATGTAATTGGCGTGCGTGATTCGCATCACACACTCCGCCCCCGCGGCGCGGGTATAAATACGGAAGTGGATGCACGCACTAGTTGCTTTTCGCTGAGGAGCCGAGAGTAACCCGGGGTCAGCGGTGGTCCAGCGGTAGTGGCAAGGGGACTACGTCCTCCGTTCCCTCCTTCAGGGAACGGTGGGTTGCATACGCAACCAGGACGTTCCCTTTCAGTCGATAACGTCGGACGTAGTCGACGCGACTGAAATGGGATCAACCATTGAACACGCCACTAACGCTGCCACCTTCCAGTGCCTAAACCAAAGCCTCCTGATGCCCCCGCAAACTTAAGGCGGGGAAGGACAGGGCTTAGGCCAGGGAAGTCACTGCTGTTCCTACAGGACCACTGGGAAAGCGTTCCCCGTACGTTGGAAGGAAGGGACGCTGCGGAAGCCACATCCAACCCGAGGGAGGAAATGTGGAGAATACACATATGAACTGGGCGGAAACCGGGCAGTCTAACATATGGAATGTCACTGGGGTGGCTCCCGCCTAAGACGGGGGGAGACACACCGGACAGTGACGGCAGAGAGACTCTGCCGAGGGAAGACACGGGCTCACCGCAGGGAGCCGTATCGTGGAAGAATACACATATGGGGTCACCGAAGGGACCGCAACATATGGACCCAGCCTAACACAGGTTCCACACTGCTTACGAGTGGTAGGCCTAACACCAGACGTTCCGCACGTCCGACGTCGGAGGGGTGTGGAGGAACTCAACAGGGTTCAATTTTAAGGGAACTCAACTGGAGTAGAAAGGCGCACGTATCCAGTCCATAGGAGGGGAATGGCGCAGCAAGCCGACACTTGAACCGGGCTCACGGTGATACTGGCTTCATGAGAAGGGAGCCCACGGGAAGCAGCGGTTCAACTAGGTGTCGTCCAGCCCCCAACTCTAGAATCTGTTTAGCAAAGTATATCGTCAACGCCCAGGCGGAGCACTTTACACTCATCATAGAGGAGCTCAACACCTAAGTGGACATGTTGCATCTCGGATCTTTGCCGAAATGAAGGCAAGCACTAAGTGCAACTTTGCATGGAAACAGCCTTCCCTCTCTGCTGAATTCCACAGATATTTGAAGAGCTGGTCTGAGGTCTATGACTTGCATTCTGTACACGTCCAAGCGAATCGGACAGAGAAGCCAGGGCTGGATCTGCCTCCTCCAGGGCAGCGCTTGCAGGCTCACCACCTGCTCCTATTACGGGAGAGGTAGGAACCTTGGGCACAATCCGAGCCGGGATCTCAGCTTGTGAGAGTTAGCCGGCCCAGACTCCAGGCACAATACGTTGACCGAAAGCGAGCAAGTCCCTACCCTCTAGTAGAGACCACGCGAGCAGGAGAACTGATATAACAGAATTTTTAACTCACTACCTGCAGTGGCTCAGGGGCGGTCTCTGCAGTGCAGTCGCACCAGGGACAAGGCCCAAGAGGATAAAGAGGGACACAAGGATTTACAAGACCTTGCTCCTCAGGAACCTGACGATCAGAACGTGCTTCTGCATACTTCTGCAACACGATGAGCGTCGTTTAAACACCGAGGCAACATCCTTTTGAGGGTGATTTAGGAAAACAGCCTACTGCAACCCATTTTGCAGGAAAGAGAGCACTGAAGTGATCGAAAGCTTTCAGGATCTCCTCAGGGGAGAAGACGCACTCAACGACTAGGTTCCACTTCTAAAGGCGTAAGCACGCTACCCAATTCTAGGGGGTGCTCGCAGAAGTGATGGTAACTAACACATGTTCTTGTGATAGCCACCTGAACCTCCGCGTTCGGATGTAAGACCGCCCGGAATCTCCGGGGGAAGAACGCGTGTGCCATCGTGCCCCGTCCCCGAATCCAGGGGAAGTCAGGAAGGCTGTTGAAGGGAACCAGGTCTAGTTGGGCCAATGAGGGGCAACTATGAAGACCTGTTCCTCTCCTGACATGGCACGTAGGTGCAAGTGACGGGCGCAAAAGACAGGAGCATTGCTCAACACAACATGTGAAGATCACTGGGCTTCAGGAGCATTTTCTGCTCAGCACTTGGGTGTGACAAGTTCACTGAGCTTCAGGAGCATTCCTGCTCAACACCTGAGTGTGATAAACTCACCGAGCTTCAGGAGCATTTCTGCTCAACACTTGAGTACGAAGAACCTCACTGAGCGACAGGAGCATTTCTGCTCAGCACTTGAGTGTGACAAGTTCACTGAGCTTCAGGAGCATTACTGCTCAACACCTGAGTGTGATAAACTCACTGAGCTTCAGGAGCATTTCTGCTCAACACTTGAGTGCGAGGAACTTCACTGAGCACCAGGAGCATTTCTGCTCAGCACTGCGTGTGATGAATTCACTGAGCTACCTGTGATGGACTCACTGAGCTACAGGAGCATTGCTGCTCAACACCAGAGTGCGATGAACTTCACTGAGTTTCAGGAGCAAATCTGCTCAACATGAAGAGTGATGATTTCACTGACTTGCAGGCGCAAGGCGACCATGAGTCGCAGTCACTTTTAGAAGGCTCACTGGGGTTAAACGCATTTCTGCGGGCCCCTGGGGCCGCTGAGTCCCAGTGTTTGTCCAAGGGTAGTCCGCTCGGTTTACCCAAACACTGGCGGAAAAATAAAACCGGGGGGGCAACTGAGCGGCCCCGGAATGGTCATGACCCAGCCGGACCCAGGGGATGGAGTCTCCACTTGCCCTGGCTATAACTGTCGTGAGGCTCGATGGCGGCACGATTGAGTAAGCGGGAGGAGTGGAATAAGGCGCCCTCAGAAGCGTCTGACTCCAAGGAGGAGGTGACGGGTGAGTTTGTGACATGCAAGGGAAGCTTGCGCAACGGTCGCAATGTCTAACAACTCGAGGCACGAATGCCCGTGTAGTCGGGGGTCGCCCAGGCCCCCGTTAAAACACGCCCTTTGTACATGGCCGCTCTGTTGAAGAGGGTTTGGCAGCAGACCGGGATGAACTATAGTCACACAGGGTGAGCTGCTCTGCCACGGTCACCTCGGGACTCGATCGTGAAGCTAGCGCTGAAGCGGTCACATATGGAGGGAGCCAAAGGCTGCGACTACCATATACCCCAGGAGCCTCTGAAAGTTCTTTCAGTGGGACCCTTTCTCACTTCAACACCAGCTGAACACATTCTCATTGGAGAGACATGTTGGACCGAGTACCTCTCCAAAACTAGAAAAGAGATACTCAGCCCGTGGGCGAGATTACTCTCTTCCAGTTGACCTGAAGACCCAACGGGCTCTGGAGCACTCGAGGGGAAGGACACTGTACTGATACTCCACCCTTAGACGCAACACACAGGATGGCCTGTGGTGCGGGAGGTAGAGATCTGAAGCACATGTCTTTCAGGTCAAAGCTGCAGACCAATCTTGGGCCAAGATGGTCACGACCCACCACCTAGTAGCACGAAGAACGAGTTTACAACTGGCCTTCGTACCGGCTGGAGGAGCGGCTATATCAAATCCTTCGCCAGCAGGATAAGATAAGCACGCACAAGTCAGGAGCACTGCTCAACACTCGGTGTGATGAATATCACTGAATTTTCAGGAGCACGTCTGCTCAACACCTAATGTGATGACTATCACTGACTTGAGCGGGGTAGCCGAGCCTGAGGTGGGGCAGCAAAGTAGAGAGAGTGGTGTTAGTGTGCTGTGCAACACTTACCTGTCTCCACAAGCGGCAGGGGGCGCGTGAGAAGGCGGATGACCGGGTCCTCGAACGCACCAAGCTGCCTGCTGGCGACCAAGGGGGAGCTGAGGGGTGTAAGGCTATACAGGGTCACACCCGCCAGACTGGCCCTCTTGGGACCCAGGAACAGATGAAATTGCTCTCTCTTTGAAGTGTGGGTACCGCTTGCTCCGCTTTTTTTTTTTTTTTTTTAGGGAGCCAGCGGCGGAACAGACACACACACAAACAAAGGCTCCACCCGGCCCTCACCCGGGGGGAGGGAGTGATCGTGCCACTCCAAGAGCATCTCATCCATTCCTGGGCGGCCCGCTCCGGAATGCTTTCGCTGTCGCTTGCCACCTGGCTTGGCAGCGCCTGGAGCGGGCTGGGCGTCTCTACTGCGGCCGGCTCCCTGCTGAGGCGACGGGCTGGGTTACCCTCGTGCATGCCATGGGTGCCCTAGCCTGCAGCAACGCCATGGCACGCAAGAGGAAGGGGCTTGCCCACAGGCTTTGTAAGCTCTGCCCGTCGGAACGGACGAAACTCACAGGCCTTAGGGGGGAGACGAGGATCCCCCCAAAAGGCAGCGGCCGCCGGACACAGGTGCACCTGTGTCGACAGACCGCTCCAATGGAGGGACACCTCGCAACCCTTCACCGTTCCTCCATCAAGGGTAATGAGGGGGAAAAGCTATTCAGGCAGTTTCTGGCAGAGAAAGATGCTGTTCACCACCTGATAAGCTCTCCATGCATTTCGGGAAAGAAAGGCACTGGGGCGGCGAGCTGAGAACCAGCGCGGCCCGCCCCAAGATACCAAACTCCAGATTCCAACCGAGACTGAACGGGACACGGTGGAGGTTCCACTCGAGCCCGGCAGCCTCGGCGGCCCGTTTCAGCATAGCTGATAATTCTGGATCCGGCTCGGGCAACATTGAACTCCCGGAGGGAGACAATGCAGCCGAGTCATCATCTCCAGAAGTCAGCTCACCCTCTGATGCTGCAATCGGCGTCCTGTCCTCCAGGGGAGCCCCGAGTGAAACCGCTGGCCCACCCATTACAGATGGACCAGCAGGAAACACAGGAGGCTCCAGTGGTTGCAGTGGAAGGGAGGAGTGAGGAGCCCACAGGGAATGGTTACCGGGCGGGACATCCAACACTATCCTCCGGTCACCCATCCCACACAGCACCCGAGGGTGGGGCATGGTAATGGGGACTCGCTCTCCGCGAACGAAGGCGAGTCTCGCCCTCAACACTGCGACAGTCATGTTCCCACAGTGAAAACATGAGCTGTCCACAAAAGCTGTCTCAGCGTGCTGTAAGCCAAACACGTGACACAACAGTTGTGACCATCAGAGAGAGACAGGGAACGACCGCACCCAGAAACGCACGGGCGGAATGACATCTTGAAAAAGACGCAAACGCACCCGTGTTGCTCTTTCAGAAAATAGGACCGTCACCAGTGAGCAGGGAAATGACCGCGGCAACACTGAACAGAGAACTGAAACAGTGAAGCACTCACTTTTCCGCCCTCTAACCAGCCATCAACACACACAAACATTTAGAAATTTGTTGCTGTTAAAACAGCAGTTGAGAGCTCAAAGCTCGCGATCACCGCTGCACTCGCGCTGTAGAACACCAGCACTGGGAGAGTCTTCCTGAAGAACACCGACACACTCGCTCGTTGTAGACAACAGCACTCTCAGAGACATCAAACGATCGGCTCCGAAGCGAAAGGCAACTAGTGCGTGCATCCACTTCCGTATTTATACCCGCGCCGCGGGGGCGGAGTGTGTGATGCGAATCACGCACGCCAATTACATTGGCTCGTTCAATAGTACTCGAAGATGATAGGCTCCCTAGCGTGATCCCATTTCAGTCGCGTCGACTACGTCCGACGTTATCGACTGAAAGGGAACTGAATCTACCATGACACACACAGACATCAACAATCAGCATATGAATCTCAACAATGGTGACAATCAAAAGTACCTTGCTACAATGCATGCTGGGTACCAGCATAGTACAAAACTCCCAGCAAGCATTGCAACATCAATAAATTATGCAGCTGAATTGTCCTATTAATTTGTTTAATTCAAAATATTTGCTTTTATTTTTGCTGTTGGTTTTGTTGCAAGCTTTTCAGTGCTGTTCTGAATTGATCGGTTTACCTAAATATTTTGATTGTCACCATTGTTGAGATTCATACGGTGATTTTTGATGTCTGTGTGTGTCATGGTAGATCCGATTTTTGTGTTATGTTTGTTAAAATCTTCTAACTGATTGTTGTAATATTGCCAGATCTCATGCGGCAGAAACACAGGGTTGAATATATTAATGGAACAACACATTTGTAAGATTCAAACGACATCAGAGAATAAGTCTAGTTAACCCTCTGGGGTCGGAGGGGTTTTCTGGGTCCTGGAGGTGTTCTGACATGCTCTGACATTTGTGCTTTTTTCAGTTATTTATAAACATGTTAATGGCAAAGGTGTAAATTCACTCTATATAGCACAAACAGGGCTACCATAATATGTGAGCAAGATGTATGTTTGTATTTTTGAGAGAATATTGTTTATGCATGGTTATTGAAAAAACTAAAACTTAAAGTCTCTGAAATAAGGCCACAAAACACATACTAAATATGTGTCCACAAGACTTTTGACTAATGGATGTTCTCGCCTAGGATTTTTGCTTCAAAATGATCTGAAAATCATCCTGCCAAATCATTCACATAAAACAATACATTGATTTAAATTTAGTAAAACACTTTTTGTTTGGGAAGGCAATATGCGAAATGGGCGTGACTCATGTATAATGGTCTGATTCAAACCCGTGAAGACAAAAGACCTGCTTAATGAGCCTGCATAATGAGCTTTTCACAGGTGTGTCACTGAGCCACAAGAAAGAATACAAGGACACAAGAAAAGAAATATATATACAAAATTAGTTCACAGTTGGAAACATCTAGAAAAAAATAGTATTTTTCCACTTGTATTTTTGCTTGCAAATTGTATAATATCCAAGGTGAACATTTCTAGTAATTGTGTAGTTAATTCTCATACTGTATTTTCAGAAAGTTTTGGATATGTATCCTCTCCCCAAATTTGTCACTAATCAAACACAATACAAATAATTTGAAGAGAAGGCTTGTATTGACCTTTTAAGATTTTGTTTACATCTACCTTGTAAATATATTATTTGCCATTTTATTAAAAAGGTTACAATTACAGCAACAATTAAAATAACGATATTTCAAGTGTAATATTTCTTTGTAAAAACTAAAGTAAACAATTTATCATACATATTTCAAAGTTAAGGAATCATTAGTTTGAATAAAGCCAACATTGGAACAAACACTACAATAGCATCCTGGTTGATGACTTTATTTTTGACAAAACAAACATAGCCTAATATATTTAACATTTGAGCAGAAATTGGTGAACAAAAGCTTATTTAATGTGGCAGTAGTTTAGTTTACAGTAAACAGTTAATAATCTATCCAAAACTAGTCAACGAAATGTTGTCTTTCATATTTCGTCTGTAACATAGGCATATCGTTTGTTGTTTTTATGATAGCCTATATTAGGGCATATAAATATTAATTTGCAGTTTAATATGTTGCTAATACAAAGACATTTTAACGTTATTTCAACATATTTCAGTCGATTTTCACTCATCTCAGTATAGCAATAGGGTTTGGTAAAAACTATTCAGTTCATTCATTCACACACGCGATTCATATTTAAACAGTCTTTTTCCGGTTTACATACACTATGATATCGCGATTAGAACAATAATAAAAAAAAACTTACTTCTCAGATGGATATTTCAAGTGTAATATTTATTTGTAAAAACTAAAGTATACATTTTATCATACATATTTCAAACTTAAGGATTCATTAGTTTGAATAAAGCCTACATTGGAACAAACACTATAATAGCATCCTAGTTGATGACTTTATTTTTGACAAAACAAACATAGCCTAATATATTTAACATTTGAGCAGAAATTGGTGAACAAAAGCTTATTCAATGTGGCAGTAGTCTAGTTTACAGTAAACAGTTAATAATCTATCCAAAACTAGTCAACGAAATGTTGTCTTTCATATTTCGTCTGTAGGCATATCGTTTGTTGTTTTTATGAGCCTATATTAGGGCATATAAATATTAATTTGCATTTTAATACGTTGCTAATACAAAGACATTTTAACGTTATTTCAACATATTTCAGTCGATTTTCACTAATCTCAGTATAGCAATAGGGTTTGGTAAAAACTGTTCAGTTCATTCATTCACACACAGACGCGATTCATATTTAAACAGTCTTTTTGCGGTTTACATACACTATGATATCGCGATTAGAACAATAATAATAAAAAACGTACTTCTCAGATGGATCCGTTGCTCCTCGAAATGAAAATAAACCAGCACATGTTCTAAGGTAAATGTCCCAGGATTATTCCTCACACAGCCTCGCAAGAAGAAATAGTACATTAATCTGATGATTAAAAATTGTGTTATCGCGTTTATGAGGGGCGTTGACACTTTGCATGTTTTGCTTCAGATCATTTGCATTTGAATACCGCGCGCTCTCCGTGGGCGTGTCACATTAGCAGAATAATGAGCTGAGAGAACGATAATGAGATCGGCTTTTTTTATAGATTACATAAACAAAGAATATTTATTTTAGTTTTGTATTAGATATTTTAAAAGTACAAACTTAAATGATTATAAAGATATATTGTTCATGCTTGTGTGACTAGTATTCGCTGAGCTTTGTTTAAGTTTAGAGACGTGCTCCAGAAAAAAAGACAGAGGCAGAAAGCACACCCTGTTTATTTCTTCATTTTTCCAAAAGCACACGGTTTTGATGTTAATGTGAATGTACACAAAAAAAAGAAGACCCTCTATAGTTTATAATCATGTATTGATTTTATTTATATGACCAAAAATGACGGAGTAGTTTAAGTCTATGTTGCTGCTATGTGTAAAAAAACAGCAAAACGCGCCGGCGCGTTTCTGGACCCCAGAGGGTTAATGATGGCTTTAAAAAATCATCAACAGGTAACCATCATCACCTGATCTCATTTCACTTTAGCTTTCTTTGCTGCTGTAAATGTGTTTGACTAACACACTGTCACAGCAGCCACAAAAGACATAATAACAGTTAGACCATGACCAAGAGACCAACTAATGGAAACACTGCTCACTGTTATGGTGACTTCAAACGAAACAGAGTTAAACCTATTAATTCTCAATAAAACTTGTGAAGACGTCTGACATAAATAAAGTCAGTCTGGTTAGTAATAAGTGAAGCTGGTAATGCTGTTTGTGGAGTTGTTAAATCCTCCTCTGCTGAGATCTTCACAGATTTAATGTCTTCTTTTCTTTTCAGTTGATTTCATTAGCAGAATAATGGCGCCGCGGATGGCTGCCTCGGTGTGGAGCTCTCCAGCTATTGTGTTGTTTTTGTTCGTTTGTTCCGCGTTTAGTCATTCTTTTCCTATCAGTTTCACCAAAGACGAACTACTGGACATTAGGAAACACACACCAGAAACCTTTTCTACAGTTTTTGATTATTCGGACGTTTTGCTGGACATTCTCGTCGGAGGGGCAGCGGTGTTGTTGAAACGCGCGTTCAGACGCAAACGCGGGAAGCGAGCCGGCGCGCTGGTTAAACTCCGCGAGCGCGGCCTGCGCACTGCACTCCCCAGTATACGCGAATCTCCGATCCCTTCCTAACAAAACGGATGAACTTCTCACCCACACTAAGAAGGATTTTTTAAACTCTGCTGCTTTGTGCTTCACTGAAACCTGGCTGAGTGAAGCCATACCGGACAACGCAATACATCTGCCGGGCTTCCAGCTGTTCCGAGCGGATCGCATCGCGGAGCTAACGGGGAAAACGAGAGGTGGTGGATTGTGTTTCTACATTAACGAAAGTTGGTGTTCAGATGTAACAACACTGAAGAAGATGTGCTCTCCTAATTTAGAGGCACATTTCATAAACTGTAAACCCTTCTACTCGCCTCGGGAATTTTCCTCTTTCATTCTCGTGAATGTTTACATCCCTCCAGACGCGTGCGTGAGCGCGGCGCTACAACAGCTGGCTGAACAAATATCTGAAACGGAACAAAGGTACCCAGACTCTCTTTTAATCATTCTTGGGGATTTTAACAAAGCAAATCTTTCCCGTGAACTACCAAAATACAGACAGCACGTTACATGTCCCACCAGAGACAGTAATATACTGGACCACTGTTACACCACAATAAGAAATGCGTATCACTCCGTCCCACGGGCAGCTTTGGGGCTCTCTGATCACTGTTTGGTTCATCTCATACCGACCTACAGGCAGAAACTGAAATCAGCTAAACCTGGAATAAGGACTGTAAAAAGATGGACTAATGAAGCAGAGCAGAATCTACAGGCCTGCTTTGATTGCACTGATTGGACTGTTTTTGAAGCTGCTACCAATGATCTGGATGAGCTCACAGATACTGTAACATCATATATAAGTTTCTGTGAGGATACATGCATTCCTACCAGGACATTCTTATCATTCACTAATGATAAACCATGGTTTACTGGGAAACTCAAACACCTTCGTCATGCCAAAGAGGATGCTTACAGAAGTGGGGATAAAATCTTGTATAACCAGGCCAGAAACAGATTGACAAAGGAGATCAGAGTTGCTAAAAGGAACTACTCTGATAAACTGAAAAAACAGTTTTCATCCAACGACCCATCATCAGTCTGGAATGGCCTGAGGAACATCACCAACTACAAGTCACCATCCCCTCGATCTGTGGACAATCAACACCTGGCTGACGATTTTAATTCATTTTACTGCCGGTTTGAAAAGCCCTCATTCACACCACACACCCGGTCTGATCTGCACTTCACACATTCAACATCACCTCCTGCACTCCAATTATCACTCCCCCCTCCTGCCATCCAACCTGAGCTTAAGGTCTGTGTGGAGGACGTGAGCAGAGTCTTCAAAAAACAGAAGACTAGGAAAGCCTCAGGCCCAGACGGCATCTCATCTGCTTGTTTAAAAGCCTGCGCTGACCAACTGGCCCCGGTCTTCACGCAGATCTTCAACAGATCATTGGAGCAGTGTGAAGTTCCCTGCTGCTTCAAACTCTCCACTATCATTCCTGTCCCCAAAAACCCCAAAATCACTGGACTTAATGACTACAGACCTGTCGCTCTCACGTCTGTGGTCATGAAGTCGTTTGAAAGACTGGTGCTGGCCCACCTGAAGGACATCACTGGACCCCTGCTGGATCCCTTTCAGTTTGCTTACAGAGCAAACAGGTCTGTGGATGATGCAGTCAACATGGGACTGTATTATATCCTGCAACATCTCGACAGACCAGGGACTTATGCAAGGATCCTCTTTGTGGACTTCAGTTCGGCCTTCAATACCATCATGCCTGGTCTTCTCACAGCCAAACTTAAACAAGCTCTCCATACCATCCTCGATCTGTCAGTGGATCACCAGCTTCCTGACGGACCGGCAGCAGCGAGTGAGACTGGGGAAACACACATCTAAGACACTCACAATCAGCACCGGAGCCCCCCAAGGGTGCGTTCTCTCCCACTGCTCTTCTCCCTGTACACTAATGACTGCACTTCTAAAGACCCCACTGTCAAGCTCCTGAAATTTGCAGACGACACCACTGTCATCGGTCTCATCCAAAACGGTGACGAGTCTGCTTACAGACTGGAGGTTGAACAGCTGGCTGCCTGGTGCAGTTATAACAACCTTGAGCTGAACACGCTCAAAACAGTGGAGATGATCGTGGACTTCAGGAGGAACAGCCCAGCACTCCCCCCACTCACCATCATGAACAGCACTGTGGAAGCAGTGGAGTCATTCAGGTTCCTGGGCACTATCATCTCTCAGGACCTGAAGTGGGACAATCACATTGACTCCACTGTGAAAAAGGCCCAGCAGAGACTGTACTTCCTTCGCCAGCTGAGGAAGTTCAACCTGCCACAGGATCTGCTGATTCAGTTCTACTCAGCCGTCATTGAGTCTGTCTTGTACGCTTCCATCACTGTCTGGTTTGGTTCAGCTACCAAATCAGACATCAGGAGACTACAACGGACAGTCCGGACTGCGGAGAGGATCATTGGTGCCCCCCTGCCAAACCTCCAGGACCTGTACTCTTCCAGAGTGAGGAAGAGAGCAGGTAAAATCATCACAGACTCCACTCACCCTGGACACCACCTGTTTGAACTGTTACCGTCAAGACGGAGACTCAGATCACTGGCCACAAGAACATCTCGGCACAGGAACAGTTTCTTCCCACAGGCCATTTCCCTCCTGAACAGTTAACACTCCTCCCAAGGCATATGCCTGTAAGTGCAATACTCCCACTGTTTAGTGCAATATCCTACAACTCAGGTGATACTTATATGTAGATTTATTTATTTATAATATTCAAAACACTGTAAATAGGTTCATAATCTGTAAATCTGAAAATGTCTATTCTGACTAAACCCAACTGTGATAGTTTTATTCTCATATATTTATATTTTTATTTTTTATTCTTATAATTTGTAGCATTATGTTTCATGTTGTATTTGTATTTGTATATGTCCACTGGAAGCCTCAATACCAAAACAAATTCCTTGTGTGTGCAAGCACACTTGGCAATAAAGCTCTTTCTGATTCTGATTCTGATTTCATCTAAGGCTGTGTCTGAAGTCAGTTGTAGTTCTTGTGTTTCTGCTCGTCTCTTTTTCTGTTCTCTTCTTTCCTTCAGTGATTCTGCTTGTTAACAGGATTATTAAGGCTGAGATGACTCCATATTCAATATACACAGATTTTGTGGCTCAGATAAGGTCCAGTTCTGGTTTATTTCTTTGCTCTTGGCTGACATGTGGCATTGCTATGGCCTGCTTGTGGCCCAGATCTGGCAAACAGGAGTGGGCCACCCAAGGGCCGTCATTCCATGCTGCATGTTGGCCAGATCCGCATTCCACAAGTGCCAGATTGGGCCGGATCTGGGCCGACACAATGTTGCTATGTGGGATAAAGAGTTTTTTTTTTCTCAGGGTCATGCAGTACTCCCCTTGTTAGGATCATTGTTTGAGTGCTTTTGCTACCCACAGCTCTAGTTTATTCACCATGCACCACTGGGGCTCAGGTAGAGACACAAAAAGTATTCCCTCCCATTTGGGTCAGTTGGAGTACACTCCCTTATAGCTCAGTGTGATTAGGGTACTAAGATGGTGGGGCGCCCAGTCGCAGCTATTTTGTGTTTTTCGTGTTTATTTTGCATGTTTTTGCACGGAGTGTCCGTTAAAAATTGCACATTTAAAATACAGTAGAGCTGAAATACTACTGATTGCGGACAATAATCATTGTGTTTTGGACAATAATAACTGGGACTTTATCCCTCCGGAGATCCGAGGGCCGTGAGAGAACAGTGCAAGGCCGGTGGTGTGATTAGTGATCAGCGACACCGGTCTCGTATCTCTCACAGAGGAGCAGAAGAACAAAAGGTGTGATGACAGTGAAGGACGAGAGAGGACAGGCCTGGAATTTATGTTGTGTTTTGTTTTATTATGTGTGGCGGCAGTCGTCCATGAGGGGCTGCCTTCTTTACTTTCGTTTTGTATTTGTTTACTGGCTCCCGCCTCCTCCTTCCCATAACAACAACGAACTGTGTTACACTGACATTTCTGACATTTCTGTCACAGCCATAATTGGCATGCACTCCTCTCAGCATGGTGGGTTGGTATGCCATTCCCTATTGTGTTATCGACGCAGTGCAAGTTCCCTTTCGAAAGGGAACATCTCAGGTTACAACTGTAACCTATGTTCCCTGAGAACAGGGAACGAGACACTGTGTCTTGCACCATGCCTCGGGGATGCCTGCTGAACAGTCCCTTCAGACGATAAGTGGATGACATGTTCTCTAGGCTCCCCTTTAATGCTTACGTGTCGCACTAGTAATGATGTTATAGGCTGTCGCCGGTCAATAACGATTGCCGTGATTGGATAAGCTTTCAGACACCGATTCACGCAGAGGCTTTCCCCATAGTGTCATTGATGCAGTTTCTGGTTCCCTGTTCTCAGGGAACATATGTTACAGTCAGAACCTGAGACGTTTCTCATTATTATGAAAAAACTAATTCATTATTACGAGAAAATAAGTCATTATTGTGAGAAAGTTTCTCATTATTACAAGATTTTTTCCCTGAATATTATAACACATTAACTCATAATAATGAAAGTTTCTCGTAATAATGACATAGTAAGATAAACTTTCTCAATATAATGAGATACTGAGTGATAATTATGAGAAAGTTTCTGATCGTTATCAGTTTGTAGCAGTAAACAAAGAGATGTCTTATCGATCAAAAGTTCAGTATGGCGTACCACAAGGCTCAGTACTAGGACCGTTCATGTACACTCTGTACATGCTACCCTTGGGAGATATCATTAGGAAGCATGGCATTAGTTTTCCCTGTTATGCTGATGATACTCCCCACTAAACAAGGATGTCTTTTTTTGACGTGTTCTGCACGTCCGATATAGACGTTCATGGACCCTCTTCGTACAAGGTTAAAAACTAGTTCAAATGTGGTCATTGTGGACATATTTTCAATATCATTTAAGGTCTCATTTAGATAAAATTTATCCATACTGTTTCGGGACCAAATAAACACTCTCAGGATGCATTAAATTAAAACTATTTATTTCAATGTAATTGCAACTCACAGACAGTTTGTGTTTGTCCAGAAATCATGAACATAATGGAAACATCTGTAAATCACACATCTTTGGATCATGAGAGAAACCAGATCTGAAGGAAAGACTTTCTGGCTCAGACACTTGTTCTGCCCTTAATCACAGACTTTGAGGATTTCTGTCAGACATCTACAGAAGATCTTAGTGAGAATTAACAGAGGTTTAGATGCTGATATTTCTTTTATTTAAAGTCACCATTATGGTGATCAGTATTTGATTTAGTTGGGCACTTGGTCCCCATTCATCTTGTGTTAGCTTTTCTTTGGCTGCTACAATTGTGTGTTTGTAAAACAATTGTTTTGGCAGAAAAAGCCACAATAAAGCAAGATCAGCTGTTATCGATGATGACATAATTATCACAAAACGAGCATTAAATGTTGTGTTTAAAAATTTGTGTTTATAATTGGCATTTATAACAGCCTACCTTGTGGCACTGTAATATTGGCACCAATAGCATTAAAATGATAACTTATTTGAAGGTGGATAAAAAGCATGTGCACCTGATGTTTTGAGCGAATGTATCATGTAGTCACACACAGACATCAAGATTTTGGATATGAATCACAACAACGGTGACAATCAAAACAAAAAAAACTTGGGAATCAAGGATTAGTATTGTACCATGAAAGCTGCCCATCATGCATTGCATAACAATGCTTTTTTTTATTGTCACCATGATTCATAAGCAAAATATTGATGTCTGTGTGGGACTACATGATATAATTCCTCAAAACATTGTGAGCACATCATTTTAATCCATCTCTAAATAAATTTTAATTTAAATGCTATAGGTGCCAAAATTGCAGTTGAACAAGGTTGGCAGCTGTAAATGCCAAAGCATCTGACAACATTAGATGCTTTTTAGTAAAGATTTTGCTGATATCAGTTGGCCTTGGCTTTTTCTGCCACAACAATTGTGTTTTACAAACATAGTTACCACAGCCAAAGAATAGCTAATGCAATAAACACTGGGACCAAGACCCCAACTAAAGCAAGCACTGATCACCAAAATGGTGACTTCAAATGAAACTAATATCAACATCTAAACCTCTGTTAATTCTCACTAAGGTCTTCTGTAGACGTCTGACAGAAATAGGCAAAGTATCTTTAATTATGTCTGTGATTAAGGGCAGCACAAGTGTCTGAGCCAGAAAGTCTTTTGTGTTCATGATTTTTGGACAAACACAAACTGTCTGTGAGTTGCTTTGCAGAAATAAAAATGAGTTTTAATTTAATGCATCCTGAGTGTTTATTTGGTCCAGAAACAGTATAAATTATATATATGAGACCATAAATGATGTTGAAAATATGTCCACAATGACCACATTTGAACTAGTTTTTAACCTTGTACGAAGAGGGTCCATGAACGTCTATATCGGACGTGCAGAACACGTCAAAAAAGACATCATAAAAACTAAGACGTTCAAAAGACGTCTTTTGGACATCATTGTGTTTAATGGGTCAGCTCTGTATTTCTTCGCGCCCTGACGAAACGCACTATGACTAATATTTTCCTACTAAACTCTGAAAAAACAGAGATTCTAATTATTGCCCAAAAAAACCTAGAATACAGTCTAACAAATGATGGCTGCTCTGTCAAGTCTTCGTCGTCGGTTAGTTTCTAGTATCTGTAAAACCGCATTCTTCCATCTTAAAAATATATCTAAATTACGACATATGCTTTCAATTAAAAATGTGGAACATATTTTAGTTCTTGCATTCAAGACATCAAGGCTAGATTATTGTAATGCTCTACTGGGTGGTTCCCCTTCACGCTTAATAAATAAACTACAGCTGGTCCAAAACGCAGCAGCTCAAGTTCTTACCAGAACTAGGAAGTATGACCATATTAGCCCGGTTCTGTCAACACTGCATTGGCTCCCTATTAAACAGTGTATACATTTTTAAATATTGCTGTCTACTTACAAAGCACTAAATGGTTTAGCTCCGCAGTACTCACATTATAGTCCTTCACGTCTATTGCGATCTCAAAATTCCGGGCAGTTGATAATACCTAGAATATCAAAATGGAATGCAGGCGGTAGATCCTTTTCCTGTTTAGCACCTAAACTCTGGAACAGTCTCCCTAACATTGTCTGGGAAGCAGACACACTCTGTCAGTTTAAATCTAGACTAAAAACACATCTCTTTTACCTGGCATTCACATAGAACATTATACATTTCTATTATTCAAATCAGTTAAATGATTATTAGGCTGCATAGATTAGGTCAGCCGGAACCGGGGACACTTCCCAAAACACCCGATGTACTCGTTACATCTTAAGAAGAATGGCATCTACGCTAATGTCAGTCTTTCCATTTATTCCGAGGTTAATTGAAGTCAGCCGGATCCGTGCCGTATCCAGATCAGATGGTGGACCTGCGCCTGGACACGACCACAAAGCATCCCTGAAGTGCCAGCCTCATCAGCCCTGTGAAGGCCTCATGGACACCTCAACAAACTCGTCTCCATACCGGCGTGATGACTCCGACCCCCAACCAGAAGGAACTGGAAAATATTGTGAATGTTCTGATCCAATTTGACTTCTAAACTGTAATGTTGCCTGAATCATAATCATACACTGTTCGTTCGTTGGCCAAAGAAGGACTGGCCCCCGACTGAGCCTGGGTTCTCCCAAGCGTTTTTTCTCCATTCTGTCACCTGATGGAGTTTTGGTTCCTTGCCACTGTTGCCTTGGCTTTTAGCTTGCTTAGTTGGGGACATTTAATATTCAACAATATTATTGATCTGCCTTACAGGTCATCAGGTGGACGATGACGCAATTTTCTAGTGGACAAGAACAAACTTGTATTTATTTTCATGTTATCACTGTGGAGCTGCTCTGTATTGTAAAAAGCGCTATATAAATATAGATGACTTGACTTGATATTATGACTTAAATAACCGTATTTACTCAACTGTGGCGGAAACGGGCTTCCATATGGTGGCGGTAACGAAAGGAGATTAGTCAGAGTAAAAAGTATTTATATGCCTTAATGTAGCAAAGTAAAAGTTTAAAAAAATTAAAATACTCAAAAAAAAGAAATTATATATATATATATATATATATATATACATATATTTACCCCATACAGTAACAAAATATTTGTACTTAGTTACTTTAAACAACTAACCATAATACCAAGACACCATAAAAATCGTATGTTTTCTAGAAATGTTATACCTGAGATCAGTCTGTGTATCTCCACTCTTAAAATGCTCTGGCGGATCCATAGACACGTCACTCCTCATAGACACACAGCTGGGCTCTGGTTCTGGTCTCCTATGATGAACACTACAGAACAGATTGAATATTTTATGATGGTTTATCACTCTATTATACTTTTTCTTTTTACAAAGTATTTAAAATGTCCTTTATGAGGAGGCAAGTCTTTTTTGTTTTTTAATAAAAAAATCTTTTTAAAATGAACAAAAACCTCTTACCATCTTCTATTACTCAAAGCTGATTTAAAGCGATTATTACCTGCTTCCTGGAGAAAACAGGAATGTTTCTCTGGAAGTTTGTGTGTCATCATCCATGGTGAAGCTGAACAGTTAAAAGAATCTGCTATTCACCACTGACTCTGGATGGAAATGACAAACAAACACAAAAATTCAACTGAATGGATCACGAAAGAGTCTGAAACATACACTGAAAAAAATGATATGTTGGCTATAATTAACTTTATGTCAACAGGGTCCATAAATTAACTTTATGTCAACAGGATGCACATAACTGGGTTACGTTAAACAAACATAATTTGTTCATGTAACTACTCAAATAAATGATATGTTGGTTTTAATTAACTTTATGTCATCAGGTTTTGATATGTTGGCTTACATTAACTTTTTTGTGTCAACAGGTTGCACATAACTGGGTTACGTTAAACAAATGGAATTAAGTCATTTTAAGAAACCCAATTAAACTCTGAGCTGAGTGTTAAATGAACACTGAAGCAGTGATAAAGTTAATGAGATAATTAAGTGAATAATTGAGTGATGATTGAGCATTATTGAAGACACCTTATGTTAACAAGCAGAATCACTGAAGGAGAAAACCGGAATTTAAAGACACCATTATGGAGATTAGTGTTTTGTTTTAGTTGGGCTCTTGACCCTCACATTATTAACTTTAGATAATGTTTGGCTGCTGTACATGAGTTATAACAGCCAGATGATCAATTAGAAAAGATGATCAGATAATGTTGGTTGTGTTTTATCATAATCATTATATAACAATCATTTGACCTGAATCACTGAACTCATATAGAACCCAATTTCTGAGTTAAGTTTAACTTATGGATTATAGCAGCACTGCCGTTGTAGAGCATATAATTTTTTAGCCTTTTCAAAGAAATCCAAATGATCAAATCAATAAAAAACAAACAAAAAGAAACTTCTAAAAAAAATTTTGTTTATGTAGGCACACAGACATCAAGAATCAGTCTGTGAATCTCAACAATGGTGACAATTATAAAACATGTTGCAGTGCATTCTGGGTGCCACCAATCAAAACTCATTCATGGCTCCCATCATGCATTGCTGCATGATTAAATAATGAGCTTATGTTCAGAGGTGATCTGTTTGTCACCATTGCTGAGATTCATACGCTAAATATTGATGTCTGTGTGTGCCTGCATACAAAGTTATTGATTTGATCATTTGGATTTCATTGAAAAGGCTAAAAATGGTATGATTGTGTTACTATAATCCACAAGGTAAACTTAACTCAGAATTTGGGCTCTACATGAGTTCAGATTAAATGATTATGTTAAAACACAACCAAACCCATCAGATCACCTCTTCTAATTGATCATCTGGCTGTTATAACTCATGTACAGCAGTCAAACAAAATCTAAAGTTAATGATGTGAGGGTCAAGAGCCCAACTAAAACAAGCACTGATCTCCATAATGGTGACATCAAATTCCGGTTTTCTCCTTTCTTTGTGGAAACATTCTCTTTCCACAAAGAAAACCTTCCTGACTAACCAAAAACAAACCTTAAAAAAGGCTAGTTTTGGGAATGTTCAGTCCGAGACCGTGTTTGGAAAGGGGAATGGTAGTCAACGAGGTGTGAAAGCAGGAGGAGAGGATGAGGTGTATAAAGGCCATTTCCCAGGCCAAGCAGGGAGAGTGGATGAGATGGGAGAGTGTGGAACCACGCAAGATGGGCTGGCAAGACCTTTGGTCAATGGAAGAGAGTAGGATCAGTTTCCTCATCAGGTCAACATATGATGTTCTCCCATCACCACAGAACCTAAACCTCTTGGTAGGAGAGGATCCCTCTTGTCCTTTGTATTCATCACCTGCCACATTAAGGCACATTTTGACAGGATGTAAGGTGGCTCTTAGCCAAGGTCGATTTACTTGGCGTCATGATTACCAAGTACTGCGATGTTTGGCTTCAGCATTGGAAGATAAGCGTAACATGACCAATAAGTTGCCACCTGTTCTAGCAAAACATTACACACAGAAGACAATATTCCTCCGCCCAGGTGAGCAACCACCAAGAAAAGGTGTTAAAACCAATTCTCGCCCAGGACAACTGGTAGCTGCTAGGGAAAATGCTGGCTGTTCATGATCAACGGCTTATTTTTCCACCTGAGATTGCCACCACTAACCTCCGACCAGATATTGTTTTGTGGTCTGGATCAGCACGCATTGTTCAACTGATAGAGTTAACAGTGCCATGGGAGGATGCTGTAGATGAGGCTGGCAGCAAAAGTGAGTCAAATCTGCATCTCCCCCATGTTAAAATGACCAACTTTACAGCAGAAAAAAACATGTTTACAGCCTGGAGCAAAAAGTGGTTTTGGTCTTTATAGCTTATTTTGCCCTTCATGACAACTGTGAGGGGGGTGAATTTTTTTACAACTCATCGGTTTAAATTATATTAAGCCTGCATAATTAAGGGCGTGGCCACTTGAGTGACAGGTGGATTGCGGCTGCTGTCACTGCTAGCCGTTTGTCTGCTGTGTGTTAGCGTCAACCTCAGCTAATTCAAGCAGCTGCTGTACTTGCCATCTCTGCCGTGTTTGTGCTTTTTTCGGGATTATTTCATACAATTTAATACATGCATTATACCTTCGCCGACGCCGTTGGATTCCGGCATTGTCGAGTATGGAGAGAACAACCAGCGCTGTATTTCCAGTTGTTTTCCTCGCATGCACTAACGTTAATGGTTGTCTGACAATTTCGTTGTTAAAAACGTCTAACGTAGACTCACTGTATTCCGGACATCACGGTATTCCGGACACTTGACCTTTTCTTGCAAATTCTATAAATAAACACTTTCAGGTCACGGCATATATATCCATATCCGTGTCATCTTTGCCGCCTCCTCTTTCGATTCCGACCGACCCTATGTTTCCAGAGCCAGTCGTTTCAAAGAAATCAACGTGAGTTGATGACTGTTCAGAAAACGGCGGGGGGAAGGTTTTTCGGCAGGAAAAAAGGAAGAGGGGAGAATACCTCCGTAGAAAACTGCTCTTAAAACATGATCACCCACCAGAAAATGCCAAAAAAATATTCTTATGGTCTTATAAAATAATTCTGAGTTACAATTTGCAAATATTTGTACTTTAAGGGATAAAATAAATTAAATATTTAAAAATCTTAAATATAACGTTAACGTTAGAATATAATGCTCACGAGCAATTGTCGATTAAAAGAGTGTATAGACGCTTATACAACAAAGCAGACCTGCCAACCTGTATGCATTTTGCGTAGCGGGTACGCATTTTGAACTCAAAGTATGGTGGTACGATTTGTCACTCTAAACTGCGCAAAAACCTTCTGTGCACGCCCAGTCCCCAAATCAAGCAACAGCAAAAGAAGCGGAGTTCGACCAATCATAGCGCTGGGTTCATTCCCCAAATAGCAAGCGGGGATGATTGACAGATGCGTAAGGCCTATCATTAAAAAGAGACTGAAAATCGGCAGCAATAAAGAATCCCGCTCGATCCTCTTCCACTCCCGTGGCCCGCAGTCTGACTGAGTTCATCAGCGAGGACAGTACCCCAGCCAGCACAGCCACATGGGACTGACCTGGGCTATCTAACTGGGACCCAGCCAGTTTTGTCCATGGTTTCCATGTAGGCCCCACATGAGTTTGCCCAGATGAAAAGAACACTGCTCAGTGTGCACACTACATGCTGTTAAATGTAACACTGAATCAGTGTTGGAGTTAATGAGATAATTAATTGATTGAATAATGATTGAGCATTATTGATGAACACCTGCTGTTAATAAGCAGAATCACTGAAGAAAAGAGAAACACAAGAGCTACTTCCAGTCACAGCCTTAGATGAAATCAACTGAAGATAAATACATAAAATCTCTCAAGATCTGATTAAACAACTCTACAAACAGCATTACCAGGTTCACTTATTACTAACCCGTTTTACTTTATTTCTGGTAGACGTCTACAGAAGTTCTTATTGAGAATTAACAGAGGTTAAGATGTTGATGATTTATTGAAAATAAGATTTTGGTTTGATGTCACCATTATGGTGATCAGTATTTGCTTTAGTTGGGCTCTTTATTTTTTAACATTAATTTTTCTCTGCTCAGTTGTATCTGATTGTTATGTTGAGAACAGCAAGAGAAAATGCAATCAGATGCAATCCAATTATAAAATGCTTAAGTATTGATGAACAGTAAATCTAAATAAAATTAAAATCGCTATGGCATAGTGATTATGAAAGTTCTGTGATTCGTGGATTACTGATAAGCACGAGTCTGGAGAAACAGGCGTCTATTTATTCATTCTCAGTGTTGAGAAACGTAGTCTGCATGGGTTACGTTATTGAGTTAATAATAACTAAAGTACCTAAGCATGTTACATAATTATTTTGTATGAAAACTAGCGCATTAGTTACTTATGGATTAAAAAGTACCGTTGTATCAGTGCTGCGTGAGCTCTCTCTCACAAACACAGACCGAGCGCAAACAGAGAGAGAGGATAATTGTAAATTGACGGGCTAAGTTAAAATTTTGTTTTTGGTTGTTTTTTTCTGTCAAAATGTCAGAAAACATTTTGTATTATCCATCCGTGTTTTTAAAATTCGTTAAAAGACAGACGTTTTACTGTTAACCCAGCCCTATATTTCGGATTCATCTAAACTTATACTTGGTATTCTTTTTAGAATAAGTGGTTCGTTTTGCTATTATTGGACTCCTGTCTATTCATTGTCAACTATTTTCTATATGTTTGCATTGGCTAACATTTATTCAGCTAATGCGTGTCCTGTGTGTCTTGCAGAGATGGGGGACTCGAGTTACATGACTTGACTCGAGTCAGACTCGAGTCGCAAATTTAAGGACTTGAGACTTGCTTGACTAAATTAAGAAAATGACTCGACTTGACTTTGACTTGAGATCCAATGACTTGAGACTTGACTTGACTTGTATTGTATGACTCGAGAATGACTTGATATACATTTATCATCGCAACATCAATTGATGAACAAAATGAAAGCAACGGAACCATTGACGCCAGTCATCAGGTTCTGCGCGATTGCGTGACACTGCACAAGCCCAGAAAAAACATACATCGCGGTGAGCGCGCTAAATACAAAAACATCTCCCTGCATCGTTTCTTTTTGGATATAAACACTAGAAATTTACTATATTCATACAAGAAGATTTGCTGTACGCATTTTAACTGGCAAGGGATATCGGACGACCATCAAAACCTCGAACAGTTGAACTTCATTCACCACGTCTAAAAGTAAGCTATGGCTTGTTTAACCTGTTTGTTATAGTTAATTTGACTATCTTTAAATCGAGAATATTGATCAAAACAGCATGCCTCTTTATACACAATTATGTTTTCAAATGTAGCTTAATGTTGTCAATATTCAAATGATAATTAATGATGTCATATGTTTTGTATAACATTTGCCACATTTCTTTTTAAATCATGCTTTAAAGCCAAATATGTCGTTCTTTCAGGGGTTACATCTATTAGATGTTATCAAAATGCCAGCAGAATTAATATTGCACCCAAAATTCAAAATGTGGTGGAAAAAAATGCCCTAGTATGAGTTATTTTCATAATTATAACATATGATATTAAAAAAATATTTCCAGAATATTGACGCGATTGCAAATGTGATAATGATTTTATAAAACAATTCATTAAACAAAGAGTGAATATTGTGATGTGACATTTAGACATAGCCTAATATTCCAAATATTTTCTGTTTTTGCTCGATTTCTCCAATGACAATAGTTCCAAACAAGCCACAGAAAGAGTTATGCGTATTTGTGATTCAGTGACCTAGTTGCTTAGTTCCAGAACGAATCTGCCGTTTTGAACATAAGTTAAATGAATGCTTCTATGACTCGTACATTAATACGGTAATTTGGCGCCACCTATTGGCGGTTTCAACTTCATAATTAAAAATATATAACTTGTATTATGATTTCCATTACACGAGAGTAGATGTTAAAACTTCATGCTGATTTGTACTCGGCTTTCGCCAAGATAAGCACCAACTAAGACGTAGCTTTACAGTAACCTATGCTTCTCCATCCATTTACGCTTCTTTCCATCTGGTGACGTGAATCTCCTTCTGTCTGGTGTTAATAGTCAGCACACACAACGGCTGCAACCACAGTGCGGTCCCCCCATAACAACCCTCTGGATTGAGCGGAGTAGGGAACATCTCTAGGGTCTTCAAGTGGGCACCTTCCGTCCTCAGTGTTTCGTCGACTAGCCCACGACACCTCAAGAGGGCTCGACAGTGACTCTGGCGTCCCAGAGTCACCCCCCTCCGTCCCCCACTCAACTCAGCCCAGCTTACTGACCTCTACTTCCCTCTTGCTGCTGAGACCTAACCACAATCTCACAATCTCTCCGAAACCCAACCATACGCGCCAACCCGTTTGACTAAGGCTGTCGAGCCCCACTGGTGCGTTAATATGCAGTTTCAGTGGCAACGGTTCCGTATGGCATACCACCTACCGCAAAACACAATATCTGCCCAACATCCCGTCATTCACGCAATATACACAGGAACGTAATGACTGTAAATACCATACAACCTATACAAATAAACCAACACCCTTCAAGTTTTCAAGAATTGTACGAAACCGTAGCATGGCGGCCTGTACTCAGCCAGCTAGAATCTTTCCGTCTCAACCACAGCCAGTTGCTGCTCCTTTCTGCTGCTTCAGATAAGTTCTTTACTGTGCGACGCAACTCTTGACCACTGAATCCGACGTCTCTGAGGAACCGGGTTGTAGAGTGTGCCACAAAACCTCGACAACCCACTTCCACTGGATAAACCTGGACTCTCCATCCTCGCTGTTCTGCTTCAGTGGCCAGGTGAGCATACCGCAATTTCTTCCTCTCATATGCCTCATCTACCGCATCCTCCCATGGCACTGTTAACTCTATCAGTTGAACAATGCGTGCTGATCCAGACCACAAAACAATATCTGGTCGTAGGTCAGTGGTGGCAATCTCAGGTGGAAATATAAGCCGTTGATCAAGATCAGCCAGCATCTTCCAGTCCCTAGCAGCTTCCAGTTGTCCTGGGCGAGAATTGGTGTTAGCACCTTTTCTTGGTGGTTGCTCGCCTGGGCGGAGGAATATTGTCTTCTGCGTGTAATGTTTTGCTAGAACAGGCGGCAACTTATTGGTCATACTACGCTTGCCTTCCAATGCTAAAGCCAAACATCGCAATACTTGGTCATGGCGCCAAGTAAACCGACCTTGGCTAAGAGCCACCTTACATCCTATCAAAATGTGCCTTAATGTGGCAGGTGATGAACACAAAGGACAAGAGGGATCCTCTCCTACCCAGAGGTTTAGGTTCTGCGGTGATGGGAGAACATCATATGTTGACCTAATAAGGAAACTGATCCTACTCTCTTCCATTGACCAAAGGTCTTGCCAGCCCATTTTTCGTTGTTCCACACTCTCCCATCTCATACACTCCCCTGCTTGGCCTGGGAAATGGCCTTTATACATCTCATCCTCTCCTCCTGCTTTCGCACCTCGTTGACTACCAGCTTCCTCCTTTGAGCTGGTCCTGCCTTGTGCCATTTAGGAGGAGCTAAACTGAGCCCAAAACCCCCTCTTCCATGCTGTACCTGTCCCACGATATCCCCAATTTGAAGGTCAGCCTTTGCCTCTACTACAGATTTCTTTGCTGACCACTTTCTACCAGTTTTTACCACAGGGGCTGCCTCCCTTACACATTTGTCGCGTGACTCTGCTAAAGTCATTTCCAGTCTGACCTTGACACACTTAAACTCCTCGGTTAAAGCAGAGACTGGCAGCTGCAATACTCCTTTACTATAACGTCCCACTCTGCTGAGGCAGCGTGGAACTCCCAACCATTTCCTGATGTATGAACTTATTAACGCTTCCAGCTTATCCACTGTTGTCAAAGAAACCTCGTACACAGTCAGTGGCCACAGCAACCTTGGCAGTAGACCAAACTGAAAGCACCAGAGTTTTAGTTTGCCTGGTAGAGCACAGCTGTTTATGCTCTTCAACCCTTCCACTGCTTGTCGTCTAACTTCTCCCACTCGAACTGTGTCCTTTAGATCCCCATCGTACCATCTCCCTAGACTCTTCACTGGCTTCTGAGAAACTGTTGGTATTGCCTCACCATTAATGAAGAATATTTTATCTACTACCTTGCCTTTAACTATTGAGATGCTCCTTGATTTAGAGGGCTTAAATTGCATTCGTGCCCATTCAATATTATCTGTTAACTTCCCCAATAACCGATTAGTGCAGGCTACCGTTGTAGTCATGGTTGTCATGTCATCCATGTATGCTCTGATTGGTGGTAGTCGCATCCCAGAAGCCAAGCGCTCTCCTCCTACTACCCATTTTGATGCCCTAATGTTACTTCCATTGCCATGGTAAAAGCCAGTGGAGAAATGGTGCATCCTGCCATTATTCCAACCTCTAAGCATTGCCATGTAGTGCTGAATTCTGGAGTTGAGAAACTAAATTGCAAATCTCCAAAATAGGCTTTCACTAAATTTGTTATTGACATCGGTACCCTGAAAAAATCAAATGATGCCCAAAGAAGCTCATGTGGCACTGAACCATATTCATTAGCCAAATCCAGGAATGTCACGTGGAGCTCCTTCCTCTCCTTTTTAGCTGATTGTATTCGTTGCCAGATAACAGTGATATGTTCTAAGCATCCTGAGAATCCTGGAATGCCCGCTTTTTGAACTGAAGTGTCAATGAAGCCATTCTTTAATAGGTAGGTTGACAATCTCTGAGCAATAATGCTGAAGAAAATTTTGCCTTCGACGTTTAATAGTGAAATAGGGCGAAACTGACTGATGCTTGTAGCATCTTTTTCTTTGGGTATAAAGACTCCCCCTGCTCGGCGCCATGATCTAGGTACAACCTGCTTTTCCCAAGCCACTTTTATCAATTTCCACAGAATCCTTAGAACTCCTGAAGCACTCTTGTACACTCTGTACGGAACTCCATTAGGCCCTGGAGATGATGAAGCCCTTGCCTTTCTCACAACCTGCTCTATCTCTTTCCACTTAGGTGCACAGACCTCCATTTGGTATTCTGGTGGATTGACAGGTGGGATGTCTGACGGAATTGACATAGGCTCATGCCTTTTTGCATCTGTTTGCGTTTCCTCCAAATATCTCTCTAGCTCAACCCTAGATGCTTTTAAAGTGCCATCTTCTCACTGGTGAATAACTTCTTTATGAATTTGAATGGATCTTTATAGAAATTAGCCCTCGCACGTTCCTTTTTGTAGCGTTTCCGTAGGCGCTCAGCTCTGCGTAATGTTGCAAGCTTATCTTTTATGGCCCTTTGTAAGAGATTGAGTCCCTCCTTCTGACTTTGTTCCGCTCTTTTCCATTGCTTCCTCAGCTGTCTCCTTTCTCTAACTAACCCTTCAATTTTCTGCTGCCGTCTAGACAATCCAGGAGTAGTTTGTACTTTTTCCTTCCTTTTTTCCACACCAAACCTCTCACTTCCATATGCGTAAATGATTTCCCCAAATTTATCCAGCTCCTTTCAACTGTACCAGTTAATCTTTCCAATGCAAAGCATAGATCTGTGTTTACCGTGTCCCATGCAGTTTTCTCACTAGCTCTTGGCCATCTAACTCCAGGCCTATGCCCGTTGAGGTTCTTTTCTCTCTTATGCTGGTTAGTCTGACCGGGTTCACAAGAATCAATGTGTTCATCACTAACTGTGCAAACCCTCATCTCCTCTATGACAGGGGTGCTGATATCCTGCGAACTGTGGTTTGCTTCCTGTCGCTGGATTTCATTCGACTGACTTGACTGACTCGGTAAGAAGTACTGATCAATGCGAGGCCCTTGTCCCTTCTCCCTCAAGCATTTCATTTTCCCTTGATGAATCTTCAAACCCCTGACCGTTGTCGCCTTGCTCCAGCCACAGACACAAGCTTGGAGTTCAATGGCTTTGCTAACTGCTGAACCTGAACTAGTCTTTTGTGAAGTACTCTCCATACTCATATCCGTTTCCATTCCAAAGTCGTTAACCATGTTGTCCACCATTGAGTCATCTTCCGCCCCTGCTCTCGCAGACTCTAGGGGTATTTTCCTCTTTCATTTTTCAGAAGCCTTGGGCGGGTGTCTCCACCATCCTGTAAACACAGAGCTGGATACTGCCGACAAGGGTAGCTAACCCTTACCAGCCCCATTGGGGTCTCTTTCCTCCTGTCAGCTGTCTCTCCAGGCTGTCACAAGGTCTTTCCCTTGTTGCCAGCAGCACTATTCACCGCAGTCACTGGACGTATCCAGATCTTCATGATTTCCATTACACGAGAGTAGATGTTAAAACTTCATGCTATCGCCAAGATAAGCACCAACTAAGACGTAGCTTTACAAAGGGGATTATCAGCTTTTATTAAGGGGATGCCAGTTTGAAGAATGCCTTTGGTCTCATAGGAATTATACTTGAATTGTGAATTGTTTAATACCTTTTAATGGTCTTCTGCAATGTTTGAGGCATATTTATTTTTTCATGCTTTAATGTTGGCCTAATTTCAGTTACATTTAGATTTTTATTGTAGTAACCAATCAGCTATATGTGGGAATGGATATATTAAAAAAAAAAGTTGCAAATAAAACCATAGTCCACAACTTCTGTAGTTTTAACTTATTTTAATATATAAATTCAGTGAAATCGTCAAACGTTTGTATGACTTGCCAGTGACTTGTGACCCAAGCTACGACTTGACTTACTTGACCTAAGGCAGTGACTTGACTTGACTTTATAAAAAATTTACTTGGACTTGCTTGAGACTTGCACATGTGTGACTTACTCCCACCTCTGGTGTCTTGCATTGTCTCAAAAACATGACATCCATATAATACATCATGATACACGGTCTCACTTTTAGTCACGTCTTTTAACTATTATAATATTTCGAAGGGCAAAAACATGTACTTTAACTATTGGCTTTACTTCATCAATCAGCTGTCACTTTAGCGCGAGGCCAGTAGCATATAGCATTAGCACCTCAGCTGCACCCACGTCCCGCCTCTTTGCCCATTTTATTTTATCCGGGAGTGACGAGAGGTGACCCGTAGGGCTGGGTAAAAAATTTAGATTTCTCGATATTAATCGATTCTCATTTTTATGAACCGATATCGATTCTTAAATCTCAAGAATCGATTAGTCATTCTGTTTTCATTTGATGAATGAATGGAACATTGTAGCGCGCATCCCATCCAATAAATCACAATAATCTTTGTGCTTTGTGACTATTATTATGAAATAAAGTCTCACATTTCGAATTACGTCCATTTTCTTACGAAATTCAAAAACATAAATGAGCCATTCCACCGACAGGTTGATATTTCTGTCCCCAGGTCATTAAATGTAAAAATTTGCATGAAATTTAACTCTAAAAGACATTTTATTATTTAAGCAAAATGTCCTGCACATTAAGCTAACTACAAATTTAAAATGTATAGTTAAAAACATTAAAAACTACATAAAACTTTGGTCTGGGAGTGGGACGAGACAAGATTTCTTTCTATGGGAGTGGGACGGGACAGGAGTGAAAATCCACTCCCGTGTCATCCTCTAGGGCGCAGCTCAGCTCAAGAGAAGCAGCAGCGCAGAGCGCACATGATCTCCTCTTCTGCCTTAATAATACCAGTTACAGCGCGAAATAAACATGAATGAGCATCTGAAAGGGTGTTAAAGCATTTCTCAACCTTCATTATATATTTCCAAGACCCTTGAGATGGTACATCGACTTACAATAGGTTGAATGACACGTCTGCCGTAGCCTGACAGTGTCTGTATCGCTACTGGCACTATGTAACTTCGGGTTTCGGGTAGGAACCCGAGCACAAAAAAAACTACAAAATTCGACTGCTTTACGGCATACGTCACTTCCCCCACTTCCTCAAATTCTGACGTGAGAGCCCAACTAGCGTTTGATACCCTTCTGTATGTTGTTGTCATGACCGAAGCAACAACTAAAAGGAAGAAGGCCAAGGTTTTGTCAGAGGAGACTAAAAGAAGAAAAAGGGAGAGTGACAAATTAAAAGACCGGACGAGAATCACTGTTGGAGGGAGAGCAAGACAGTTTGAAGACGGTGAGGGTTCTCTCTCTCTCTCTCTCTCTCTCTAACATGCACGCTGTCACAAGCGCAGCAGTCAGTTATCTATAAAGTGTTTATAAATGTATTAATAAATCAGGGAGTCAGGGAGCTGACTACCGCGCGAAATGTAAAAGGTTGAATAACATGGCCTGGCCATGTTACGGAATCTATCTGGTCCTCCATTTATCTTCATGAATCAAGTAATGCTAGTAGAGTAGCGAATTATCAATCTGGTAGCTACACTAACATGCTAGTTTACAATGGTTATAATAAATAATCTTTCATGATAACTATCCTAATGTCTGCAGGCTGATAATCATGTTTGTTTATTTATTTTTCTGGTGAAAGTGTCTTGCCTCAGGCTATAATGCAAATCAATTTTCAAATTTGCAGATTCATGGTAGCTTCATATTATAATATTGACGATATATGGCTATTACCTACCACACAAACATTGAATTGAATTAGCATATCCGTTAAGTAAAACAGTAGACAATAGGCTTCTATAATGACGCTGTCTTGTAAACGTGAGCTACGCAATCTTTTGACGTTTGAAAACGTCATGGGATGAAGACATTTCACACGCAACGCTGGCAGCCTGCCCGCGAGAACTCAAGACAGTATCGGCTTGTCAACAAATGCACACGTGTATCCCCTGGTGTAATCATGACAGATTTTACGACAGTAGTAGAAGACAATACTGTTTTCCAACTGTAGGGGGACCCCGAGAGCAAAAACCGCAAAAACGACTAAGTGTTGCTTTAAAAGATTGCTGTAGTGTTGCTTTAGAAGAAGAGTACAACTTATCGAAATCTGTATCATGTAAGTGGAATCGCTCAATCATTTCACCCGTGGAAAGACGTCAGTTTTAAACAGCGTGTAAACAATGTCATGTCACATTTAACTCAGAAAAACCATGTGACCATAAACTTCGTCAGTTAGTCAGCTAGAAAAATTAACTCCAGAGAGGAGAATTTTGCTAAATATATACATCATATTATTATTCATTATAATTTTTAATGTTCTTCAATATTTAATGCATATTTGAATAAATCTGGCAAGTTTTTATGACAGCCACCATTTAAATGTTTATATTTCATATAACTTTCTTATTATACAAATAAATAAAACGTGTGATTTAAGTGTTTGTATAGCTACAAATCAGTTAATTTTTACCTTCAATATTATAGTAGGCTAATGGAGCCTAGTATGCTACAACTAATTCCCATAGTTTACAGCATTAGTTAAGAGATTTGTTTTCCTTGAAACAAACTTGCCATGTATTGTACCTGATATCCAAAATAATCAATATTGAATCGTAATCGAAATCAAATTGCAAGCTTTTGAATCGAAATCAAATCGAATTGTGAAATTTGTGTCAATACCCAGCCCTAGTGACACGCTGCCAAGATGGCGACGGCCGGCCCCGCCCACTTTAGGCTTCAAAAACGCTCCTCAGAAACCTACGGGTGACGTCACGGACACTACGTCCATATTTTTTTACAGTCTATGGTCACACACCTGGACTGATGGATTTCAAGATGTGAAAAACCACGACTTTGCATTAGAAAGAAAACCAATAGCGTAACATTGAAGATACAGAAGCAAAGAGCAGCAGGTGTTGGATGGACAGTTTAGGATGGAGATTATCTAAACACAAGATAAAGACTATGATTAAAAGAACAGCACATATTTACCATGTCTGCGCGCGTCAGATGTGTGCAAACGCGGTCAGTCCTCTCGGCGTGCGATGCTTCACGGAGGACCGACAGATTCAACACACCGTGACACACACTGAACGCTCGCCGTGCGAATCACGCGTTGAATCTGTCGCATCGCACGGCAAGCGTTCAGTGTGTGTCGCTCTGTTCTGCGTCATCAAAACGAGACGAATAAGAGGGAAACCAACTACATAATAAAGGTGCAAGGTTTTCGTAACGACCAAGCTAAATCAGAGTACAATATTTGTACTATATAAAAAATGTGTTATGCCGCTTGACTAATGAAATGAACTTGAAATTAGTCTTGTCTTAATAAACGTAAAATATATTCTACTGTGTGTGTGTGTATATATATTTTTTTTTTATTTTTTATTTTTTTTTATGTAGCGCCCCTACCCTTGACCTTTAATAGGGTGGAGCACCCAGGTTCTAATATTGTCTCTCGACTTTATAATAATGTCCCTCCTATTACCCTAGTTCACTATTGTACCCAGATTAACTATATTTATTGTATTTTAGTAATGTAGCCTCTACATTAAGTAAAACAACCAGGCTTAACAACAAGACGACGACGGCGATGACAACGCGTAGCGAGAGCCACCAACGACTTCCCAAGAACAGAGCAGACCTGGACAAGAGTAAAGCTGCAGATAAGTGCCCAAAGAACTGCAGGAAAGAAGTCAAAATTAAACATGAGGACAAGAGTTGTGAAAAAGTAAAGAATGCTGTTATGCCACAGAAATGTGCCAAAATGAGGGTGCTGCTCAACTTCTTGTGAGAATAATACGATTAGAATGTTTTGGTCTTCAGAAGATGACATTCATTACGAAAGCCTGGTGAGCTTTATGTCATAGACCATCATTTGTGAACATTAGTCGAACTAGAAGTTGTGTTTACGGCCATAATGGCGGACGATTCACACGAAGCAAAGTCAAGAGCTCAGAGCTGATGCAGCCGGAGTAGCCACAAGAGGGCGCCAAAGTACACCGAAAAAGGTCTGGAAGAAAGATTGAGCAGGCTTATAGGTGCAAGACGATCCAAGTTGTCACAGTTAACATCAAAAAGGAACAAGATTGAAAGACTAATGAAAGATAATGAAAATCCAGACATTGTTGATGAACATTTAAATGAATCCTCAAAACTGCTAGAAGAGTTTGCTCATTCAAATGATGATGTACTGTTGCTGTTACCTGATGATGAACACGATACTGATCAGATGTATTGGTTCAAGCCAAAAATGGAACAGTTCAGCGTTTTCATAACTGATGTTAAAATGTGGATAGCTGCATCAAGGCAACAACATCAGGAGGATGTGAGTCCGGATGACAGCGTGTCTGTGGCTGCCACACCAGCGGAGAGGAAGTCTGCAGTCAAAAGCACAACTAGCTCAGCTAGTTGCCACTCTTCAAGATCATCCAAAGTCTCATCTATATCATCGGTGCGACAGAAAGAACAAGCAGAACGTGCTGCCTTACTTGCACGTGCAGCATCACTAAAACAGAGGCAGGCGTTAGACATCGAAGAATGCAAATTAAAGGCAAAGAAGGAACAACTTGAGCTTGAGATAGCTATTGCTGCTTCTACAGCAAAAATACAAGTGTTGGAAAACAGTGAGTATGACAACTGCAAAGGTGATGTAGGTATTCATCCTGAGACTGTTTTACCAGGAATGCCACAGCTACATAACCAACAGCCTATGGTAAATGATGAGCACATTGGTCAGTTAAAGGCAGATGATCTTCAAGTGAAGCATGAAACTGACACACAATCGTATATTAACAGAAGTCCAGTAAATCTGTATGAAGTAATGTTGAAACAAAATGATATCACCGAGATGTTAGTCAAACAGCAAAGACTGTCACATTTGCCCCAGAGAGATGTGTCTCTTTTCAGTGGTGATCCACTTGAGTTCAAAGCTTTCATAAGAGCTTTTGATCATACCATTCATGACAAAGCTGATAGTGACAGTGACATGTTATATTACCTAGAGCAGTTTACCAGAGGGGAACCCAGGGACTTAGTCAGAAGTTGCCAGCATATGAGTCAGTATCAAGGTTATAGTGAGGCGAGGAAGTTGCTAACTTATCACTATGGCAATGAACTAAAACTAAACTAAAAATCGCAACTGCCTTTATGAATAGAGCATTCAGCTGGCCACAAATAAAACCAGATGACGGCAAGGCCCTTCAGAGTTACTCTTTGTTCCTCACTGGATGTAACAACGCGATGCAAGACATTACCCAACTTACAGAAATGGACAGTCCCACTAACCTCAGAAACATTGTCTCCAAGTTACCATACAAAATGAGAGAAATGTGGAGAGTTTCTACATTTGACATTCAAGAGAAACGTGGTACAAGAGCAAAGTTTTCAGATTTAGTCATGTTCATAAACAGACAAGCTAAAATAGTTGTGGATCCTGTTTTCGGTGACATAAAGGATGCTGAAGATAAGGGAAAATATTATGTAAATGTGAAAGCGACAAAATCATCAAGGCCAAAGGGGAGTGCGTTTGCTACAAGGGTTGCACCTACAGACATTGAATGGCCACCAGACAATGGTAGAAACTCATTTCGTTGCAACATCAGTGCCTTCCAGACGCCTTGTGTATATTGTGAAAAACAACACACACTAGCAGAATGTCACAAAATCAGAAACCAGCCATACAAAGAAAGGTTAGAGTTTCTTAAAGGAAAGGGTTTGTGTTTTGCATGCTTGACACAAGGACATCTGAGCAAAGGCGGTAAGAAAAGAGCTACATGTGAATATTGTTCTAAGAAACATTCAAGCATGCTCCACTTCTCAAAAGAAAAGGATGATGTAGCTGCAGAAAGCGGGCAGAAAGACACTGCTGAAAACAGAGAGACTGGTGCAATAGCACACACTTCAGGTGGAGTTTGTGGAGCTATTGGGGCCGGAAAAGACAGTTGTGTGCTGTCGATTGTACCTGTGTGTGTCAAATCCAAGAAGAGCAATAAGATCATTCAGACTAATACATTCATGGATAGTGGAAGTCAAGCCACTTTCTGCACAGAGAGCTTGATGAGACAGCTCAACATGGAAGGCAAGAAAACTCAAATCCTGCTTCGCACGATGGGACAGTAAAAGTTTGAGTCAAGCTACCATATTAAAGGACTAGAGATGTGTGGTTTGAAAGAGAACATTTACATTGACATACCTGAGATCTACACCCACAAAGATATTCCTGTGTCCAAAGAGAACATTCCAGTGCCTGAAGATTTGGAAAACTGGCCACATTTACAAGGAATCCAGCTTCCACACATAGATGCAGACATTGGACTTTTAATAGGATGTGATGTACACAAGACTATGGAACCATGGGAAGTAATTCACAGTGAGCATAATGGTCTATATGCAGTTCGAACAATCCTGGGTTGGGTCATCAATGGTCCTCTCTGGAGAGACAGTTGCAACATTGCATCTGCAAGTTTTCCCAGTGTTTCTGTGAATCGCATTTCTATTGCTAATGTGGAGAACCTGTTGGTACAGCAGTTTAATTATGATTTCCCTGAAAAGGCCAGTGAGGAAAAACAGGAAATGTCAAGAGAAGACATTCAGTTTATGGACTGTGTTAGTGAAACAGCAAAGAGGGTTGATGGTCACCATACCATAGGACTTCCCCTGAAAAACAGATACGTCAAGATGCCTAACAACCGCAGTGTAGTTGTGCAGAGAGCAGAAAACCTGAAAAGAAAACTTGTCAAAAACAAAGAGTTTCACAGTGAATATCAAAGCTTCATGTCTGACCTGTTGAACAAAGGCTATGCGGTTCCGGTACCAGATGAAGAGACCCAGTCTGACAATGGGAGGGTCTGGTATATACCTCATCACGGGGTTGACCATCCCCAAAAAGGAAAGCTCCGTGTAGTTTTTGACTGTGCAGCATCATATCAAGGCAAGTCACTAAATGGAGAGCTTCTTCAGAGGTCCAGATTTAACTAACTCACTAATCGGGGTTTTAACACGATTCAGGCAAGATCATGTAGCTTTAATGTCAGACATAGAAGCTATGTACCACCAAGTACGTATACCACCTGAGGTGACCTGCTGCGCTTCCTCTGGTGGCCGGAAGGAAACTTGACGAAACCTCTGCAAGAATAAAAAAAATTGTGGTTCACTTGTTTGGGGCCACATCCTCCCCCAGCTGTGCAAACTTCGCGCTGAGGAAGACGGCTGAAGATGCTAAGGAAAACATGGCTCCTGCTGCAGTTGCAGCAGTGTTGAACAATTTTTATGTAGACGATTGTCTTTTGTCAGTGTCAGATGAAATCCAAGCATGTGCTGTCAGGGACTTGACAGCACTGTGTGAGAGCGGAGGATTTCACTTAACGAAGTGGATGAGCAACAGCAGAGCTGTTCTTGCTTCTATTCCTGAAACAGAAAGGGCTAAAGAGGTCAAAGACTTGGATCTTAGTCATGATGCATTACCTGAGGAGCAAGTACTAGTAGTGACCTGGTGTAGTGAGTGAGACTTATTTAAGATCAGGATAAATGCAAAACCAACACCACAGACAAGACGAGGTATCCTCTCATTTGTAAGTGCGATATATGATCCTTTAGGGTTTCTGTCACCGTCATTCTTCCAGCAAAGATGATCTTGCAGAAGCTGTGTAGCATGAAAGTCACCTGGGATGAAGACATCCCTGCAGAACTGGCTCGAAGGATATTGTTGTGGCTTTCTGACCTAACAAAGCTTCATGGTTTTACTGTGAGTAGATGTCTGAAACCGACTGGCTTTGGAGCTGTGACATCTGCTCAGTTGCATAATTTCACAGACGCGAGTGAGAAAGGTTATGGAGTTGTTTCCTACCTTCGTATGACAAATAAAGACGGAGAAGTTCACTTTTCGTTCATCATCGGCAAGTCCAGAGTGGCACCGTTGAAACAAACAACAATTCCGAGGCTGGAGCTAACAGCGGCTGCTGTTGCTGTAAAAATGGATCACGAAAGGAACTGCACATGCATCTTAAAGAATCTGTGTTTTGGTGTGAAAGCACTACAGTGTTGAAGTACATCGCCAGTGAAAATCTGAGATTTAAAACATTTGTTGCAAACCGAGTGTCACTCTTTAGAGACAACACAGAGCCAAGTCAGTGGATGTATGTTAATTCAGAGTTGAATCCCGCTGACCATGCGTCACGAGGAATGCCTGCAGAAACATTCAAAATGTGTCAAAACTGGATTGGTGGGCCAGAGTTTTTGACAAAGGACAGGAAACACTGGCCAGTTTCACCAGACATGAAAGACATACAGAAAGATGATGCTGAAGTGAAAGAAGCAGTATGTTTAACTGCCACCAACATGCATGAGAATCCACTTAACAAGCTCATTTGTTATTATTCAGAGTGGCATTGTTTAAAAAGGGCAGTTTCATGGATGATGAAGGTTAAAAAACTGCTTCAAAATCTGAGCGCACACCGCAAGCTTATCACGTCACAATTAAATCATCATTTAAGTCATGAGAAGAAAACTGAAATCGTTACACACAGAATGCAACAGTTCAAGTTAACTGTCAAGGGGTCTTTGCTCACCACTGAAGATTTTGTTACGGCAGAAGTTGAGATTATCAGGTTTTGTCAAAATCAATGCTTTAGCGATGAGCTTAAAGCTCTTCAGAGAGGTGACAAACTCAAAGGAAGCAGTCACATTGTCAAGCTTGATCCTGTTGTAAAAGACGGGATTTTACGTGTTGGTGGAAGATTGCATCAGTCTGCACTGCCAACAGATGTTAAACATCCTGTGATACTTCCCAAAGATCATCATGTCTCCACGTTGATCCTCAGACATATCCACAAAGAAACAGGACATTGTGGGAGAAATTACATGCTATCCCGGCTGAGAGAGAGATTCTCGATCCCGCAAGCAAACTCTGCTGTTAGGAAAATATTGTCGAAGTGTGTACCATGTAAAAAGATTTCAGCAAAACCTGGAGAAAGGAGGATGGCAAATTTGCCACAAGATCGCCTAATGCCTGACAAGCCACCCTTCACTAACGTGGGCATAGATTATTTTGGGCCATTCGAAGTGAAACGTGGGCGAAGTACAGTAAAAAGGTATGGTGTATTGTTCACCTGTCTCACTGTTAGAGCAATTCACATCGAAGTTGCCAACACACTTGAAACTGACTCGTGCCTAAACGCATTCAGGAGATTTGTTGCTAGGAGAGGTCAAGTGTCTGTTGTGAGATCAGACAATGGAACGAATCTGGTGGGAGCAGAGAAAGAAATGTGTGAAGCAATTCACAGATGGAACCACTCAAAAATCTCTGAAATGTTCATACAAAAGGGCATTACCTGGATGTTCAACCCGTCAACAGTGTCACATTTTGGTGGCATCTGGGAGAGACAAATACGTTCTATGAGAAAAATCCTCACCCACATTCTGAAACAGCAGCCTCTTGACGACGAACGTCTTCATACATTGATGTGTGAAGTCGAGGCAATTGTTAATGGCAGGCCTCAAAATCCAACCTGTGTTGCCACCAGGACTGTTTGACAGAGAGGACTTGTATGGCAAGAGGAGGTGGAAACAAGTGCATTACCTGTCTGACATCTTTTGGAAGCGATGGACTAAAGAGTACTTGCCACTGTTGCAAGAGAGGCAGAAGTGGACAGTAACAAGGAGAAATCTGAAACCAGGAGATGTTGTCCTTATAGTTGGTGACAGTGCACCAAGAAATTCCTGGTTAATGGGAAAGTAAATTAGCGTGTTGAACGGACACTTTCTGATTCAAAGGGATTTGTGAGACGTGTATTTGTCAAAACTAAATCTAGCATTTTGGAAAGGCCAATACATAAATTATGTGTGTTGCTTGAGATGGAGGAGTAAACTAAGTGAAGGCATTTTTTTAGGTTATATGTGCTTTAACTATACTTTTGTATAAGGCAAGATGTTGATACATGCTAAAAGTGCATTTTGAGTTCAATTGAATGCAGATTTGAAATATACTGTTAAGGTTAAGTACAAGTTTATGTTTGTGCAAGTGATGAATCCTTAATTCTGAGAGAAATGACGCTTTAATATTAAAGATGTAATTGTTATGTTGCAGAATTAACAATTAGGGGCCGGAATGTAAGCGCCATTTATTAGTAGCAAGTTTGTTTATGTTATAACATTTGTTACTCTTTCATTCTTGTGTTTAGTCTGGTATATCGGTGCAACTTCTGTATTAGAACTCTTATTTTGAAGTTGTATTGGAACTCTTATTTTGAAGTTTGAAGGAAGCTGTAAGGAAGGTAAATAATAAACGAGTGTGGACAGCGGAGCAACACGGTTGTTTTACCGTCATTGGTTCTCTCCGAGCCAACTCAATGCGTAAAACTGTCTTATGTCGTTCATACAATGTGGTTATGATAAGAGAAGTAAGTTTAGTTGAAGTTTATAATTACGAACAATTAAGATTAAGCCACTACATTTATTTAAGCTTAAAATATAACTAAGCTTTTGTTTTCAGTGTCTCTTTTGTCTTCATCAGGGTAACAGGAAGTAATATCCCGGACGAGCCCCCAAACTATGTAGCGCCCCTACCCTTGACCTTTAATAGGGTGGAGCACCCAGGTTCCAATATTGTCTCTTGACTTTATAATAATGTCCCTCCTATTACCCTAGTTCACTACTGTACCCAGATTAACTATATTTATATTATTTTAGTAATGTGATTATATTGACTGGAATGAACCCAACAGAGAAAACCCTAAATCAACCATAAAAATCAAATAAATGAATATGGTATTAATAAACCCTGGAATGAGTTATCAAAAGTCAGAAGTGTATATCACTTTTGATAAATACATCTCCAAATACCTGTTGTACTTCACAAATTCTCAGAAAATTGATCTCTAATGTCAATTAAATGAATTTCACCCTAAATGATATTCATTGACCCGTGGAAATAACAGCAGACACAGTTAAATGCAATGGGGGAAAAATCAGTATCCCATAGTACACTTGGTTCGTATCAAAACCACAAACAACAGTATTAAAAACCAAAATAACAGAACAACAGTCGATTTAAAAGCGTGGGCCCACACACACACACACCAGTCAAAACAACCCACCCCGTTGCAGGCCTGTTAAGTTGCTGGGGAGCGTTGTGGCCTTGAAAACAGAAAATGGCCTCTTCACTCGAATGAGCCAAAATAAATAAACTGATCACCTGAACAAACCGATGAACACCGCGATTTTCCTCCTTGGAAGCGGCTGATCGTCTTGTTGTCTCCCGGCAGCCAGTAGCAGGGCGGCGAGGTCCGGACCCCGGAGCTTTAACTCAGTCACACAAATCACGATTCACAAGTCTTCAGAATTAATTAAACTCAGATCACTATTTGAAGACAAACTGCAGTTAGCCGTCTGGTTTCTCACTCACAGTCTCTATAATGAACGAAGCTTCTGCTGTGCTGGGAAGCAGGCTCAGAGAACACTTAACTCTTATATTATACTCTTGTGCAGAGTATAAAACACAGGCAAAGATAACAAACGTCCTCAAAACGCTGGATGTAAGTTTAACACACTGATTAAGTCGTTATTTTCACCTTATGTTTTAGTCTTAAACTCACAACTCACAGAACTCACTCTCTCACGATCGCAAATCTCCCTCCTACTCACGATCGGCAATTTCCCTCCTACTCACGATCGGCAAATTTCCCTCCTTCTCACGATCGGCAATTTCCCTCCTACTCACGATCGGCAATTTCCCTCCTTGACTGGTTCACCATGAGGATAACCATCCAACTCAAGATGCCGTGAGAACTAAATATGCAAAAATAAAGTTACAATAAAGAATATAAAAAGACATAAAATAAATCACATAAATAAATGTTGTCTTTGTAAACTTTCCGAACAGAGTAAAATTCACTTTAACAGCAAACTATAGTCTTTGTATAAATATCACTCTTTTCCACACAGCAACACAATCCACATTAATCACATACAATATAAATGACAAACTTACTTCATTGGCTGCTTATAACCAAAGGAGAACTTAATCTTGCATCTTGTGATATCTTCTTTAGCTTCAGATGAGTAAATTAACTTAAATACTCTTTAGAACTGGCCATGCAGTATATACAACTTTCTTCCTCAGTCACTGTGCTTTTCATAATAAAAGTCTCCACTCAACCAGCTCTTTACAAGGCAGTTTCAAATTAAGAGTCTTTAACAAAATAATTAAATAAAAATGAAATAAATTAACTGACCTCTCTGTCAGTTACACTCCCACCAAAGCACTTTCTTGTGATTTTTGTAACTTAGTGACCTAACCTTTAATCAAACATATTATGGACTAACCCAAGGAATGATAGACACAAGGTACGCTTTTAATCTGCTTCAATCAGGGTAACTATTTTCTGGATAGGCCCTTCGAGGTAAGTCGGTTTAGTAACACGTTTGCCATTTTTATCCAGTGTCGAATCACTGATCAATAACTTCACTGTTCTCACACAGCCATCTGTACCACTGTGCGCTTCTGTTACCTTCGCTAGCTTCCACTGACTGTGTGGAGCTGTGTCATCTTTCAGAATGACAACGTCATTAACCTTTGCATTTCTACGACGTTTGTGCCATTTTTGCCTGGGTTGCAGGTTTAGAAGATATTCCTTTCTCCATCGTGACCAGAACACATTCGCTAAATACTGCACCTTACGCCATCTCTTACAAAGGTAAAGGTCTTCCTTGACAAACTCTCCAGGTGGTGGTAAAATTATTGAAGTCTTCATAGTCAAGATATGGTTAGGTGTAAGAGGCTGCGGACCAGATGGATCATTCAGATGCTCTGTGGTTAAGGGTCTGCTATTCACAATAGCCATGACTTCATAGAGAAATTCTTAGTGAGGCACTATCAAGTCTTTGAGCTGATTGATCCAGAATGGATGTCAAAACACTTCTTATTGTCCGAATTTGCCTCTCCCAAATGCCACCCATGTGACTGGCAGATGGGGTATTCATGATGAATTCACAGCCAAACTCCTTTAGAGTTCCTTTACTCCTCTTGGTTAATTTCCTGAATAAATTCTGGTTTTGCACCAACGAAATTAGTGCCCTGGTCAGATCTAAGTCTACGCACAGGTCCACGTATGGCAATCAAAGCACGCAAAGCATTAATGAATGCGTCAGTGGATAAATCATCCAGCATTTCTACATGGACCGCCCTGGAACACATACATGTAAGTAGAAGCCCATAGCGCTTCAACTCCTTTCTTCCTTCTTTGACGTAGAAACGACAGAAACAGTCCATCCCACAGTATGTGAAAGGAGGGGTTGTCTCCATACGTTCCAGAGGAAGATTCACCATCCTTTGCTCTTCGGTGCATCTTATCAGTTTCCTCCACCTAGTGCATTTGTAGATATATGAACACACTGCTTTGCTACATCCCAAAATCCAGAAACCGTTTGATCGCAGTTCATTTATAGTCATTCCTCTCCCTTGGTGATGCACTTGCCCATGAAAATGTCTGATGAGTAAGGTTGATATATGACTATGTTGTGGGAGAATTGCTGGGTGTTTCACATTTGGGTGTAATGCAGCATGTACTAAGCGACCGCCCACCCTGAGGATACCATACTCATCTAAGAAGGGATTCAGGCGATGCAGTTTGTTTGTGCTGTTGTTGATCTCCTTCTGTTGTCGGAGTCTCTGGATCTCATCACAAATGGGCTGATTGTTGAACCATTTTGTTAATGGTAAGCTCTGCATCCTGTCTTTCTTCAATACTGGTGGCTTCATTAACCCTTGAACTTAGACCTTTGACTTCCTTGGAACATCTCTGAAGTGTTGCAATAGCTTTCACCACTCTTGTCCAATCCGAAAACTTGTGAAGTCGATCAAGCAATGACCTTTCTTCTTTTGTTTGTGTTTTATGAACTTCTTTTTATGAACTTCTTTTTACTTTTTATGAACTCTCTCCAATCAGAAGTTCCCTTATCTTCACAGAGGCGGGAATAAGTAAAACAATAACCAATCACCAATAAATGGACAAACATGCTGGGCAAAGACACGTTTTTGCATGTACATCCCAATCAAACTTTATAGTTTCACGTAACTCTTAAAGGGGCAGTACATATATATCAAATGAATACACAGACCCTATACATAGTTCCTACATGACGTCACAACATACAGGAATTTGCCGACCCGGCCCCATTACTGTGGGCAAAACATTAGTAGAAGCTGAAACGAGTTAACCGAAGTGAAACGAGTTTCGTGATAAAAAGTGAAAATGGTCATCTCCAGCTGGGTCAATGGATGTTCAAATCGTGCCGGAGGTTCAGTTAAATTTGGATTTTACAGTATACCCGTCATTAGACTTCATGAATGTGAGAAGACTAAGCTTTTGTCAGAACAATGACGGAGGTTATGGCTGGCGAGGATAAACAGGAAAGAAACTCCCTCAAAACACGCAAGAATTTGCAGTGACAGTTGTAGTTTACAGTTTGACAAAAGCACAATGTTGTGTTTTATTGCGAGTGTACACAAATATAAGCTAACACTTTACAGTTTGAATGATGTCCTGTATGAACAAAATGACGAGGTATTAAAAACATACAAAAACAACATTGTTTCCACTGTTCGATCGGGCACGCGCCTCTCTCTCTCTCACTCACTCACTCTCTCAAACACACACATTCCAGCATTGCAATCTCAGATTATGTCCATAAAGAACCCATGTATCAAGTAGTTCCGCATTACAATAATTAATTTGCACGAGAATTTTATTTATTTTTATGTTCATTCACCAAACCATGACGCCCGTACCGTTTCGGTTCAATACGATTACACGTACCGTTCCACCCCTATTCTTCAGTGTTCAAATAAGTAAATGCATATTACAGAAAGCACCGGTGACTGTTTTAAGTTGAACATAGGAATTAAGTTGTGCAGGCTTTTTAATGGACAGATAGTCTAACATCATGCTATACCTTCACTATGATGATTGACTACTTTTCCATTGATTGCACTTGAGCAAACGTCACCAACCCAACCCTCGGCAAACTGATTGTACGCCTCCAGTGATTTCCAGGCTCGGAATTGCTCACATGTGTAAAAACTCCTAGCCAATACCAGCTAATGGTACACATGAAAATACTGTATCTGAGGCAAAGCTGCATAATCAGTGCTCAGTGCTTCCTTCGTTAGCGCATATGGATCCACAACATTTATGAATGAAATTTTCACATTGTACCTCTCTCTGTCTTGTGTTAATAGAGTCTCTTTATAATCTCTTTCACTTTGTCTCTTCATAATTTGCGTAACATTATACGTGTACGTGTGTGTGCACGTACGTGTGTGTGTGCGCACGTACGTGTGTGTGTGCACGTACGTGTGTGTGTCCACGTACGTGTGTGTGTGTGTCCACGTACGTGTGTGTGTGCGCGTACGTGTGTGTGGGCGCGTACGTGTGTGTGTGCACGTACGTGTGTGTGTGTGTCCACGTACGTGTGTGTGTCCGTGATTATCTGTATGTGTGCATATCTCTTTACACAATTATTCTTGTTTTGAAATAAAAGTTATCACTGGTATGAGTTTGGTTTTTTGAGTTGGCATGCATACTATGGGATAAAGAGATTGACAATGTACTTTATGTAGTTGGTTTAACTTCAAACTACTTTATTGGCATAAATGTTTTATAATAACCTATATAATGCACAAAAATAAACAAGAACTATTACATTATTGTTTACAGTAATTTTGTAATTTACACAGTGAAGTGCAACAGAATGTGAAAAACTTTTAAAATACTACACAGCTATTACACAATATATACTCAGTAATTCCTTATAAGTTTACCTTAGATCAGACATAGTTAAAACTATGGATATGAGCTCTACTCCTTTTTGCTGCTTTCATTATTACTTTAGAGTGTTGAAAAATAATATGTCCCGAGATTAAGCACCTACACATATGGCGTGTGGCTGCGGCGCAGTGGGTTGGTCTTCGGCTCGGTCGACGTCATCACTTTGTCACTAACCAATGAGACGCGTTATGCAGCCCCGCCCCAGGTGCAGTCCCGCCCCGATCTGCAGGCTGCAGCAAGGTCTACTTTAAAAATAATATGTCCCGAGATTAAGCACCTACACATATGGCGTGTGGCTGCGGCGCAGTGGGTTGGTCTTCGGCTCGGTCGACGTCATCACTTTGCCACTAACCAATGAGACGCGTTATGCAGCCCCGCCCCAGGTGCAGTCCCGCCCCGATCTGCAGGCTGCAGCAAGGTCTACTTTAAAAATAATATGTCCCGAGATTAAGCACCTACACATATGGCGTGTGGCTGCGGCGCAGTGGGTTGGTCTTCGGCTCGGTCATAGCATTAGCAGTGTTTCCCCGCGGCTGAAGGAGAGAACAGAGTCATGACGGGATTCAGAGGTTTCGCTCATCTCTCCGTGAGTCGTCCTCCTCTCACACTGCACGGCTTGCTCCCCGCTGTTTAAATGTCGTGTTTTAAACACATACGCGCTTTTTAGGTTCACCACAAGCGTCCCATTGCAGTGTTGCGGGCTAATGCTGCTAGTGTCATTGATGAGCCGGTGTTTGGCCAGCGAGCAGCCGCTGGAAACTTTCCTCTCTTTATTAAACACCCGAACACACTGATCACGGACCCGGCAGATCCCGGTGTCCTGATAGTGCTGGTTTATTGTGAATCTGCTGCTGTTTCTGTGATGAAGGTCACCGTGACACGGTGACACACACACTGATACTGTACTTTCAGTCACATGTGACCTTTGACCGGGTCATCATCATCATCGTCCAGGATCATGATGAGACCTTTAGACCAAAAACAATATGATGATGGAGCCTGGGTTCATAGGAAAACCGAGGGATATCAGGGATTAAATTTAAAAATTGTGATTTCTAGGTTTGAAAAAATATTGAAAATTGACAACAACAAAAAAAACGTTTGGGTAAATGTTCTACACTGATAAAAGGCCTATTGATTTTACTCTTTTTTTAAAAAAAAATTTAATAAAGGTGGGGTATGTGATTCTCTTTTTTGTCCATTTTTTCAAAATAACTTGAAATCCTATTCCTAACCCATTTATAGCCACTGAGTTAGAAGCACTGAAATGAAAATTAAGCAATTTAATCATCTGTGGAACGGGCAGGACTCGAAAAACTCCAGCCAATCATTTCCAAGACCACCTAGAATCATTGGACAGGAAGTACGTCAATCAATCGGTCGTACCATACCCCCCTCCCCCCAGCGCGCGTGACCCCCTTTGTGCGCATACTCAAAGCTCGTGACGCATGCTCATCTCGTCAGTAAAGCCGGTTCCATGATTAGTAGTAAATCGTCATAACAATCTCTCGCGCATCTGAGCTTTCGCTGGTGCATGATTGCGCGTCCATGTTCTTCGAATGGGTGGAGTCAGAGCCAGCGTTGGAGGAAAGAAGGTAGGACCATTTGAATTGTGTATTTTCAAAATCTGCCGGTCGTTTCCCAAATCACATACCCCACCTTTAAGGCAAGTGGTTTGCGCAACATTTTTTAAAGGGACAGTGCACCTAAAACTGTAAACATTGCCATCATTTATTCACCCTTATGTATGAGTTTCTTTCTTCTGTCGAACACAAAAGAAGATATTTTGTAGAATGTCGGAAACCAAACAGTTCATGGACTTTTTATTTACTTTTTATTTACTATGGACTTTTTATTTACCATCCATCAACTGTTTGGTGTCCGACATTCTCCAAAATATCTTCTTTTGTGTTCGACAGAAGAAAGAAACTCAAACAGGTTTAAAACAACATGATGACAATTTATCATATTTTTGGGTGAACTATCCCTTTAATTAGTTATTTTAGTTGAAGTCAGTCGATGTTTTTATGTTATGTCGACAATATTGATCAGGGGCCCTATTCACAAAGAATTTTATTTTACCACTAGGAGTACTCCTAAATCACACTAAAATATTTTAGCTAGGAGTTTTCTCTTAAAAGTTATTCACAACGCCTTTCAGACCTACTCTTAGTAAAGAAAAATGACAACTCCTAAAATAAGAGTGAGTCTCCGTTGCTATGGATGACGTCAATTCTCATGCACGAGTTTCCTCGCAATGATCACGGTGATTGGTTGTTAAATGACAGGGGCATCATGCGGAACATAACACAGACGCAACAAATCATGATTATCTGTATGTGTGCATATCTCTTTACACAATTAGTCTTGTTTTGAAATAAAAGTTATCACTGGTATGAGTTTGGTTTTTTGAGTTGGCATGCATACTATGGGATAAAGAGATTGACAATGTACTTTATGTAGTTGGTTTAACTTCAAACTACTTTATTGGCATACATGTTTTATAATAACCTATATAATGCACAAAAATAAACAAGAACTATTACAGAGGAATGATTAAAATAAGAAATATATAAGGTGCCATTATTGTTTACAGTAATTTTGTAATTTACACAGTGAAGTGCAACAGAATGTGAAAAACTTTTAAAATACTACACAGCTATTACACAATATATACTCAGTAATTCCTTATAAGTTTACCTTAGATCAGACATAGTTAAAACTATGGATATGAGCTCTACTCCTTTTTGCTGCTTTCATTATTACTTTAGAGTGTTGAAAAATAATATGTCCCGAGATTAAGCACCTACACATATGGCGTGTGGCTGCGGCGCAGTGGGTTGGTCTTCGGCTCGGTCGACGTCATCACTTTGCCACTAACCAATGAGACGCGTTATGCAGCCCCGCCCCAGGTGCAGTCCCGCCCCGATCTGCAGGCTGCAGCAAGGTCTACTTTAAAAATAATGTGTCCCGAGATTAAGCACCTACACATATGGCGTGTGGCTGCGGCGCAGTGGATTGTGGGTAGGTCTCCGGATCGGTCATAGCATTAGCAGTGTTTCCCCGCGGCTGAAGGAGAGAACAGAGTCATGACGGGATTCAGAGGTTTCGCTCATCTCTCCGTGAGTCGTCCTCCTCTCACACTGCACGGCTTGCTCCCCGCTGTTTAAATGTCGTGTTTTAAACACATACGCGCTTTTTAGGTTCACCACAAGCGTCCCATTGCAGTGTTGCGGGCTAATGCTGCTAGTGTCATTGATGAGCCGGTGTTTGGCCAGCGAGCAGCCGCTGGAAACTTTCCTCTCTTTATTAAACACCCGAACACACTGATCACGGACCCGGCAGATCCCGGTGTCCTGATAGTGCTGGTTTATTGTGAATCTGCTGCTGTTTCTGTGATGAAGGTCACCGTGACACGGTGACACACACACTGATACTGTACTTTCAGTCACATGTGACCTTTGACCCGGTCATCATCATCATCGTCCAGGATCATGATGAGACCTTTAGACCAAAAACAATATGATGATGGAGCCTGGGTTCATAGGAAAACCGAGGGATATCAGGGATTAAATTTAAAAATTGTGATTTCTAGGTTTGAAAAAATATTGAAAATTGACAACAACAAAAAAAACGTTTGGGTAAATGTTCTACACTGATAAAAGGCCTATTGATTTTACTCTTTTTTTAAAAAAAAATTTAATAAAGGTGGGGTATGTGATTCTCTTTTTTGTCCATTTTTTCAAAATAACTTGAAATCCTATTCCTAACCCATTTATAGCCACTGAGTTAGAAGCACTGAAATGAAAATTAAGCAATTTAATCATCTGTGGAACGGGCAGGACTCGAAAAACTCCAGCCAATCATTTCCAAGACCACCTAGAATCATTGGACAGGAAGTACGTCAATCAATCGGTCGTACCATACCCCCCTCCCCCCAGCGCGCGTGACCCCCTTTGTGCGCATACTCAAAGCTCGTGACGCATGCTCATCTCGTCAGTAAAGCCGGTTCCATGATTAGTAGTAAATCGTCATAACAATCTCTCGCGCATCTGAGCTTTCGCTGGTGCATGATTGCGCGTCCATGTTCTTCGAATGGGTGGAGTCAGAGCCAGCGTTGGAGGAAAGAAGGTAGGACCATTTGAATTGTGTATTTTCAAAATCTGCCGGTCGTTTCCCAAATCACATACCCCACCTTTAAGGCAAGTGGTTTGCGCAACATTTTTTAAAGGGACAGTGCACCTAAAACTGTAAACATTGCCATCATTTATTCACCCTTATGTATGAGTTTCTTTCTTCTGTCGAACACAAAAGAAGATATTTTGTAGAATGTCGGAAACCAAACAGTTCATGGACTTTTTATTTACTTTTTATTTACTATGGACTTTTTATTTACCATCCATCAACTGTTTGGTGTCCGACATTCTCCAAAATATCTTCTTTTGTGTTCGACAGAAGAAAGAAACTCAAACAGGTTTAAAACAACATGATGACAATTTATCATATTTTTGGGTGAACTATCCCTTTAATTAGTTATTTTAGTTGAAGTCAGTCGATGTTTTTATGTTATGTCGACAATATTGATCAGGGGCCCTATTCACAAAGAATTTTATTTTACCACTAGGAGTACTCCTAAATCACACTAAAATATTTTAGCTAGGAGTTTTCTCTTAAAAGTTATTCACAACGCCTTTCAGACCTACTCTTAGTAAAGAAAAATGACAACTCCTAAAATAAGAGTGAGTCTCCGTTGCTATGGATGACGTCAATTCTCATGCACGAGTTTCCTCGCAATGATCACGGTGATTGGTTGTTAAATGACAGGGGCATCATGCGGAACATAACACAGACGCAACAAATCATGATTATCTGTATGTGTGCATATCTCTTTACACAATTAGTCTTGTTTTGAAATAAAAGTTATCACTGGTATGAGTTTGGTTTTTTGAGTTGGCATGCATACTATGGGATAAAGAGATTGACAATGTACTTTATGTAGTTGGTTTAACTTCAAACTACTTTATTGGCATACATGTTTTATAATAACCTATATAATGCACAAAAATAAACAAGAACTATTACAGAGGAATGATTAAAATAAGAAATATATAAGGTGCCATTATTGTTTACAGTAATTTTGTAATTTACACAGTGAAGTGCAACAGAATGTGAAAAACTTTTAAAATACTACACAGCTATTACACAATATATACTCAGTAATTCCTTATAAGTTTACCTTAGATCAGACATAGTTAAAACTATGGATATGAGCTCTACTCCTTTTTGCTGCTTTCATTATTACTTTAGAGTGTTGAAAAATAATATGTCCCGAGATTAAGCACCTACACATATGGCGTGTGGCTGCGGCGCAGTGGATTGTGGGTAGGTCTCCGGATCGGTCATAGCATTAGCAGTGTTTCCCCGCGGCTGAAGGAGAGAACAGAGTCATGACGGGATTCAGAGGTTTCGCTCATCTCTCCGTGAGTCGTCCTCCTCTCACACTGCACGGCTTGCTCCCCGCTGTTTAAATGTCGTGTTTTAAACACATACGCGCTTTTTAGGTTCACCACAAGCGTCCCATTGCAGTGTTGCGGGCTAATGCTGCTAGTGTCATTGATGAGCCGGTGTTTGGCCAGCGAGCAGCCGCTGGAAACTTTCCTCTCTTTATTAAACACCCGAACACACTGATCACGGACCCGGCAGATCCCGGTGTCCTGATAGTGCTGGTTTATTGTGAATCTGCTGCTGTTTCTGTGATGAAGGTCACCGTGACACGGTGACACACACACTGATACTGTACTTTCAGTCACATGTGACCTTTGACCCGGTCATCATCATCATCGTCCAGGATCATGATGAGACCTTTAGACCAAAAACAATATGATGATGGAGCCTGGGTTCATAGGAAAACCGAGGGATATCAGGGATTAAATTTAAAAATTGTGATTTCTAGGTTTGAAAAAATATTGAAAATTGACAACAACAAAAAAAACGTTTGGGTAAATGTTCTACACTGATAAAAGGCCTATTGATTTTACTCTTTTTTTAAAAAAAAATTTAATAAAGGTGGGGTATGTGATTCTCTTTTTTGTCCATTTTTTCAAAATAACTTGAAATCCTATTCCTAACCCATTTATAGCCACTGAGTTAGAAGCACTGAAATGAAAATTAAGCAATTTAATCATCTGTGGAACGGGCAGGACTCGAAAAACTCCAGCCAATCATTTCCAAGACCACCTAGAATCATTGGACAGGAAGTACGTCAATCAATCGGTCGTACCATACCCCCCTCCCCCCAGCGCGCGTGACCCCCTTTGTGCGCATACTCAAAGCTCGTGACGCATGCTCATCTCGTCAGTAAAGCCGGTTCCATGATTAGTAGTAAATCGTCATAACAATCTCTCGCGCATCTGAGCTTTCGCTGGTGCATGATTGCGCGTCCATGTTCTTCGAATGGGTGGAGTCAGAGCCAGCGTTGGAGGAAAGAAGGTAGGACCATTTGAATTGTGTATTTTCAAAATCTGCCGGTCGTTTCCCAAATCACATACCCCACCTTTAAGGCAAGTGGTTTGCGCAACATTTTTTAAAGGGACAGTGCACCTAAAACTGTAAACATTGCCATCATTTATTCACCCTTATGTATGAGTTTCTTTCTTCTGTCGAACACAAAAGAAGATATTTTGTAGAATGTCGGAAACCAAACAGTTCATGGACTTTTTATTTACTTTTTATTTACTATGGACTTTTTATTTACCATCCATCAACTGTTTGGTGTCCGACATTCTCCAAAATATCTTCTTTTGTGTTCGACAGAAGAAAGAAACTCAAACAGGTTTAAAACAACATGATGACAATTTATCATATTTTTGGGTGAACTATCCCTTTAATTAGTTATTTTAGTTGAAGTCAGTCGATGTTTTTATGTTATGTCGACAATATTGATCAGGGGCCCTATTCACAAAGAATTTTATTTTACCACTAGGAGTACTCCTAAATCACACTAAAATATTTTAGCTAGGAGTTTTCTCTTAAAAGTTATTCACAACGCCTTTCAGACCTACTCTTAGTAAAGAAAAATGACAACTCCTAAAATAAGAGTGAGTCTCCGTTGCTATGGATGACGTCAATTCTCATGCACGAGTTTCCTCGCAATGATCACGGTGATTGGTTGTTAAATGACAGGGGCATCATGCGGAACATAACACAGACGCAACAAATCATGATTATCTGTATGTGTGCATATCTCTTTACACAATTAGTCTTGTTTTGAAATAAAAGTTATCACTGGTATGAGTTTGGTTTTTTGAGTTGGCATGCATACTATGGGATAAAGAGATTGACAATGTACTTTATGTAGTTGGTTTAACTTCAAACTACTTTATTGGCATACATGTTTTATAATAACCTATATAATGCACAAAAATAAACAAGAACTATTACAGAGGAATGATTAAAATAAGAAATATATAAGGTGCCATTATTGTTTACAGTAATTTTGTAATTTACACAGTGAAGTGCAACAGAATGTGAAAAACTTTTAAAATACTACACAGCTATTACACAATATATACTCAGTAATTCCTTATAAGTTTACCTTAGATCAGACATAGTTAAAACTATGGATATGAGCTCTACTCCTTTTTGCTGCTTTCATTATTACTTTAGAGTGTTGAAAAATAATATGTCCCGAGATTAAGCACCTACACATATGGCGTGTGGCTGCGGCGCAGTGGGTTGGTCTTCGGCTCGGTCGACGTCATCACTTTGCCACTAACCAATGAGACGCGTTATGCAGCCCCGCCCCAGGTGCAGTCCCGCCCCGATCTGCAGGCTGCAGCAAGGTCTACTTTAAAAATAATGTGTCCCGAGATTAAGCACCTACACATATGGCGTGTGGCTGCGGCGCAGTGGATTGTGGGTAGGTCTCCGGATCGGTCATAGCATTAGCAGTGTTTCCCCGCGGCTGAAGGAGAGAACAGAGTCATGACGGGATTCAGAGGTTTCGCTCATCTCTCCGTGAGTCGTCCTCCTCTCACACTGCACGGCTTGCTCCCCGCTGTTTAAATGTCGTGTTTTAAACACATACGCGCTTTTTAGGTTCACCACAAGCGTCCCATTGCAGTGTTGCGGGCTAATGCTGCTAGTGTCATTGATGAGCCGGTGTTTGGCCAGCGTGACCCAAACTGAGGCTGGGTCGGCGGATCGATGGATATCTGTGGTGATTGTAATTGTGTTTGTGTGTTTTTGCGGCACATCTCAGAGTCTCCACAATATCAGTTCAGTGTGATGTTCGAGTGTCGTGCGCTCAGCACCTCATCATTTGTAATCAAGTACTGATTTGTTTTCTAATGAAGTATTGTCTTGTAAATGTTTTGTACTTTTTTTGTATGGTGATTTTTGTTGTTGTATTTATTATTAGATGTTTTTTGTTGTACCGTGACAAACTAGCACAGATACACTGAAACATGTTGACTGACATTCATCAGAACCGTGAATAGTCTGCGTATTGTGCACAGTATGTGATTTATTTCAGTATGTATACCCACATGACCTACTACTTTTGCCAAAATCTGCAGGATACAACAACTGAGCACGCTGGGCTGGGTACTGTATCCCACAATGCACCAACAAACAATACTTGACAAATGCATTTACAACCTTTCAACTATGTTATTGAGCTTCAATACATCCTTTCCATTCAACTTTTGGCCCGCAACAATAGAATAATAAACATAGTTTAGCTTTTAACACCTTTTACATGACACTTGACACATGATCTTTTCATGGCCATATGTTACAATAAAATAAAAAATATAGTACACTATTTCAGTAAAAAGTAAGTTAATTTCAGTCCTCCTGATGTTCTCTTGTATTCTCTCCTTGTGTGGGCTTCTACCCAGGTAGCAAACACACATTGACCCAACATCTGTTGTTGTGTTGGGCCAACGTTGGGTGCTGACAACGTAATTTTGTCCGTTGGGCCAACCATGTCATTGGACAGCCAGCAGACCTTCTAACAAATTTAAAAATATAGCCTATTTTAACTATCTGCCAACTTCATAAATAGTAAATCTGCAAATTTATATATAAATAGGCTTTACCTACCTTACACTCAAAGTTTAAGATCGTAACATGGCCTATTCATTGTTGAATTGCATTAAGAGACGGCACAACAGAAAAACTGAATTTGTTATAAAAATGAACCTAAGTGACATTGACATTTACACGTATCCCGATCGAGACGAAAACACGGGGATTTCCTCTGTAAATCATCTGTGAATTTACATTTGGGCTTTTTTACGCTGTTCAGAAGCCATGAGGATCAATATGATTGAGATGCAGTTTGCGTGACGTACATGACAGACCGACCAATGAATAGCAAGTGTAGAAAGCTAAATTTCAAACAAATTCAGTTCATCTGAACGTCTATTAATCAAACATATTAAGCAGCACAACTGTTTTCAACATTGATAATAATAAATGTTTCGTTTAGCATCAAATCATAATATGAGAATGATTTCTGAAGGATCATGTGACACTGAAGACTGGAGTAATGATGCTGATAATCCAGATTGTTTTACTGTAATCCTGGTTATAATAAATGCAATCATGTTGAGCACTTCTTACAAAAACATTTTAATAAATCTTACTGATCTCAAACTTTTAAACCATAGAGTACAACATAATTCAGGATGTTTTCCATCCATTCACACACAGTTCAGTCTAACAGTGAAAGTATTTATTACAAGTCTGTAAAATGATTGACATGTACAGGTCCTTCTCAAAAAATTAGCATATTGTGATAAAGTTCATTATTTTCCATAATGTAATGATAAAAATTAAACTTTCATATATTTTAGATTCATTGCACACCAACTGAAATATTTCAGGTCTTTTATTGTTTTAATACTGATGATTTTGGCATACAGCTCATGAAAACCCAAAATTCATATCTCAAAAAATTAGCATATCATGAAAAGGGTCTCTAAACGAGCTATCAACCTAATCATCTGAATCAACTAATTAACTCTAAACACCTGCAAAAGATTCCTGAGGCTTTTAAAAACTCCCAGCCTGTTTCATTACTCAAAACTGCAATCATGGGTAAGACTGCCGACCTGACTGCTGTCCAGAAGGCCATCATTGACACCCTCAAGCAAGAGGGTAAGACACAGAAAGACATTAATGAACAAATAGGCTGTTCCCAGAGTGCTGTATCAAGGCACCTCAGTGGGAAGTCTGTGGGAAGGAAAAAGTGTGGCAAAAAACGCTGCACAACGAGAAGAGGTGACCGGACCCTGAGGTAGATTGTGAAGAAGGACTGATTCCAGACCTTGGGGACCTGCGGAAGCAGTGGACTGAGTCAGGAGTAGAAACATCCAGAGCCACCGTGCACAGGCGTGTGCAGGAAATGGGCTACAGGTGCCGCATTCCCCAGGTCAAGCCACTTTTGAACCAGAAACAGCGGCAGAAGCGCCTGACCTGGGCTACAGAGAAGCAGCACTGGACTGTTGCTCAGTTTTGCATGTCATTCGGAAATCAAGGTGCCAGAGTCTGGAGGAAGACTGGGGAGAAGGAAATGCCAAAATGCCTGAAGTCCAGTGTCAAGTACCCACAGTCAGTGATGGTCTGGGGTGCCATGTCAGCTGCTGGTGTTGCTCCACTGTGTTTTATCAAGGGCAGGGCCAATGCAGCTAGCTATCAGGAGATTTTGGAGCACTTCATCTTCTTCTTTATCGAAGCATCCTGGGCCTCAATAACACCTCAGCAGTGCCACAGGCTGATTGCCTCCATGCCACGCCACATTGAAGCAGTCATTTCTGCAAAAGGTTTCCCGACCAAGTATTGACTATTGAGTGCATAACTGAACATAATTATTTGAAGGTTGACTTTTTTTTTGTATTAAAAACACTTCTTTTATTGGTCGGATGAAATATGCTAATTTTTTGAGACAGGAATTTTGGGTTTTCATGAGCTGTATGCCAAAATCATCAGTATTAAAACAATAAAAGACCTGAAATATTTCAGTTGGTGTGCAATGAATCTAAAATATATGAAAGTTTAATTTTTATCATTACATTATGGAAAATAATGAACTTTATCACAATATGCTAATTTTTTGAGAAGGACCTGTAGCTTTACCTCATAACTGTTACTTTAAATGTTCCATAATGTCAAACAATCTGTTCTCAGAAGTGGTTAAAAAAATAATTATTTCAGTAAGTAAATATACAATGGCAAAATGAGCGAACAAAAGGTGCATTGTGTAATATTTAGGAGGATCTGTTGATAGAAATGCAATAATATATACATAACTATGTTTTCAGTGGTGCATAAAGACCTTACTTAATGAACCATTATGTTTTTATTACCTTAGAATGAGCCATTTTTATCTACACACACCGCGGTCCCCTCACATCGACATGTTTCTACAGTGGCCCTAAATGGACAAACGCGTTTCGTCACTATGTTGTTCTTCGTGCAAAGATGCTAGCTAAACTCAGCGTATAAAACCCTGACACAATGATGGACAAGTAACAATAATATTCCCATAACACATATCATTTTACTGAATAATTAAGTAATAATTACTTATTAATCTTTGTAAAGAAAACTCATTGCTTAACTGGCTACTCTCAGCTGTCTCAGACGACGACATCACTTCCTGTCGGCCACTGTAACTTCTGTTGGGTGCAATTTGCAACCTCACCACTAGATGCCGCCAAAGATTACACCTTTAAAGGTGCTGTATGTAAGTTTTTCACTCAACTAAAGCATAAAAATACCATAATATGTTTGCATATAGTGGAAACATGCTAAGTTCACATACTTGTTTCTCTGAAAAACACTTCTGTTATTTTACTGTGAAATGTGCATTTCCAGGCTGGAATGTTTGTTAGTTTTGATCTGTGATACTGAACGATGCCAATTTTGATTGCGTTCGTTCCTGTTGCGTCTCAAACTGGCGACCCGTGTGAGTGCCGTCCCGTCTGAGGAGCAGGAGAAATTATGATTTTTAATTGGACTGCAGTACCTATTTCGACCACTAGCTGTCATTCTTACAGACTGCTCCTTTAAAATAAACAATGACAAAATGAGCAGAATTTAAGCGAGCACTAAAGCGTGTGAGATGAGCTCGTGTCTCAGACGAGGAGCCTCTCGATGGCCGTCTGCAGGGACTGGATCTGAGGCCGGAGCTGAGAGCCCTCTTTAACGGTGACGGAGGAGGCGATGACGGGCCGTGACACGCCACACGCGCGACCCAAGGCCTGCTTGGAGCGCACGAACACGTACGGGACGTTCTTGTCCTCGCACAGCAGAGGCAGGTGAAGGATGATCTCCAGAGGCTCCGCGTCGGCCGCCATCACGATGAACTCCGCGATCCCACGGTTCAGGGTTTTAGTGGCTGAAAACAATCGAGGAAAAGATAAAATTAGGGATGTCCCGTGCAGAACTGATCATTATAGCATCGGGGCGACTCCAGGTTTTAACAAGATGAATATAACGACTTCTTTTTAAAGAGCTTTTTAAGACCAATTAAAGAAAAGTCATGGAATTAATTGAAGGGAAAATTATACGTAAATATGATCTCTAAATGTAAATCATGTAAATTTTGAGACTGTCAAAAGAGAAACATTTGTATTCGCCAATATAGTATTTATACGTTTTTTTTCCATTGCAAATGTCTAAAGGTTATTCTTAAATCAAGAAGCATTTACTGAAGATACAAAATGACAAAATATTAAGTTTTGTTTTCTGTGAAGTTGATCAAAATTAATTGAGTTTATGCCAATAGCCAACGAAAGGGTCGTTTTCATAACTCATTGACATATTTTCTCTTGATTTAAGCATGAACTCACTTAATTGTTCACATTTTTGGAAACAGGAAAAAAATACTGGGGAAGAAAATCTTTTTTTCATGCAACATTTAATGCCATGACTTTATAAACTTAAGATTTTCTGCTCTGATTTAAGACCTTTTATTTTTTTATTATTAAGTTAGTTATAATTAGGTTATTTTTAGTAACCAAAATCTTACATTCCCAGAACGTTGCATGGAGTTATTTTATTTTTGTTGTTGTAATAACCTAAAAAGAACAGAACATTCTCTAATGATTATTTTTTTGGTTTTCTTTTAATAATCTAAAAATAGCTGATGACTAACATTCGTTAATCAGTCTCTTTATTGAATAATAGCCTTTTCTCATAGATATGAGAATAAATACTGTGATTTCAGAGAGATTTGAACATGATGTTAACCGTGTTAATAATATGTTTTCATTTACTGACCAAAAGAGAGAAGCACGTCACGCTACACTGCTCAATTCAGTGTTAAGACATTATGCAATTTGTGTGTCCCAAAGTCAAATAGCTGTTTATTCATCTTTTTATGTCTGTGAATAAAATTAATATTTTAAAAACCCTGACGTCAATGTTATTTGGTGCTGAATCATTTAAAATCTGGGTTATTGTGGTACAAGCTCTACGACATCTTACATATTATTGGACACATTTAATCTCATTTATGGTTGATGTGCTCAGAATATTTATATTAATAATTAATTAAACGTGACAAGAACTGATTATTGACATCCATCCATCCACTTATACAAATGCTGCATCGCATACTCTCTTACGTACTTTTTTTAAAATAAGTACTTACTTTGCAAGCTCTAAAAAAAAGTATGTTGTATATATGAAATATACTTTCATACTATATACAACATATATGAACATACATGTTGTATATAGTATGAAAGTCATCCAGCGTCAGTTCAAGCTAATATTTAATTTGACACGCCAAGGCTTTTTTAATTTATGGCTGTAATTAAATTATTATATCACAGAACAATATTCACTGGTGTTTGTCTTTCTCTTTTATCCATATATTACCCAATATCCAGGTTTATCAGTTAGCTCTCTCTCAAAGATTGGTTTAGTAAGGCTCTTGTCAAATAGGATTGAGGAATTACTGTATGTCCTTAAAAATATATATACTTAACTTCATATCGATCAGCCAACTAAAAAAACACTAAAAACGAGAAATGTTTAATTTCACAATCTATAGCTTCGGTTATATACTAGTATATGTAATAGTTATAAGACATTAATGGTCGTTATAACGTAGTTCATCCACCACAAACACAGGACACCAGTTCTGACTGGATCGCTTCCCAAAATCGACACTTATCTAACATTTGTGTCTAGTTTTTATTCGTTGACGAAAAATGTCAATAGATTTACGTCATAGTTTTTGTTATTTAAAACTAGTTTTTATTTAGTTATCGTCTCGTTTTTCGTCTGTGAAAAAAATGTCGATGACGAAAATTATTCGAAGGAAAACCTTCCTGACTAACCAGAAACAAAGGCATATGCCTGTAAGTGCAATACTCCCACTGTTTAGTGCAATATCCTACAACTCAGGTGATACTTATATGTAGATTTATTTATTTATAATATTCAAAACACTGTAAATATGTTCATAATCTGTAAATCTGAAAATGTCTATTCTGACTAAACCCAACTGTGATACTTTTATTTTCATATATTTTTATTTTGTATTCTTATAATTTGTAGTATTATGTTTCTTGTTGTATTTGTATATATCCACTGGAAGCCTCAGTACCAAAACAAATTCCTTGTGTGTGCAAGCACACTTGGCAATAAAGCTCTTTCTGATTCTGATTGAAAAAGCTAATTTTGGGAAGGTTCTGTCCGGGACTGTGTTGGGAAAGGGAAATACTTCGCTGGGTAACTCCTGTACCTTCATTGGCTCCTTTCCTCAGTTGTTTGTAATTGGCGGCTTGTTGCACCAGATCCAGGATGGTTTTGGAGAGAGTGGCGTCGGCCAGAGGATAAGCTTTAGGATTGACGTCTGACTCCGCCTGGAAGAGAACAGCATTAACCGTTGTGAGTCTTTCACATGTACAGGGGAGATCTCTAACTGCAGTAGAGAAGCATGAGCTCCTGCATCAACATCGAAACACGTGCGGGCTACTGTTGTTGTTACACGTGTGTGTGTGTGTGTGTGTGTGTGTGTGTGTGTGTGTGTGTGTGTGTGTGTGTGTGTGTGTGTGTGTGTGTGTGTCAGTCACACACCTGGGTTGATGGATTTCAAGATGTGTACTGGTAAATATATTTATTAGAAACAAACCAATAGCGTAACATTGATGATACAGAGGCAAAGAGCAGCAGGTATTGGATGGACAGTCAGAGATACACTCTACACACACACACATCGTGATGGAGATTATCTAACCACAAGTTAAAGCATATGATTTCAAAGCTGCACATATTTACCATGTCTGTGTAAACGCGGCCAGTCCTCTCGGCGTGCGATGCTTCACGGAGGACCGACAGATTCAACGCGTGATTCGCACGGCGAGCGTTCACCTTGTGTCGCTCTGTGTCGCATCATCAAAAGGCGACGAAAATGAGGGAAACTACATAATAAGGGCACAATATAATATCAAATAAAAAATAATAATGATCAAGCTAAAACAGGGTACAATATTTGTACTATATAAAAAAGCGTTATACTACTTGACTAATGAAATGAACTGAAACTTACACAAATTAAAAAAAAACGTTTAAAAAATAAACACAGTCCTCAAAGAGTCTTCTGTCTTAATAAACGTAAAATATATTATACTGTAACTGTGTCTGGTTTTGTCGCGTCGCGGTGTGTGTGTATATATATATATATATATATATATATATATATATATATATATATATATATATATATATGCGGGCGCCCGGCGCCTGTGTGTGTGTGTGTGTGTGTGTGTGTAGGCCTGCTTATTCTGGGTGTTTTCAATTGTGTGAATATGAGATATTCCTTTAAAATTTAAAAATGTATTTTATTTATTTATTTTTGTAAATCAGCTCAATCTTGGTTTGCTTTTGGCTAAATATTTTATAACATTAGTGTACATTTGAAATAATTTAACGTATTTTTTTATTTTACATATTTATTATAATACTTTATTATATTATGTAAAAAAAAAAAAACGTTTAGTGTCTTATTGTTTAATATGAGTTCATAGAAAAAAAGGGCTGCTGAATTCAGTTTCAGAAATTCGTTCCGATTTTTATAAATGTGAGGACGTCCATATATGGCGTGTGGCTGCGGCGCAGTGGATTGTGGGTAGGTCTCCGGATCGGTCATAGCATTAGCAGTGTTTCCCCGCGGCTGAAGGAGAGAACAGAGTCATGGCGGGATTCAGAGGTTTCGCTCATCTCTCCGTGAGTCGTCCTCCCCTCACATTGCTCGGCTTGCTACCCGCTGTTTAAATGTCGTGTTTTAAACACAGTAGCGCTTTTTAGGGTCACCACAGGCGTCCCATTGCAGTGTTGCGGGCTAATGCTGCTAGTGTCATTGATGAGCCGGTGTTTGGCCAGCGAGCAGCCGCTGGAAACGTTCCTCTCTTTATTAAACACCCGAACACACTGATCACGGACCCGGCAGATCCCGGTGTCCTGATAGTGCTGGTTTATTGTGAATCTGCTGCTGTTTCTGTGATGAAGGTCACCGTGACACACACACACTGATACTGTACTTTCAGTCACATGTGACCTTTGACCCGGTCATCATCATCATCGTCCAGGATCATGATGAGACCTTTTGATCAAAAACAATATGATGATAGAGCCTGGGTTCAGGGATGAAATTTAAAAATTGGGATTTCTAGGTTTAAAATCGAATTAAGTGGAATTTGAGGAAGAAAAATGTAATGGGGCCCTAAACAAGTAATATGTCAAACACATTTTAAAGTTTCAATGAATTAGACATGCTTTTTGATTACTAAAAATTTAATTTAATCATTACATTTCCCAAAAGAGTCCCAAAAATAAAATAATTAAAAAAAACAGATTATAATAATTAATTTTTTTCTTCCTCAAATTCATTATCTGTGTTCTGGATTCCATTTTAATTAAATTGTAATAATCAAGAAGAATGTCTAATTAATTTAATTCATAAAAACAACCAATTATAATAACAATACAATTTAATAAAAAGATTCCTATGAAATGTTTTTTTCCGCCTCTACTAGTGTACTGACAGTGAGTGTTTCCCCAGAGACGCTGTTACGCCTCCGCCAGGAGGAGCGAGGCGCTGACCGAACCTCTGCTGACCCGAAAGCCTGCAGCTCCACCAGCCCTCACACCACAGGACGTCCAGGTGAAGTGTGTGTGTGTGTGTCATGCTCTCAGGTCACATGACCCCTGCTGATCTTCTGACGCTGTGGTTTGGTGCAGGTGTCCAAGCTTCCCAGCGGCCTCCTCGTGGCCTCTCTGGAGAACTACTCCCCCGTCTCTAAAGTCGGCGTGTTTGTGAAAGCCGGGAGTCGATATGAGACCGCGGAAAACCTGGGAGCCACTCACATGCTGCGGTTAGCGGGCAATCTGGTGCGTTCACACACACCAGCAATGAATACATACATAGCCATATATGTGACCCTGAGTCACAAAACCAGTCACAAGTCTATTTGTGGCAATAGCATGGGTCGATTTTTTTCTTTTATGCCAAAAATCATTAGGATATTAAGTTTCATGAAGATATTTTGTAAATTTCCCTACCGTAAATATATAAAACATTTATTTTTATGAGTGGATGCATCACAATCGCGAACATAAATGCACAACTTTAAAGGCGATTTTCTCAATGTTTAGATTTTTTTGCACAATCAGATTCCAGACTTTCAAATAGTTGTATCTCGGCCAAATCCAAACAAATCATACATCAGCGGAAAGCTGATTTATTCAGCTTTCATATGATGTATAAATGTCACATATAGCAATTATATAGCAGTGAGGTGTATTGTATTTGTTCTGTCTATAGTCTGTGGAGTAGCATTCAAGCAAGTTTTTCATTGTACTCGGTAACTTGTACACATGGCAATAATAATTGACTTGACTTGATGACAAGGAATAGGTAATCATTGAAGAAACAATATCCTTCTTGTCACTTAGTGGTGTTGTAGGATTATTTCTGACGCGTGAGATCCAAACAAGAAGCTTCCAGTCCAGCACTGCACTTATCGGCTTTATTTGACACAGTATGCCAAAACACATTATAATCCACAAGTTAGCATGTCCACTAGGGGTGGTGAAAGAAATCGATTATTGATTAATCGCGAATATGTTATGGACGAGTATGAATCGATTATTAAATCTTCAAAAATCTATTTTTTATTTATTTTTAAAAAAAATTGCATTATTTTATTTTGTAAAAAAATTTATACCGGAAGTTGAACGTCACGAACGCGCCCAGTTCCAGTTAGCAAGCGCATGTAACGCACCGTCTATGGTGTAACCAGCCAGAGCGAGTTAGAGCCGGTGTGTAAAAGCCTGTTTGAGCCTATTTACAATCGTATTTGATTGCAGAGCGCCGTAGCGCAAGCACTACCTCTCGCTCGTTCCTCTCTCTCTCGCGCGCGCTCTCTTACCCTCATATGAGGCGCCGTTTAGGGCTTATATCAAACTTGATTCACGCACACATATATGAAACACTTGCATACACATATATTAAGTAGTCAAACATACATGTATACTGCTGAATGCTCAAACAAATACATATGAAATGCACAACGACACACCTAAAGTCGCTCACGCACATACACGCAAACTCTACACACACGAGATGCGCGCACATACAAACTCTCCACGCACATAGCCTACTCATATGAGACACGCGTGGCACACACAAACTCTCCACGCACATTATGAGACATGCGCGCACACACTCATATGAGACGCGCGCGCGCACATAAACTCTCCACGCACATACTGACGCGAGCACACACACACACAAACTCGCGCACAAACTCAATGAGACGGAACACATACAAACTCTCCGTGCACATACTCATATGAGACGCGAACACACACACACACACACACACACACACACACACACACACACACACACACACACAAACTAGCGCACATACTCATCTGAGACGCATGCTCACACAGTACATGATATGATTCTCAGTGTGAACAGAAATCACACATTGGTAAGTGCATTTTTTGTTAACAGAGACAGAGTCCATTGCTTTTATTGTTTTTGGTTGTTTTGTTCATTTAAATAGTCTTTAGAAATACCTTCATTATTATGCCATTATCATTATTTTAGAAGAAAATGGTCTCAGAACGACTTTATTATCAATATTATCGTTTATCGCAATAATTTCTTGGACAATTTATCGCCCAGCAAGATTTGTTATCATGACAGGCCTATAGGTGTTACTGAAGTTACAGTAAGTTGTTCAAAAATGTTCATTTTGTCTTCTTAATGATTAAATTGGACAATTTTCTTCTAGAAAAAACCTTTTCTTTACCTTGATATGTTTCGACTGCAACCTACAGTCTTCCTGCACCTGATCAACACCTTTTTCTTTCTAGAAGAAAATTGTCCAATTTCTACAGTATGTTGGTTCTGATCTACTTCCTAAAGGAAATAAGCTTTTCATTTATTTGTTATTGTTTAGTTCAACTTGATGAGTCACAACACAATGTGATGTATTCATTTCTGTGTTCTACAGAACATAAGCTACATACAAATAATTCTTAAGTTATAACTACACGACACAGAAAGTGCTTTGAGTTGTTGTTACTCAATAAAAGAGTTAAGTAATTCAGCAGCTGACTTTTTTTAATACTGCAATCACTTTGTAGTGTATTTTCGTTTACTGTTGTGAAACGGAAAATCAATAATCGCTAATCGAGAATCGTTAATAATCGAAAATTGACTGTAATCGAATCGGGACTTCAATAATTGTAATCAAATCGAATCGGGAAATCAGACAGATTAACCACCCCTAATGTCCACATACAATCCGGAAACGGTCAAAAATTGTTTGCTTCCCTCATTAGTTACACCTGACTTCCTATATACTATTAAAGCCCACACTCCTCCAGTGGCCAACAGTGGAACTACAACACATTATAAACTGGGCATACTGGCTCTTACAATCATACTGAATCTGCTCTGTGTGAGTGATCAGACGTGCAGGGGGTGTTTTTGAGTGTTTTTGTGTGTTTTAAATGTGTTGTGTGTTTCAGACCACTAAAGGTGCGTCAGCTTTCAGGATCTGTCGGGGTCTGGAGGCAGCGGGAGCCAGTTTGAGGTCAGCTTTTTCTTATAGTTATACATGAATACTTTCTGTATTGCGCGCTATCATTTCCCTCACTGTCCGGTTTCACTTGCTGGTGTTTAGCGTGACGTCTTCGAGGGAACACATGGTGTATTCTCTGGACTGTCTACGGGACGATTTGTGAGTATCTCGCAGGAAATGAGCAATAGATGTGTGTGAAAGCGTAGATATAGCTTTAAAAACCACACCAAATATTACGATAACGGCACAGAGAAACAATATCGTGGGAATCACTTTCGGCTGATAAACGCTGTCAGCCAATCAGAATCCATCCTGCTTTAAACACTTCGAGCATTTAAAGTTGCAGACGAGCACACACTTATAATAAACAGAACAATATCATCTGCTGGTGTGGACGCTAATATAGCTATCCTTATAGTTGTCTTAGTATAGACATGGGGAACAAGAACGTTGGGGAACGGAAACAAGAACGTTCAAAATGTAAACAAACACAGGCTACTGAGTTGCTAAAAGAATCTTTGTCAAATAAATACTAAGTATTTGAATAATGTTTAAGTGTTGTAATATTTGTGAATATGTAGTCTACTTATCCATTTTCTTGCGAGTGCCGTCAGGATTACTCTCTGCTGCCGCGAGACTCCGCCCACACGCTGTCCTGATTGGCTGTGGGTTTTGATTGATTTTGAGGCATCTCAACAAACACAGTTTTTTCTGTTTTATTTGCCAGTATTCAGTTTTATAATCACTTCATGTTTCCTTGTCATCAAGAATTGCTGATGTTTTATTTGTTACTCTGGCCAACAATGTGGATATAGCAGATAGTCACTTGCAATATTACAGTCTAAAAGATTGGATTTGAAAGTGTGTGTGTGTGTGTGTGTGTGCAGTGAGGGCGTGATCGAGTACCTGATCAATGTGACCACCGCTCCTGACTTCAGGCCTTGGGAGTTGTCTGACCTCTCACAGAGGATCCAGATCGACAAGGCCGTTGCAGACCAGAGCCCTCAGATCGGTACCGCACACCGATACCAGTAGAAATGAGTGTGACATCATCTGATGATGTGCAGAGTCTGATGCTGATGTGTTTTCCCTGCACAGGTGTTATTGAGAAGCTGCATGAAGCTGCGTATAAGAACGCTTTATCCAACTCGCTGTACTGTCCAGACCACATGGAGGGCAAGATCAGTGTGGATGCTGTAAGTGACTGACCGCAGCTCTTCATCTGTTGTTTCACCACCCGAGAGACATTAGCAAACTCTCTTCTCTTCTGCTCTTCAATTCCAGCTGCATCAGTTCTTTGCGAATAATTACACCAGTTCCAGAATGGCTCTCGTTGGATTAGGTAAGACTTTCTCATGAATGTAAGTCCAGTTTTGGTCAAAACTTGGTTTTGGTTGCTTTTATACTTAAAACACATTTTTATTTCAATGCTTTTTTAAAGATATTAACTTTCATGTGGTGTGTAATAAAGCTGTTAATGTAAAAGGTCTGCAAAGTTTCAAAGATCAAAGGGCGGAATAAAAAGTCTTCTAAAAGAAAGAATCGTTTCTGAGCTGTCTGAAACAAGTCATCAGTAATAGACCAATCAAAACAAATATTTTTACATTGCACCATTAAACTTAGTTTAAACGTAACTCTACGTTCCAACTAAATATTTACGGCAGCCTCCGATCAGGAGTAACGGTTGGATAAATATCAGACAGACTGAACTGCATCAATAAGCTCTTCTTTTACCTGACAGACTTCAATTCTTTAGACATATATGATAATGCTGACATTTACACTCGCTTACATTTTAAGAGAGAGAACATTATGTGAAAAGATAACTTTGTTAGCGGCTCTTTAACACCAACCCGTCCTAAACAGCGCCGCTGTGTGCATCAGTCCATGTTGTGCATGTCAAATATCAGTCATATAATCAATAAACGTAATATCTTTTGTTTTTTGTATCAATATTTATTTATTGATACTTATTAATTTCATTTCAAATACAGTTTGTGAATGCTATTTACATATAAAAACACTAATGTTATTCATGATCAAGTATGGTATTTAATGGAAACTTGTTTTTACCGTTAGTAACGTGAGGCAAAAGAAGTTAGAATGAAGGATGAACTGAAATTCACGGCAATTCAACACAACTTCTGCTCACGTATTTGAAGGCTGCTACTGGTTCATCGAGGCTAAACGTCATAATATGCGACTACGCATTACTTTACGGAGAGCGTACGACCTACTAGCTACGTCCTTACGAACAAATGGTGCAACGGAATATAGTACAGATTAAGTTACAAGCTAGCTAGTAGTTACTAAGCCTCTAGTGTGGACTTTACGTTCCAATTTAAGAAAGAACTTACGAACGGCTGGTGCAACCCTACCCTGATGCTGCAAAACTTTAAATAAAGTTATTTTCGCACTTTTAGAGTAAAAAAGACAAAAATACTGTTTTATAGCTTCTATTAACTAGCCCTGACCGTGTGATGAGTGAATGTTGTTGATGTGTGTGTGTGTGTGTGAGAAGGAGTCAGTCATGCTGCTTTGAGGAAGGCGGGAGAGCAGTTCAGCGGACTCTCAGGGGCCGGAGCGCCAGGAGCCAAAGCCGTTTACCGTGGCGGTGAGTGAGAACAAGCGCTGCACTGCAGTGATGAACGTGTTGTGTGAGGCTGATGAAGTGTGTTGTTCTGCAGGAGAGCTGCGTGTGCAGAGTGGAGGAGGGCTGGTTCACGCGCTGATGGCCTGTGAGGGGGCCGTGACGGGCTCCGCCGAAGCCAACGCCTTCAGTGTCCTGCAAAGGCTTCTGGGAGCCGGACCACACGTCAAGAGAGGGTCCAACGTCACCAGCAGACTCAGCCAGGGCATCGCCAAGGCCACCGCTCAGCCCTTCGATGTGAGGACTGGTCATGTGTCTTCACTGCTCTAGTACACATGCTTAGCTCTGGCTTAGTGCTGGGCGGTATGAGCAAAACATTATGTAACTGTATTTTTCAAACAGATACCGGTTTCATGGTATATGATGGGGGGGTTCTTTTTCGGGTTTTTTTTCAAGCATCACTGGGTGTTAACCACATTTTCTACTGATTGAGAGAGGAAATACTGCAGTAGATTGACTTAGAATGCCCTATTTTACTGTCATGAGTGAATATTGTAGAAAAAATCACACTAATATTAATACAGGTTTGCATTATGGCTGTTTACAAAGAGGCGCTTTAGGAGCGGCAGAAACAGCGGTTTCCCCGGTAACGACTGTATACAAAGCAGTTTCCCTGGTAACGGCTGTACACATAGCAGCTTGCAGCGCTCATAAACGTTGCTTTTTTTAGGAAAGATAAAGAAAGATTAAATGAAAATAACATCAAAACTTTTCTAAAGACCGTCAGTTCACTTCAGATACATTAATATAAAAACACCCGCGCCGCGTTTTGACTTTGAAACTGTTTATTCAACGATGTCGAAGCCTTCTGGAAATCTATTTGTGGTGGGCAGTGTTGATATTGTGAACCAATTTATGGTAAATGTGACTGTAATATAATTTGAAAGCTATCAATTATAGTTTATCCTACCCATCTTCACCGTCACGTTTAGTAACACATACAGCTGTGCATCACCACAGTGCAACAGTGAAAAGACCCTCTCAAACAGTGTCACGCCACGTTCCCAACGTGATATACACCATATTGTGGTATATTAAAAATTCATATCATAATAAAAACAAACACCGGTATTCGGTATGTACCGGTATAGCGCCCAGCACTACTCTTGCTACAGTTGAGATGCTTCTGGTGTGTTTTCTGCACAGGCCACGGCTTTCAGCGCCACATACTCGGACTCTGGGCTCTTCGGGGTGTATGTCATCTCTCAGGCAGACTCGGCCCGCGAGGTGAGTGCGCTTCAACAAACCCTGCCTTGCCACACAACACTTCAAAACACTGTTTTCTGCAGAGCTGCTTTGTATCTGAATTGACTTCAGTCCATAATTGATGAATTTTGCCACATTTACACTATAGCGTACACATTTAACTGACTCATAGTGAATAACACAGTCATGTAGGGCTGATCCGAATACCATTTTTTGAGCTTAAAGTATAATGAGGTTGGGTTCTTTCAACTTTCCATCCTGTTAAAAATGGCTAGGCTATCCACAGTATTCCTGCGCCCCATTACACTTTGCGCAAATTATGGGTGTAACTTCCGTTAAACTGTGAACAATCAGTGAAAGACTAGCTCAATGGACGCAATAATATATATATTTTTAAACCGTGTACTATGACATTATATTATTCTACTCACCCTTCAACCATTGAACATTAAAAGGACATTTAAAAGTGTAAATGCATCAACAAGGTACTTTCAACAAACCATGAATAATCACAAAAGCATCTTTCCACAGTAAAATCGGTCGGTTAAATATCACTGTGGTAATCTGTATTATGTGACATACGTTGCCTTAATAATAAAAAATGTTTTACTTCAGCATTGCGTGATACTATTTTAAAGTGATTTCAGTCATTTTGACAGATAATAAATTATTATTGTATTTACCTGTGAAACCAAACCTGGAAAGAGACGTGAGGATTTAGGGAGGGGAAAAAAGAGATTGTTTGTGCATTCCAGTGAATTATTAATGGTATACATCGTAAATTAAACTGGGAGAACAGACCACAAATGTGCAGTATATGTTGACCTTTATCATACTATTACAGCGGAATTCAAAACTAAAAAAGAAAATAATCATGAGGAAAAGAATGCAGAGCTCTTACTATAGATATTTATGTTATAACGTCATGTTAAAATACCAAGTGTTTCGTTATTCTCATGTTATTCTTAGATAAAACATGAAAGAAAACTGATAGCTCATTAAGTCAAAGCTTTATTTGTAGGGCAAACTTATTATTTGAAATGATTCGTTTCAGTCTTTTTGAATGGAAGTTCCCCAAACCGGAAGTGCCGCCCATAATTCAAAACGCAGTAAGCTCGTCAGGAATAAGGTGGATATAAGATAATTGTAAAAAGGAGTATCGTATTTCGTCACATTTGATAGTGTAAACATATTCTGGCAGAAAAAAACAATAACTAATATTCGAATCCCAAAATTGAAAATCGAAAGCAAGAGTTATTGAACTGAATTGAATCAACATTGAACTGAATTGAGCTGAATAGTTACACTAGTCTTCTGTTGAGCTGCTTGAGTTGACTTTATAATTGATTTATTAACTTTTCACTGTTACTGAACTGGATCAACACTGAGCTGAATAACGTAATAATAATTTGTCTCATATTTGATCAAGTTTGCATCATTGAATCATTATTTTCCTGTTTGTCACTGTGAAGCTGCTTTGAAATAATCTGAATTGTATGAAGCGCTATAGAAATAAAGGTGACTTGACTTGACTTAGCTGTTTGACAAAGGACAAGTTAATTCAAAAATGAAAATCCTGTCATTATTCACTCACTGTAATGTTATCCCAAATGTTGTTATATTTCAAAGCGCTCTACATTCAATGACAGTGTTTTTATTTGTGGGTGAAATGTTCCTTTCATGGGCGCCTGCAAGACTTTCATTCATGGTTTGCAAAAAAAACACACACACACACACAAAACCCTGAAACATGTCTAGGGAAAAAAATCACCCACTAAAAAGTTATGGAATTGAAGTCGATTCGTCAAACCGTTCTCGAATAACGTGCAAACGAATTCGACAAAGAGCATGCCAAAATGAACGTGAGGCTATATCTCGGCAACACTTTTAGCGTATTCTCACCAAACTTGGTGTGTGTTATGAAACTATGACCTGAGGCCGCCTGCACACACGCCTGCTGAAGCAGTTTCAGCGCAGCGCCACCTAGTGGTCAGGAGACCATTTTTCATTATAACTTCTGAATGGTGCGGCCAAAAATCACAAAACTGGTGTCATCATATTTGGTGTAGCGTGCCGAGTCGAAGGATACCCAATTTTCCCATATCAGCCATTTCGGGCCCTGACAGTGCTAGTACTAGTATCAGGGCAGCGCCACCTTGTGGTTAAATGTTATAATGACTTTTCCAAAAAGTTAAATAATTTTTTTTTTTTTTTTTGCCATTTTACTATTTTTTTTAATTAATGAGAGAGGACAGTTCAAAATGGCCGGGATTTGAACTCGGGACTCCTGAAGCGCAATCATGCTATATGTCGGCGCTGACGAGCTATTAACTTTTGATTAAATTAGCCTATTGTAATGAAACTGGTCAACTGAAACTTACTACGTGTTTTAACTCTTCCTATACCGTTTTTTCAATTTTCACGACATTCGATTAAGATCATCTTAATGTGCTAGGAAAAAGTTATGGATTTCGTGTCGATAGACAAACCGTTTTCGTTTACCGCTTCAACAAAGTTGATAACATGATACCAAAATGACTGTGAGGCTGTATCTCCGCAATGCTTTGGCATATTGACACCAAACTTTTGTTATTGTCACCTCACTCTGACCACAACACATCAATTTGGTAAAGCGTATTATAAGTAAATGTTCAATGCTCTCTCTCTCTGCAGGTCATCAATGCAGCAGTGGCACAGTTGACGGCTGTGGCTGAAGGTAAACTCACTGAAGAGGATCTCACCAGAGCAAAGTGAGTCTAACACCAGCCGGTCAGCTGACCTAATCACCAGCTTTTACACCCATAATGCACTGCTGAATAATCAGTGCTCTCTGAACTAATACAAATTAAATGCTTGTAATTTCAGGAAATATTTGTATAAAAATGTAGGCTACGACAGGCTTTCATAAATCTGCTGTGGTCGAGAGCTCAGAGCTGCTTGTGTTGGTGTGTGGTTTTGAATAGTGTTGTGTGTGTGTGTGTGTGTGTGTAGGAACCAGCTGAAGGTTGATTACCTGATGTCTCTGGAGAGTTCGGAGGGTCTTCTGGAGGAGTTGGGTGTTCAGGTGATCAGCAGCGGCTCCTACAGCTCACCAGAGTCTGTCACACAGACCATCGACTCCCTCACCGCCAGCGACGTGCTCAAAGTAAGACTTTTAACCAAGCGGCAACCTTACAGTCTCTCTCGTGAAGCCAACACGGAAGTGACTTAAACTGCAATTCATCGAATGGCCACTAGAACCTGGATGGAAAAGAGAGTCAATCCCAAATATCCCCCATGTTAAAATGCCCAACTTTTCAGCTGAGAAAAATGCGTTTTCAGCCTGGTGCAAAAAGTGGTTTTGGTCTATAAAGCTAATTTTGCCCTTCATAAAAACTGTGAGGGGGGTGAATTTTTTTTATAACTAATCAGTTTAAATTAAATTTAGCCTTAGGCTATGTTTACACGGAAACGATCTGAAGAGAAAACGCAAAAGAGGCGTTGCGTTATCACTTTTTATTCTGCGTTTAGACGAGCGTTATGGGGGGGAAATCCGCGTGCATATGGTGACGCAAAAGTGTGTGAAATTCGATGTAGTATGCACTCCAGGCGGCTAGGTGGTAATGCCACACAACAACACCAACATCTGAGAATATTTTGTACAACTGCTGAAAAGACTCTTGTACGTTTATCAGAGCTGCTGGGGCAACTTGAAGGTCCGACGTATGGAAATAATCCGACATGTTGGTTGTTATTTTCCTGTACTGGCGCATGCCTGTGACGTAAACGCGTATGCGACGAAAGCCACCGTGAGCAGATTTGCGCTTTTACCCTTTAGACGGGAACGCGACAATGGAGCATTTTTAAGATTTCCACTCTGGTGGGTTGTTTCAATTTTTTTGCGTTTTTAAGCCCCCAAAACCCTGTCGCCGTGTAAACGAAAGGCACATCTGATAAAATATTTTTACGTTTTCACCCGGAATCGTACTTGTGTAAACAGGGCCTTAAAGTTGTGGATGATTAAGGGCGTGGCCACTTAAGTGACAGATTGATTGCCACTGATGTCACTACTAGCCGTTTGCCTGTTAGCATAACGTCACCTCAGCTAATCCACCTCTTTAGCATCACGTCATCTCAGATAATCCGCCTCTTTAGCGTTACGTCACCTCAGATAATCTGCCTCTTTAGCATAACGTCAGCTCAGCTAATCCGCCTCTTTAGCGTTACGTCACCTCAGCTAATCCGCCTCTTTAGCGTTACGTCACCTCAGCTAATCCGCCTGTTTAGCGTAACGTCACCTCAGCTAATCCGCCTCTTTAGCGTAACGTCACCTCAGCTAAACCGCCTGTTTAGCGTTACACCTCAGCTAATCCGCCTCTTTAGCGTTACGTCACCTCAGCTAATCCGCCTGTTTAGCGTAACGTCACCTCAGCTAATCCGCCTCTTTAGCGTAACGTCACCTCAGCTAAACCGCCTGTTTAGCGTTACACCTCAGCTAATCCGCCTCTTTAGCGTTACGTCACCTCAGCTAATCCGCCTCTTTAGCGTTACGTCACCTCAGCTAATCCGCCTGTTTAGCGTAACGTCACCTCAGCTAATCCGCCTGTTTAGCGTTACACCTCAGCTAATCCGCTTCTTTAGCGTTACGTCACCTCAGCTAATCCGCCTCTTTAGCGTTACGTCACCTCAGCTAATCCGCCTGTTTAGCGTAACGTCACCTCAGCTAATCCGCCTCTTTAGCGTAACGTCACCTCAGCTAAGCCGCCTGTTTAGCGTTACACCTCAGCTAATCCGCCTGTTTAGCCTCACGTCACCTCAGATAATCCGCCTGTTTAGCGTTACACCTCAGCTAATCCGCCTGTTTAGCGTCACGTCACCTCAGCTAATCCGCCTGTTTAGCGTCACGTCACCTCAGATAATCCGCCTGTTTAGCGTTAAACCTCAGCTAATCCGCCTCTTTAGCGTAACGTCACCTCAGATAATCCGCCTCTTTAGCGTAAAGTCACCTCAGCTAATCCGCCTGTTTAGCGTTACACCTCAGATAATCCGCCTCTTTAGCGTTAAACCTCAGCTAATCCGCCTCTTTAGCGTAACGTCACCTCAGATAATCCGCCTCTTTAGCGTAAAGTCACCTCAGCTAATCCGCCTGTTTAGCGTTACACCTCAGATAATCCGCCTGTTTAGCGTTACACCTCAGCTAATCCGCCTGTTTAGCGTCACGTCACCTCAGCAAATCCACCTCTTTAGTGTTACGTCACCTCAGCTAATCCACCTCTTTAGCGTAACGTCACCTCAGATAATCCACCTCTTTAGCGTAACGTCACCTCAGCTAATCCACCTCTTTAGAGTAACGTCACCTCAGCTAATCCGCCTCTTTAGCGTTACGTCACCTCAGCTAATCCGCCTGTTTAGAGTAACGTCACCTCAGCTAATCCGCCTCTTTAGCGTAACGTCACCTCAGCTAATCCGCCTCTTTAGCGTAACGTCACCTCAGATAATCCACCTCTTTAGCGTAACGTCACCTCAGCTAATCCGCCTGTTTAGAGTAACGTCAGCTCAGCTAATCCGCCTCTTTAGCGTTACGTCACTTTAGCTAATCCGCCTCTTTAGCGTAACGTCACCTCAGATAATCCACCTCTTTAGCGTAACGTCACCTCAGCTAATCCGCCTCTTTAGCGTTACGTCACCTCAGCTAATCCACCTCTTTAGCGTAACGTCACCTCAGATAATCCACCTCTTTAGCGTAACGTCACCTCAGATAATCCACCTCTTTAGCGTAACGTCACCTCAGCTAATCCGCCTCTTTAGCATTACGTCACCTCAGCTAATCCGCCTGTTTAGCGTAACGTCACCTCAGCTAATCCGCCTCTTTAGCCTAACGTCACCTCAGATAATCTGCCTCTTTAGCGTAACGTCACCTCAGATAATCCGCCTCTTTAGCGTAAAGTCACCTCAGATAATCCGCCTGTTTAGCGTTACACCTCAGCTAATCCGCCTGTTTAGCGTCACGTCACCTCAGCAAATCCACCTCTTTAGTGTTACGTCACCTCAGCTAATCCACCTCTTTAGCGTAACGTCACCTCAGATAATCCACCTCTTTAGCGTAACGTCACCTCAGCTAATCCACCTCTTTAGAGTAACGTCACCTCAGATAATCCGCCTCTTTAGCGTAACGTCACCTCAGATAATCCACCTCTCTAGCGTAACGTCACCTCAGATAATCCACCTCTCTAGCGTAACGTCACCTCAGCTAATCCACCTCTTTAGCGTAACGTCACCTCAGATAATCCACCTCTTTAGCGTTACACCTCAGCTAATCCGGCTCTGTAGCATTACGTCACCTCAGGTAATCCGCCTCCTTAGCGTAACGTCACCTCAGCTAATCCGCCTCTTTAGCGTAACGTCACCTCAGATAATCCACCTCTTTAGCGTTACACCTCAGCTAATCCGGCTCTGTAGCATTACGTCACCTCAGGTAATCCGCCTCCTTAGCGTAACGTCACCTCAGCTAATCCGCCTCTTTAGCGTAACGTCACCTCAGCTAATCCGCCTCTTTAGCGTTACGTCACCTCAGCTAATCCGCCTCTTTGCCAATTTTATCGTTTATCCGATAGTGACGTGCTGCCAAGATGGCGACGACCGGCTCTGCTCACTTTGGGCTTCAAAAATGCTCTTCAGAAACACTGTGGGTGACGTCACGCACACTATGTACATATTTTTTTACAGTCTATGATTTTAACTCATGACAACCCAAATTCTCCTCTGAGATCTTTGCACAGAGGGAAACACCAAGCGTCACAATACCATTTATTGAACCAAAGTGACAGAAAGCTCAGAAACCTGAGCGAGAATGTCACCATATTGTCATGATATTTTTGCCTGGATGAAATGTCCAAAAAAGCTTCTTTTTTTCAGCAAATATTTAATCTGTAAGCCTTATAATGTAAATCAGAGGCTCTCAACTCTGGCCCTCAAGATCCGCTTTAACCGCCTCTAACTTTCTAGGCTGCGTTCGAAATCACATACTTCCCTACTATATAGTAGGTGAAAAAGAGTATGTGACAAAAGTATATCAGAATCTAATGCAATCTTTTTCTTTCAGTTCAAATTCAAGTTAAGTTGTATTGATTGAGGCGTTTAGGGTTTTTGAGTCCGATTGTACCATCATTCCCATTGTAAACTACACTACTGTTCAAAAGTTTGGAGTCGGAAAGATTTTTACGTTATTTTTTCATATAGTTGTGATCTAAATAAACAATTATTGTGACAAATAATATAAACTAATAGCTTACCTTGTGGTTTTGCTAGTGGCTCTACTTCCTTATGAAATGGTTTAAGAAGTAAAAAACAACTTTTGTTTTTTGTCTACAGGCTGCAAAGAAGTTTGTTGAAAGCAAGAAGACCATGTCAAGTTGTGGACATCTGGCCAACACACCATTTGTTGATGAATTGTGAGGACAAGTCCTAATATAAAGTGCACACATTGTGCAGCTGCTTACTCAAGTGTAAAAAATAATCCTGAAGCCCAGGTTACTGTTGACAGTTGTATTTTCTTTGGTTTGTTCATCATGAAGTCTGGTCTTTAGTAACGGTGTACTGAGAACACAGCCATCAGTTTCATCCTTTTCACTGTATATGTGCTGTAGATTCATTAAAGCAAGTCTATCAGTCATAAAAACTGCTCTTCTGCTTCATAATTTGTCAATTATTTCTTTCATAAATGTCAGTTCTTCATGTGGCCTGCAGAGGGAGACTATGAGAAGATAAACGTGGGGGGAAATAACATTGTGATTGTGTTTAAGGTTTAAACATTTGTGTGTGAATTTTTTAAAGTAAAAGACTGAAACAAAAGATGTTTGTTTTGGCTGCATTTAAAATATAACTTCACCAAAACTCTTATTTTGCTAGAATCAGGTCATACATGATTAATGCGTGTTTGTAATTAAAACATTACAAGGCATGTTTTAATTAAGTTAAAGATTTAGCATAAATGTGTTAAAAGTATTTCTCATACATATATATATATATATATATATATTAACGTATATAGTTTTAAACTCTAGTCAAAGATCAGTCAATGAAAAAAAAACAGATTTTCAACATACTTTTCTCATAGCAAAACAAAGTATTGAGTATTTGTCATAAGGTTACTGAAGTATAAACACTAACAATATTGTTCATTTACTTTTTGGATATTTGCATAATATGTAAATCAATTATGATAAGCCTATTGTAATTTGAGCAGTATCCACCCACATGCTCATACATTAGAAAAATATTTTCCAGTGTCTATCTTCATTTTTGTCTGCTTGATATCAGTTTTTTCGACATTATCCTTTTTATTTAAATTTTTTTCTGTAATGTAAACATAAGCTGATAATATAATTAGTGCACGAATGCGCAAATAAACGCATTTTTATGTCGATCTCATGATTTTTTGACCCCGCTGCTCGTCATTCATAATACAAACACAATGGTCTCTTTCTCCTTCGTCCAGAACGCATATATTGTTCATGAAATATATTTTGAGATTCCTGCCTGCATTAAGTGGGTAATTACAGAACTGCTGACAGATGTTGATCACACACACACACACACACACACACACACACACACACACACACACACACACACACACACACACACACACACACACACACACACACACCACAGAAGTGACCTCCTCTAGTCACGCGGAAGAGTCTCGCGAGAGCATAGACGACTGCGAGATCTCGCGGGCCTGTTGTGTCTGACGGCAGACGCTGCGTGGGGGTTTTCGCCTTATGTCATTGGGAAGAACGCGAGAGAGGAGCGTTTACACCGCCGCTTCTCATGCTTCTGCGGCTTTCTTCACGAATCCACGCAGTTAGCGATCTTTCTCCGCACATTTTGACGAGTTTTTCGGGCATGAAGGTGATGCGGTGCTGATGTGCTCGCTCTCGGCGTCCGTGAAGCTGCGCGCGCAGCTTGAGCTGAAAGATGGACCACAACACCCTCGATCAAAACGGCAGCTAAATCATTGCTTTCACGCTTTTTTTGCTGTTAAATCCCAAGATCGAGACTTTATTTGAGATGGATATGTGGACGTCGAGTGGAAGTAGGCCCTCCGGGTGGCAAACAAACCTTGCGGAGGATCTGTAGCCTGTTAGCAAGTAACGTTAACGTTACGTTAACAGAAGAAGAAGAAGCCCGCAGTGTGTGATGAGGATGATGATGATGGAGCGTCCACTGTCAAGAGGAAGACCAGACACACAACCTGGGCTTTAGGGATCGTGTGTTTCCTTCTACAAATCTGCTGGACTTATAGCCACATCATAACACACACATATATCAGCGCATATCATGCTGGCAGACTCGAGCAGTGTTGTTGTTCACTGATATCTGTAGTGTAGAGAGACTAGCTCAGTTGTTCACTCCTGTATCCGAGCCCAGGGCACCTGAGATGGATAAACTCACCATTATTTCAGGATGTCTCTTTCTGGCTGCGGATATATTTGCCATAGCGAGCATTGCCAACCCGGACTGGATCAACACTGGCGAGTCAGCAGGTGAGCGATCAGATCTGATCAATAACTAGCTGTTATATGGACAACTGAACTGTGTGTGTGTGTGTCCGTGCGTCTTTAAAGAGATGTTTACATGCCAGATTTGTCCTCATCTGTTCTGATAATGCTAAAGTTCTGGCTCAGATTACATTATAAAGATATATCATCATAATAGCGTGCATTAATGACGTTAAAAGCATGATCACGGTCAGTTGGCTCTTGTATCTTTTTAAACACAATCGCATTTGAATGTACATGAACTAACTGAGCTAATAAGCATTTACTATTATAATGATTAATTAAATCAAAATTGAGTAGAGCTGGGCTGTGTGTTGAAAACAAAATGAACGATTCGATTCACAAGCTTGCGATTCAATTCTGATCTCGATACTTTTGGATATATCAGACACAGTAACGTTAACTTACACGCATCAGACGGCATTTGTTCCCCGAATCTCGTGGAAAGTGACAGAAACTAGATTAAAAACGTTTAATATCAAAAGTATGTCACTTATAATAAATCATAACACAAAGCGATTTATTGGATGGGAGGCGGTTTGTAAAAAAAACAAACAGCACAGACTAAAACATAAATTCTTTTGATTTAAAGGGATAGTTCATCCTAACATTTAAATTCTGTCATTAATTACTCTCTCATGCCTCTCATCGTCCAAACCCATGAGACTACTGTATAGTTCATCTTCAGAACACAAATTAAGATATTTTTGATGAAATCTGAGAGATTACTGTCTCTCCATTTACAGACTACGCAACTACCATTTACCACCATTAAAAACATCTTCGTTTGTGTTCTGAAGATGAACGGATGAACAGCGTTTTCCTTTTTGCGTGAACTAACCATTAAGAATCAATATACGTTTATCAAAATGAGAATCGATTCAAAACCAAATATCGGTATTTTCAAAACAGTCCTAATATTTCCCACAGGTTTCCATGGTCATTGCTTTATTAGTGAATTTTAATGTAGTCATTTGAGTGAATACTCATAGAGTGGTCTAAAGTTTGTGGCTCAAAAATATTTTTTGCTTGTAATGAAATATTAAAACTTGCTTTTTTTAAAAGCTCGTTTAAATATGCATATAAAATTGAACTTAATCTCAGCTATTAAACATTTTGTTAATCAATAATACAAAAAAAGCCATATAATCATGTTTAAAGTCATTATCCAGTAATCAGGAGCGCCCGAAAAGGTCACAAATTGCATCATGATTCTTTAGTAATATTTAACCATAGATATTGTAATCATCTGACCACAGCTTCAAAGCTTTAAATGAAGCTCAAGAAGTTATTCATTCAGCTGGCCTGTTTTAATTATTGATGGGGGTTATTTTATTAGGACATGTACGTGAAAAAGACGTAGACTACTATTAAATGTATTAAAAAAAGAGTATGTTTTTAGTACAATACAAATATAATGTATTTTAACCCAGATAATCCCACCGGGCAAAATTGACCCTTCGCTAAGCCACGCCCAAAAACCGCCACTGGCCAATCGTATCTTAGCAACCGTAACTAGGCGCAGGAGGTCTGGCAAGCTTTCGAGCGAGGGAAACATGCCGAAGCGTTGTGCGTATTGTTTGTGCAAATCTGATACCCGGTGTCCTAAAAGTTTGGACGGGGAGTGGAATTTTTTTCTTGCCCGAAAATCTAAAAGCCAATGGGAGAAATGATGGGCGTGGATCAGCAGTGTGGGAGACCCCATTCACAACTAAGTGTCGACAAGATTAACAAAAACACATATTGCTTGGAAGTTGGAAATAATGACAGTTCTTTGTTCATAAATATATTTTAACGTAAAATAAGACGGTTAAAGACAAGAGGGAGACTCACTGACATACTTTAAAATATATTTCAGCATTTTGTTAGTCGACGGCCTACTACCCCTTACTGAGTAACTTTGACCCAATCCGATCGCGGCTCTCCCGGTGTTCGTGTTATTCCACAAGATTTATGGATAAACTGTTTGATTTATAATTATTAGATTATTTTCACATTTCACTTAAACAGCTGTTCCTCAATTTGTGTTTTTCCCATTTTGAATGGTCAGCGTATGAGGCGCTCCTGCTTGCGCTGGGACTAACGTTATTGTCTTTAGCTTCAATTTTTATGCAATCATTCGCTAATCGGTTGCATATTATGTCGTGGATATATCCCTCGAATGCACACTGCAGTCCCTTTTGTCAATTGCGACCAGACATAAAACCCATTTTTTCATGGACTTTTCAATATTTTCTTTACATAATTGAAATTGATCGTTTAATATCCTTACAAACACCATACAAATTTTCTATGTACACATGAGAAATGTGTGCAAAAACAAAAGTTTTGCGTTTATGATTTTGTTCAGAAAGTTGTCTCTGGTATAAATTTGGGATTAAATGGATTAATGAATTTAACAGTACGGCTTTCTCACACCTGGGCAAGGTTATTATTAAAAGATGTCAAGTTCACGTGTGTGTGTGTGTGTGTGTGTGTTGATAAACAGCTGCTCTTTGTTCATCACGCATGACCTAAGCGCTCAGTAAGTGGGTCAGCAGGGGTTCACGCTCACTCCTCTCCATCCACGAGAATCACCGGCCTCATACGGGTCTCACGCTACACACACACACACACACACACACACACACACACACACACACACACACACACACACAGCTCGCGCTGCAGTGCTGAATCAGGTGTCAGAACACACTGCCGTGTCAAGATATTCCTTTGTGTCCGTTTCAGCACAAGATATCCAATCGGGTTCATTCAGCCCACATGACTGCGGTTTCTTATTGTCTGAAGTAGGTTTTGTTGTCCCATAGTCATGATGAAACCAGTGGCGAGAAGTTATAAGTGAATGTCATCCACACACACACATACACACACACACACACACACACACACACACACACACACACACACAAACAAATTAGCCTCTGTTTGTCATAAAGTCCATGTTTTTGTGATATAATGATCCACAGCATTATTTGATATTATTATACAATTAACAATTAAGCACATTAACCAAACCCTCACCCCAATTCTGTAATGTGTCCAGGTGTCAGTTTTACTTCTCTTTCTCAGTTAGTAATTAAAAGAAAAGTTACTCAAAACACTGTCATCTTATAGACCTTTTTTATAGTGGTCGACCGATATTGTTTTTTTTTTTGTTTTTTTTGATGGCCAATATATATTTATTTTAAAAAATTGGAAATAGATGTAAAAAATAAAGATTTAAAATAAACGTGCTCATACTTAAGATGGCAATTGATTCTGCATTCCTATTGCAGTATTTTTCACAAATAAAGTAATGGTTTAAAAATGAATAAAAAGGAAGTAAACACTGTAACCGGGCACTCAGTAATCTTGTAAGTTTGTGCGCACCGGTAATCATATTTTTTTCTTTAATAAAGATAAAGTAACACTAATTTTAAGTGTGCGGTGTGAGAACTGACGTTCGCAGCGACACCCGTCAAAATAATTTTTTTTATTGTGGGTTTATACTTCTAACACACCGGACAATCAGGAAAAACGATATTTAAAAAATACCAAAAATCGGCTGATTTAAACCACTATTTTTTCTAGTATTTTTTTTGTAGGGAAACATGCTTAACAATAGCTATGTTTCCAACCACCTATTTGCATGTGCATTTTGTGATATTGCATAAGAAAATCGTTGGATGGAAACGCCAACATGCACATCATTTTAAAAAATGCACATAAAAAACATATGCACTCAATTGAGACGGATGCATTTTTATCCGATATGCGTGTGACCTACAATGTAAACCTATTTAAAGAATAAAATAGTTTGATGCGCAACAAAAAAACTCATGACTTAACCTCAACAGTGATTGGATAACTGGACTAACCAGCGGACCAATCGCATCACAGCATCTCAAATGTTGGTTTGGTCATTCTGAAACGCCTGAGCCAAAGTCTGTCATCAGAATGAGACACCAGTAAGATCACATGACAGTGTTTGTTGCGTTTCATCTGTCCGCTCTGAGACACATTCATAATTTATGATGGAGGATTAAAGAGACTTGCACTTTTTATCACAGATATTTTACACCAATTTCCAGGAAGTGAATGTAGTTCTCTTGAACACACGTCTCCATTGAGTGCGTTTTTTTTTTTTTTACTTTTTTTTTACTGATAGTCACTGTATGAAGAATGTTTGGGTATAATATGGCACAGTATTTTGCTCTCCTCACTTACATAAATGAACTATAGTGTCCTGCACCCACTAGTAAAAAAATATATATCTGGTGTCTGAATCATTTTTAGTTTGACTATAGCTAACGAAGAAAAAAACCCTAGAGATTAACTCCAAATCAGCCGAAATAATGACTTAATGATACCAATCCCGTAAAGATGCATTGTTTGTTTGTGTCAGATTGTTTGTGTCAGATTGTTCCTTCAAACAAGGGCTTCTCAGTTGATTGTGTAGTGCATGTCTGCGTGTGATCAGTGAAGTGAATGGGCTCTTTGTGAGCCGGTGTCAGACGGTTTCCTTCCTGTGAATGGTAAAATCATTAAAGTGTTTGTAGTGTCCTCTGTGTGATGTGGTCTGAGACCAGAATGAAGCGGGATAATTGGCTGATGACACATTGTTTCGGCTGTCTTTGATCCACTTCTAGACATTTTGACTAAACCGTTGCATTGAAGTTTTTGTTGTTGTTTTGATTTCTGATATTATGTAAAAAATAAGTCCTGTGTTGATGGGTTCACGAAGAACAACATTGTCTCAGTGCAAGAAAGCTTGCTGTCTATTTTTGTAGTTTGCTATTATTATTTTTAGTTGGCGCTAATGAATTAAATGAACCTCCAACCCACTCCAGCTCACCTTACTTGAAGTTTCTATGTCTGTGTCTGAAATCACTCCTGTACCCTTAAATAAGGCGCTGTTTGAAGGCACAGACGTTTTTAGTGGTGTCTGAAACATAGTTTGACATTTTTATGTTAACAAAAGTTATTTGAAACATTAAAGTTGACACTTTACTTGCATGCAATTATGGAAGCTTGTTTCCGCCAGAGAATAAAACATTTTAAAAGATAATTTTGAGTTTTTCTCTCACACTTGCGAGTTTACATCTCAAATCTTTTTTTATTTTTCAGAATTGGGAGATAGTCGCAATTGCGAGTTATAAAGTCAGAATTGCAAGATATAATCTCGCAATTCTGACTTTTTTTCCTCCGAATTTTGAGATATAAACTTTTATAACGCAATTGTGACTTTATATCTCGCGATTCCGACTTTTTATCTCACAATTGCGTGTTATAAAGTCATAATTGCGAGTATATCATGCAATTCTGCGATAAAAAGATGAATCAAAATTTTGATGCTGACACAAAAATGGGGACATCTCGTCTTTGACTGCAAAATGCGTCCATTTAGTTTGAATGACATGAATGACCCCTCAGTGAATGCTGCTTGTTGCAAATGACCAGGCAAATTTCACCTGGTCAAAAAAGGAAAATGACAAAACAAACCCTTGCATGCATTGAAGGAGGAACCCGAGCATATCTAGAGATGGGAATATACATTGAAGACTTGTTAGACTTGGCCTTGAAAGAAACAACAAGCTCTTGTTTAAACCGCTCTGAGCACCATAGTAAAAGAAGAGCAGCACCCTGACATCATGAAGTTTTTCATAGCCAAGCCCGGCTTATTTTAAATGTTTTGAAACCTTTTCTGGAGCATTTTTATGAGTCGACCTGCAGAGACTTAAGTAGCAAAGGCTTGCTTTTTTTTAAATCTCACTGCTTTTTGCATGTAATATAGGCTATGTATATAATTTTGCCCTTGGGAGTTATTGGTGTTACGTTATTAAAAATGTAGATGACTTTTACATCATCAGGATCTCTGTGTTTGTTCAGCCGAACCGTCAGCAGCTTCCCATGTTGCTTTGTTTTCTCCACAGCGGTGCTCAGCTGTTTTGTGTTTATTGCACGGGACTCTCTGATTGGTGGAAATTTCTCTCACCATGAATTCTCCTGTTAATAACAATTATTCTAAAAATAAGCTGAAATAATGTGAACGGATGGCTGAATGAATTCGGACATACTACGCATCTCACATAATGTTATCTGCATGAGCACTGTGTGATCTGGTGTTCAGCGCCGCCCGTCAAAATAAAAGTCCACAGCGCCTTCAAAATAAAGGTTGCGCTTCCAACACATCGGTCAATGCCGATATTTTAAAAATGGCAAATATCGGCCTGCCACTAATATAAACCCACAATTGCGTGTTATTAACTCAGAATTGAGAGATATAAACCCACAATTGTGTGTTATAAACTCAGAATTGAGAGATATAAACCCACAATTGCGTGTTATTAACTCAGAATTGAGAGATATAAACCCACAATTGTGTTATAAACTCAGAATTGAGAGATATAAACCCACAATTGCGTGTTATTAACTCAGAATTTTGAGCTATAAACCCACAATTGTGTTATAAACTCAGAATTGAGAGATATAAACCCACAATTGTGTTATAAACTCAGAATTAAGAGATATAAACCCACAATTGCGTGTTATAAACTCAGAATTTAGAGCTATAAACCCACAATTGTGTTATAAACTCAGAATTTGAGAGATATAAACCCACAATTGTGTTATAAACTCAGAATTGAGATATAAACCCACAATTGTGTTATAAACTCAGAATTGAAGAATTGAGAGATATAAACCCACAATTGTGTTATAAACTCAGAATTGAGAGATATAAACCCAAAATTGTGTTATAAACTCAGAATTGAGAGATATAAACCCACAATTTTGTGTTATAAACTCAGAATTGAGAGATATAAACCCACAATTTGTGTTATAAACTCAGAATTGAGAGATATAAACCCACAATTTTGTGTTATAAACTCAGAATTGAGATTTAAACCCACAATTGCGTGTTATAAACTCAGAATTGAGAGATATAAACCCACAATTTTGTTATAAACTCAGAATTGAGAGATATAAACCTACAATTTTGTTATAAACTCAGAATTGAGAGATATAAATCCACAATTGTGTTATAAACTCAGAATTGAGAGATATAAACCCACAATTGTGTGTTATAAACTCAGAATTGAGAGATATAAACCCACAATTGTGTTATAAACTCAGAATTTGAGAGATATAAACCCACAATTGTGTGTTATAAACTCAGAATTGAGAGATATAAACCCACAATTGTGTTATAAACTCAGAATTGAGAGATATAAATCCACAATTGTGTGTTATAAACTCAGAATTGAGAGATATAAACCCACAATTGTGTTATAAACTCAGAATTGAGAGATATAAATCCACAATTGTGTGTTATAAACTCAGAATTGAGAGATATAAACCCACAATTTTGTGTTATAAACTCAGAATTGAGATATAAACCCACAATTGTGTTATAAACTCAGAATTTAGAGATATAAACCCACAATTGTGTTATAAACTCAGAATTTAGAGATATAAACCCACAATTTTGCGTTATAAAATCAGAATTGAGAGATATAAACCCACAATTGTGTTATAAACTCAGAATTGAGAGATATAAACCCACAATTTTGCGTTATAAAATCAGAATTGAGAGATATAAACCCACAATTGTGTTATAAAATCAGAATTGAGAGATATAAACCCACAATTGTGTTATAAACTCAGAATTGAGATATAAACCCACAATTTTGCGTTATAAACTCAGAATTGAGATATAAACCCACAATTGTGTTATAAACTCAGAATTGAGATATAAACCCACAATTGTGTTATAAACTCAGAATTGAGATATATAAACCCACAATTGTGTTATAAACTCAGAATTGAGAGATATAAACCCACAATTGTGTTATAAACTCAGAATTGAGAGATATAAACCCACAATTGTGTTATAAACTCAGAATTGAGAGATATAAACCCACAATTTTGCGTTATAAACTCAGAATTGAGATATAAACCCACAATTGTGTTATAAACTCAGAATTGAGATATAAACCCACAATTGTGTTATAAACTCAGAATTGAGATATATAAACCCACAATTGTGTTATAAACTCAGAATTGAGAGATATAAACCCACAATTGTGTTATAAACTCAGAATTGAGATATATAAACCCACAATTGTGTTATAAACTCAGAATTGAGAGATATAAACCCACAATTGTGTTATAAACTCAGAATTGAGAGATATAAACCCACAATTGTGTTATAAACTCAGAATTGAGAGATATAAACCCACAATTGTGTTATAAACTCAGAATTGAGAGATATAAACCCACAATTTTGTGTTATAAACTCAGAATTGAGAGATATAAACCCACAATTTGTGTTATAAACTCAGAATTGAGAGATATAAATCCACAATTTTGTGTTATAAACTCAGAATTGAGATTTAAACCCACAATTGCGTGTTATAAACTCAGAATTGAGAGATATAAACCCACAATTTTGTTATAAACTCAGAATTGAGAGATATAAACCCACAATTTTGTTATAAACTCAGAATTGAGAGATATAAACCCACAATTGTGTTATAAACTCAGAATTGAGAGATATAAACCCACAATTTTGTTATAAACTCAGAATTGAGAGATATAAACCCACAATTGTGTTATAAACTCAGAATTGAGATATAAACCCACAATTGTGTTATAAACTCAGAATTGAGATATAAACCCACAATTTTGTGTTATAAACTCAGAATTGAGAGATATAAACCCACAATTGTGTTATAAACTCAGAATTGAGAGATATAAATCCACAATTGTGTGTTATAAACTCAGAATTGAGAGATATAAACCCACAATTTTGCGTTATAAACTCAGAATTGAGAGATATAAACCCACAATTGTGTTATAAACTCAGAATTGAGAGATATAAACCCACAATTGTGTTATAAACTCAGAATTTGAGAGATATAAACCCACAATTGTGTTATAAACTCAGAATTTGAGAGATATAAACCCACAATTGCGTGTTATTAACTCAGAATTGAGAGATATAAACCCACAATTGTGTTATAAACTCAGAATTGAGAGATATAAACCCACAATTGTGTTATAAACTCAGAATTTGAGAGATATAAACCCACAATTGTGTGTTATAAACTCAGAATTGAGAGATATAAACCCACAATTGTGTTATAAACTCAGAATTGAGAGATATAAACCCACAATTGTGTTATAAACTCAGAATTGAGAGATATAAACCCACAATTGTGTGTTATAAACTCAGAATTGAGAGATATAAACCCACAATTGTGTGTTATAAACTCAGAATTGAGAGTTATAAACCCACAATTGTGTTATAAACTCAGAATTGAGAGATATAAACCCACAATTGTGTTATAAACTCAGAATTGAGAGATACAAATCCACAATTGTGTTATAAACTCAGAATTGAGAGATATAAACCCACAATTGTGTTATAAACTCAGAATTGAGATATAAACCCACAATTGTGTTATAAACTCAGAATTGAGAGATATAAACCCACAATTGTGCGTTATAAACTCAGAATTGAGAGATATAAACCCACAATTGTGTTATAAACTCAGAATTGAGAGATATAAATCCACAATTGTGTTATAAACTCAGAATTGAGAGATATAAACCCACAATTGTGTTATAAACTCAGAATTGAGATATAAACCCACAATTTTGCGTTATAAACTCAGAATTGAGAGATATAAACCCACAATTGTGTTATAAACTCAGAATTGAGATTTAAACCCACAATTGCGCGTTATAAACTCAGAATTGAGAGATATAAACCCACAATTTTGTTATAAACTCAGAATTGAGAGATATAAATCCACAATTGTGTTATAAACTCAGAATTGAGAGATATAAACCCACAATTGTGTTATAAACTCAGAATTTGAGAGATATAAACCCACAATTGTGTGTTATAAACTCAGAATTGAGAGATATAAATCCACAATTTTGCGTTATAAACTCAGAATTGAGAGATATAAACCCACAATTTTGCGTTATAAACTCAGAATTGAGATATAAACCCACAATTGTGTTATAAACTCAGAATTGAAGAATTGAGAGATATAAACCCATAATTGTGTTATAAACTCAGAATTGAGATATAAACCCACAATTTTGCGTTATAAACTCAGAATTGAGAGATATAAACCCACAATTGTGTTATAAACTCAGAATTGAGAGATATAAACCCACAATTTTGTTATAAACTCAGAATTGAGAGATATAAATCCACAATTGTGTTATAAACTCAGAATTGAGAGATATAAACCCACAATTGTGTGTTATAAACTCAGAATTGAGAGATATAAACCCACAATTGTGTTATAAACTCAGAATTTGAGAGATATAAACCCACAATTGTGTGTTATAAACTCAGAATTGAGAGATATAAATCCACAATTTTGCGTTATAAACTCAGAATTGAGAGATATAAACCCACAATTGTGTTATAAACTCAGAATTGAGAGATATAAACCCACAATTGTGTTATAAACTCAGAATTGAGAGATATAAACCCACAATTGTGTTATAAACTCAGAATTGAGATATAAACCCACAATTGTGTTATAAACTCAGAATTGAGAGATATAAACCCACAATTGTGTTATAAACTCAGAATTGAGATATAAACCCACAATTGTGTTATAAACTCAGAATTGAGAGATATAAACCCACAATTTTGCGTTATAAACTCAGAATTGAGAGATATAAACCCACAATTGTGTTATAAACTCAGAATTGAGAGATATAAACCCACAATTGTGTTATAAACTCAGAATTGAGAGATATAAACCCACAATTGTGTTATAAACTCAGAATTGAGAGATATAAATCCACAATTGTGTGTTATAAACTCAGAATTGAGAGATATAAACCCACAATTGTGTTATAAACTCAGAATTGAGAGATATAAACCCACAATTGTGTTATAAACTCAGAATTGAGAGATATAAACCCACAATTGTGTTATAAACTCAGAATTGAGATATAAACCCACAATTTTGCGTTATAAACTCAGAATTGAGAGATATAAACCCACAATTGTGTTATAAACTCAGAATTGAGAGATATAAACCCACAATTGTGTTATAAACTCAGAATTGAGATATAAACCCACAATTGTGTTATAAACTCAGAATTGAGATATAAACCCACAATTGTGTTATAAACTCAGAATTGAGAGATATAAACCCACAATTGTGTGTTATAAATGTAGATTTGAGAGATATAAACCCACAATTGTGTGTTATAAACTTAGAATTGTTAATAAAGTCGCAATTACCTTTTTTATTTTTATAAACAAGCTTCCATTTAGGACATTATCGGCTAGTAATTAATCCAAACTTTTACTATATGAAAATACTAGCCAAAAAAAGTGTTAACATTTTCATTCATGCATTGTTTTATAATAAAGGGTGAAGTCTGGTCCCGCGCGTGCTCTCACCTCCTCAGGCCTGTTAGTATATTTAAACTTCATTGCTCTCAGACTCATTATGCTGTTTGACAGGAATGTGTCCATCCATCCCCTCAAAACTGGCTTTTACTGCTGCGTTTCAGCTGAAATGATGGTGTGTCTGCTGGCTTTTCTCTAATCTAAAGGAGAGGACAGGAAATTATGCAGAGAAGACCTTCAAACTCAACCCGTGACTGAGAACCGGAGAGCTCGCGGGCACAAAACACGAGTTGGTGGTCGTGACATTTACAGAACGATAAAAGCCCTGCGCAGAGAAACCGTGGCAGTGAGAGGAATGATGAATCTGCCGCACAGGACTGGTTCTGGAGATGATTGTGTGGAGCTTGTTGTTGAGGTGTCCGAGCCATTTTTAACGTGTGTGTGTGTGTGTGTGTGTGTGTGTGTGTGTGTGTGTGTGTGTGTGTGTGTGTGTGTGTGTTTGCAGCTAAACAAGCGCCGGCTGGAGTCGCCATCTCCTCCCACTGTTTCTGAAGCTCTTGCTGATGCAGGATTTTACACTCCAACACACAATATTCAAGAGTTTTTAAACTGAAGGTTGTTTTTGTGCACTATGTATTTCATATAGGCAATTTAAGGCTTGTTATTATGATTTATGGCCTATTAATATAAACACGCTATTAGTCGACTAATAGCTTGAATGAACGTCGACTAGAAAAATCGTTAGTCGAGGGCAGCCCTAAATGGGCTCTTAATTATGTATTGTGTAAAATCCCATAGGCTATATGTCACTTGACGCACATTATTTTAACAAACATGACATTAACATCCCTGCCATCTATAAAAAAAAGTGTCACATAAAGATCATCTGAATGGATGATCAAAGTACTCAATTAAACGTTTAAAACAATAATTAAATTAGTTGAAAACCTGCATAGATTTTTTTTTTGATGCAGCACCAAAAGAGGGACCAGAAAATGTATTTACCCAGGAATAACAATTCAATCATGGCTGATGCATCATGTTTCAGTTTTTTTATTTGTTATTCAACAATATTAAGAGGATGTGCCAAGTTAAATAGTTTTAAAATATCTTTAAAAATGCATCTCACGACCCCTGCGTTTTGTTCCTTTCTATTGCAATAGTCAGTCCGCATTCGCTCAAAACAAACTCCATGCATTAATGCACTTCACTGAAAATACAGCACTTCAATGATTGGGCTAGTGACAGTCCATCCTCTGGTACAAACCTCTCACACTTTGTTCTCCTTGCCAAGCCAACATAATCCAATTAGAGCAAATATTTAATAAAAAAGCGCGTGAAAAGGCCAGAGACCATTAGCAGATGTTTGTGATTGTGAATGCCGGGAGATCCGGTTCTGAGGAAACTCTGTGCGGTGTCCGGGTTACTCTGACCCGATTCACTGAGCTACATAGGAAGAGGATTTAATGAAAAGGACTGACACGCTCTTATCCGAACACATGAAAGGAATGAGAAGACCGAGCTCTTGGAAAGTGATGAGGCCGGTCCGTTTATGCCACGGACTCAGAGAAAATAAATACCTCGCTGACTCAGTTCAGCATTTCTAGAGCTCATTTACCAGATTTATTTTCTTAATACATGTCCATGGTTCATAACTAGTGCTCCACTTAAAAACGTAGAATATCGTGCAACAGTTCATGTATTTCAGTAATTCAAATGAAAAGGTTAGATTGCAGGGTGGTTTCGAGTTTCACCTGTACGTGGGTTTTCAATGGCGAATAATGATAATTAGATTGCAGGGTGGCCTATGGTTGATAGAATGTGAGCGAGGATTATACAGTTTATTTAACGCTACTGAAATGTGTAAATATATTCTGAAATTACACCCTTCAAATAAATACTCATGCCACTAATAATAATAAAAATGTTTTAAAACCGAAGCAGGGCTCTACATTAAGGGCCCTTTCACACCTAGCTTGTTTGGTCCGGACTTTCGGACTTTTCAGTTTGGTCCGAATCAAAATTACAGGTGTGAAACCTCCCCCGGAAATTTGGTCCGGACCGTGACGAAAAGAGGTAGTCTCGGTCCGGTTCAAACTGAACAAAGGTTTGGTTCGTTTCTAGTGTGAAAGCATTTCTGTGTGGTTCGGACTTTCAGACATTTTACAGGAAGTTCCGGTGGTTCCCGTATAGCCGAAAAAACAGAAGGTGGCAGGAAAAATGAGCCGTACGCACATGGGGAGAAGAGGAGACGAGGTTTTTAATTAAAGTATCATGGTCTGATGACATCAGACCATTCCTCCTCCTTTCCTGCCGGCGACGATAAAATGTTCGCACGACGAGGACGTTCATTTGGCGAATTTGAACTAGTGTTGTGTATAGTTGGTGCTGCAGGTAATTATGCCATAAAAATAACAATACAGTTGCAACGATATGCGTCTGTTCATTCATAATGTCAAAATTACCCGCCGCATTGACAACACGCTGACGTCAGACGCACGTCCATTTACAAACCAATCAATGTCGAGATGCAGCCCACATAGATGATGACGACAGGACGCAAGTATGTCACGTAAAGCTCTTTAGTGCGCTCGCATAATTGCAGTGTGAAACCAAACCAAAACTTTCTGAAAGTATATAATGTATCAAAACGTGAACTGGTTCGGACCTTGGTGCGGACTTTCAGGTGTGAAAACGCCCTAAGGCCGTGTGTCCACCAAAGCGTTTTTAGTCGGCTGAAAACGCTGGACGCTCTGCTGAAAACGCCTAGCTGTGGGCGCTTGAGAGCGTTTTGGCAGCGCTGCGTTTTTTCAGTTGAGACGATTCGTTGCTATGATACAGAATATCAGCAGCACAGTTTACTTGTAACTGATTTCGCAGATAATTTTGTTTCATACTAAAAATGTATTTTTCATCCATTTTGTTCGGTTAGCTCTGCTGGTTGACGTCGTTGTACAGAAAGGATGTTGTGACAGTTGGTCGGTGTGATAATTGTCCCGCCCCTCCTCCACTGTGATTGGACGGCTGTGTAAAAAGTGACAGTGATGAGCGCAGCGTTTTACCCAAAGTTGAACATTTTTCAACTCTCGGCGACCAGTAAAAAACGCCGGGCGCTCAGCACTTGAGCGTTAAATACACGCTCAGCGCCTCGTTACGCTCATGGCGTTTAAAAAACGCGGCGCTCCCATTGAAAACAATTGGAATTTTACGCCAGCTGCGTGAAAAAACGCTTTGGTGGACACACGGCCTAAGGCTTTCTTTGGGATAAGTGGATTTTTTTTTGAAGGGGCAAGTAGTGAACAAAAAAATTGTATAACTACAATATAAAATTACTTGATGGAGAAGTAGCCCTGATTAAAACATCACTAACAAAAAAACAAGTAGGGAATCACCAAAACACAAGAATGATTCTGGTTTTATTACATTTAGTGTAAGTGGCGATTGATTAATGATGTAATGGACTGACGGTAACTTGTTCTACAATATTCTACGAATGTAAACGTTTTTATATTTATGACATATGATACACTTAAGCTACATCACACGATCAAGAGTGATGTCTTCCTTAATACTATAGCGTAATACAAATATCATATCTGATTTCATACGACAGTTGGATAAGGTTATAAGTCACTTACATTTTGAGTTTTTGTTCTGTTTCAGCATCGAAAATAGTTCCAAACAAAGATCATAGTGGAACCATAGAAACGCGTAACCGTGTTTCATTATCATTACTGAATGATTCAGCGTTCTGAACGAATCGGTTGAGTCAAAGATTCAATGACCCATTCATTTACTTCCTCATTCTTTAATGAATCAGCCGTTTGAAATGACTCGCTCATTAAGATGGTCGCCTGCCTGGTGTTTAGTTTCATGTTTATAAGTATCGTTCTGTGTCTGTTTTGTATATTCCAAAAATATGTAAAACTATTTCATAATGTAATTTTTCAGTGTAAATTATTTAATTTGAATGGCAGCAGCCCTATAGTGTCTTATTGTACTAAATTAATTTATTGATCAAATTTAAACATTTGAATTGAAGGATGAAGCATACATTTAATAAGATTAGGGGGGGAAACATCCTTTATAATGGTAAAAAAAAATGTCCTCAGAGTAAATATCACACATATGCAGATTTTAATCTGAATATTGCTTCAGAATAAATTATTTTGACTATTATTTAAAAAAAAAAAAATCCAGATAAGCAACTTTTTACTGGAACAACTAGCCTCTCCCTATGGAGGATCCCTATACCACTCTACAGATAAAGCGTTGTGGAATTTTTCGGTTCGCGTACCTACCCAAAGTGATAAGATAAAATAAAATTCTGCATCAAAATTTATAGACAAGTAGTTTTAGGCATGGTTTGTAAGGAATTACAAACCTGCGCACATATTCAAACGCACATAACTATAGAATCAATTCTTAATGCGCATGTGAACGCCATCAGCGTCTATCACAGGATCACGTTTAAAGTCTGTTTAGAGAGAACGGTGTCGTCTTAGCGGCCCCTAATTTAATAACAAACTATCATTTAGACGGAAGTGAATCAATCAAAACTAACTTTAGCTGGAAAAAACATTTTTCAATAGCCACTATAAAACCAAACCAATCTCTGTTACCTTAAATTATATCTTTATCTCTGTAAAGCTGCTTTGAAACAATCTACATTGTTAAAAGCGCTATATAAATGAGGATGACTTGACTTGACTTGAAACAAGTGAATGAGTGATTTTCTGGTCTGAAGAACAAGCACATGACGAGCTTAATGTCGAACGCTTGATAAGTTCTACGTTATCTGTTGACAAGGCTACTGGTAGACTTTGTAACTAACAAGTTATTTTTCCACTAAATTTTCTGTTTCATGATTAATGTTGTTGTCATGATGCCAACATTTCAGTAGTTTGGTACAAATACCTGTAAAATGTACTGGATCTTTTGATACCATGGCAAAAACGATTGTAACACTCCCTCCAACTATTTAAAGTCGCAGTGTAATGGGAGCACTGATGTCTTTTCTTCCGTATCGCTCTACATCCGAGTGAAACGTATTACTGAAAAAGAAAAAAAAATAAGAGCAGGGACTTTGTTGTCGTTCGTAGCTTTTCTCTCTCTCTCTCTCTCTCTCTCTCTCTCTCTCTCTCTCTCTCTCTCTCTCTCTCTCTCTCTCTCCTTCTCTCTCTCTCTCTCTCTCCTTCTCTCTCTCTCTCTCTCTCTCTCTCCTTCTCTCTCTCTCTCTCTCTCTCTCTCTCTCTCTCTCTCTCCTTCTCTCTCTCTCTCTCTCTCTCTCTCTCTCTCTCTCTCCTTCTCTCTCTCTCTCTCTCTCTCTCTCTCCTTCTCTCTCTCTCTCTCTCTCTCTCTCTCTCTCTCCTTCTCTCTCTCTCTCTCTCCTTCTCTCTCTCTCTCTCTCTCTCTCTCTCTCTCTCCTTCTCTCTCTCTCTCTCTCTCTCTCTCTCCTTCTCTCTCTCTCTCTCTCTCTCTCTCTCTCTCATTCTCTCTCTCTCTCTCTCTCTCTCTCTCAAAAGACTTCACAGCACCGCATTTGCACTGCAAACCTGATACAAGTCAGGACTTGCCCAGTCTTTACTGCTGTATTATTGATTACTTTATTCAATTTCTATAATGTTTACCTTCTACAGTTAGACCCCCCCCCCCCCCAAAAAAAACACTCTATTTAATTTGTATCTTTATTCTTTTGTATTTATCTGTGCTTTTCTTCTTCATGTTTACTTGTAAATTCAATTCAAATATTCTAGCATAAAGCTTCCATGCGCCGTGTAAACTCATGCGCTACAAAATTACCCCATTGTAAAAACACACATTCACTAGTTGAGCAAACATTTAGTTGAGATAAATATTTTATTTTTTTAAATAGGTCTACTAAATTCCCCCCTTAAATTAAAACATCCCCACCATAAGAGTCACATAAGAGAGTAATCCCCCCCCCATTCGCCAAAACAAAATTCAAGCCCTAATCGGTTGTTGAATGGTTGTTAGATCTGAAGATCATTTAGAAAATAGAGTGAATTTCCGTTTCATGATGACTTTAGTTTTAACTAATACATTTCAGAATGGACTTGGTGCCAAAAGTACTGGTACTTCAGACAATAATGTGCATGATACATGTCATGAATGCAGTTTCATCTCTCCTGTAACGAGGCTTCTGTTTGATCATGTTATCTTATTCTTATACTATATTATTTGGTAGTGTTTAGCTACATCAGGTTTTGCTATGATAAAATCTAAAGCTGTGAATCGATTAACCTCGTTTAATCGCATCCAAATTAAAAGTTTGTGTTTACACAATATATGTGTGTACTATGTATAATTATTATATATATATATATATAAATACACGCACATGCATGTATATATTTAAGAAAAATGTTATATATAAAATAGCTTTATACACGGGTTTCTTGTATATAAACAATACCCGATGCGCGCGCATCCAGGGGGCAAAAAACCGCTATCTGTTGACATTGTAATTAACGTAGATTTCGCATTGTTTGTAATTTCTTGTTGACTCAATTTCAGAGTTGGATCTGTTTGTTTGTGTTTCATATTAATATAACATTATGTAAAACGTCCAAATGTTTATGAATCAAAATCCAGAAATACAGTGATGCATGAATGAATTATCATGTTAGACTAAGTTAGTAATGTAATAGCCTCTATAGAGCCCGAATTTGCTTTTATATAAGTTAACCTTGTTTACGTTACTTTACGACCTGCAACATGTCATGACTGCACACATATAACGTTACTTTACTGTAAATCAAAGATTTGACGATGGATTATGTGGGAAGTAGTACCTCCGACCGTGGTGATTATATTAAAAAACTTACTCTCAGCAATGGTGACATCTTGCCGGATCCCTACGCAATACCTGACGATCTTTGGATTGTGGATGACAAGAAGTGGCCAGCAATTGTATGGCCTGATATATATATATATATAATTGTCTAATTCAGACACCAAGTGTCTATACAAGAGAAATTATTAGAGCGTACAAATCCCTTGATGCATACAAATACTTTGATGCTGCACCGGATTTTTACGTGTTGAGGTCAGATGTGCTCCCTAGTCAAAGGCAAGGCATTAAAGCCTGACGCCTGGGTGAATGTCCATAAGGGCCTTGGTTACATCCTTACGGCTAACTGCAAATGCATGGCAGGGTACGTCTATCAAAATGTATCTGCCATCAGAAACCCTTTACTCCGGTACGAAGGCCGCAGGTTTTTTGCCCCCTGGCTGCGTGCGCAAGCAGTGATGACGTCGCAGAGAAATCCATGTGTATATATATATATATATACACACACACACACAGTATATACATGCAAATTCTTCTTAAATATATGCGTGTGTGTGTGTGTGTGTATTAATATATGCAAAATAATTATACACGGTACACACACACATATTGTGTAGGTAAACACAAACTTTTATTTCGGATGCGATTAATCGTTTCACAGCCCTTATAAAATCGTATGCTTCCACCAGTACATTATCCTCATGTTTACTGTGTGTGTGTGTGTGTGTGTGTGTGTGTGAGAGAGGATTCAGTGGAGTAAAACAGAGCAAGCCTGCAGGTGTGTGTTCGGCCTCCGCTTCCCTCCCACTAGGGTTCATAGGTTGTTTGACTCATCTATGCAACACTCATGTCTCCGGAGCGGGACTAATGAGAGAACAGCCATGATCAGGAAGCGTTTCCGGTTGTTTCACACACAGGCTGCGAACACGAGAGCCGTCCAGAGTGTCTGAACGTGTCAAGCCGCTGTTTAAAATAGAGTCTCACAAAGATTACTGGTGTTTATCTGCCGATGAAATGCAAACAGAGCCCACTCATTGTGAGAGAAATTAGGTTCTCCACCAGTGGCATGTAGCCTTTGAGTCGACCGATATGTCGGCCTTGGCATTTTTTGGCATTTTTAAAATACTGGCATCAGCCGATAAGTTTTACTGATCGGCCGATGTGTTGGAAGCGGGACCTTTATTTTGAAGGCGCTTTGGACTTTTATTTTGACGGGCGGCGCTGAACACCAGCGCCTGATCACACAGCGCTCACTCACATTCTCCGTCTTCATTAGTTTATGATCTCTGTCAGTCATATCTAATACTTTGTTAGACAGAACTGGTAAACAAAAAAAGTAAATGCTATGCGAAAATGTTAAGCGTTTGCTTTTATATTATTTGTAACAAAAGGCAAACAATCAGGCTAAAATAGTTTCTCATTTACCGTCAACATTCAGCAAATGCGCATCTACATCATTTAAACAAATCTCTGAATATCGAATAAACATGTAATTTCACAAACCTTGCAGATTTAATGGAATCCAGCTGTGATATCTTGTGAAGTGTGTATCTGTAGCTGGCATAAACGTGTTACTGCGAGTGAAGTGAGTGAGTGTGAACAGAAGATCAGCTTCACAGGAGACGCCATCGAAAAACTTTAAATCCTTCATTTTAAAATATGCTGTGCTATATCCAGTTGCCCACTATGTCATATTCATATCGTTTTCATTGTGTGCTTTATGTAAAATTACATAAATTACATACTTCTCTTTATTTGACAAAATATGATTACGAGTGCGCATGAAATTCCCAGATTACTGAGTGCCGTTACAGTGTTTACTTCCTTTTTATTCATATATTTTTAAAGGGACATTGTGTAGTAATTTCTCCCATCTAGCGGTGAAATTGTATTTTGCATTCAAACGAATTGTGCTCTCCAGCGCCTCGCTTTTTCAAATGCGTGTTGCATCTACGGTAGCTGTTATGTACCAAAAAGCTATGACAGGATGTCTTCTAACAGCACTTCGTCAAGTTTTCCATTTTTGTAATCTCCGGTCACAATTCCTTTTACGTTCAATTTTGGACTTTTTTGGCAACGAGGATTTCTTCTCTTGTGACTCGGCATATGTATGGACCACCATTAAAAATAGTGCAGTGCAGCCTTTTAAACTTGCCGGGGCCATGACAAGCGCCTCTCACTGCTCTGCTCCTCCGTTTCTGCTGCTTTCAGTTACGTGACGCTGGCTGTGAAAAATAGTGTAATAGGATTTGCAGATTCAAGAAGTTGCCATCTAAAGTATAAGCATGTTTATTTAAAAAAAAATGTTTTAATTTATTTCTAACTTATTAAATATTGATTAAAATAAATATATATATATATATATATATATATATATATATATTTATTATATAAATATAGGCCTATATAAATATCAGCTTTATGTCGGCATCAAAAAACGAATATCGGTCATCACTACTTTTGAGTAGTTTTCAATTAAAGGTGCAGTGTGTAAGAATGACAGCTAGTGGTCGAAATAGGTACTGCAGTCAAATTAAAAATCGTCATTTCTCCTGCTCTTCAGACGGGACGGCACTCACACACGGGTCGCCAGTTTGAGCACACGCAACAGGAACGAGCGCGATGAAAATTGGCAACGTTCAGTATCACAGACCAAAACTAACAAACATTCCAGCCTGGAAGTGTTTTTCAGAGAAACGAGTATGTGAATTTAGCATGTATCCTCTATATATGCAAACATATGGTATTTTTATGCTTTAGTTGAGTGAAAAAGTCACATACCGCACCTTTAAGTAAACAATGCATCAGAAAAGACAAGGCAATCAGAGGCCATTTATTACCTTGGCTATTTCTTTTACACTCAAGACCTAATTCTGCTTCAAGTGCACTTGATAAAACTTTTTTGAGTTGAGCAATTTTCTTCTAGAACTATTAAACTGTCTACCGCAGTCAAATAAGAAAATTAACACAAAACCGTAAATTACAATCAAATCTATGATATCGAATCGTGACCTCAAGAAGCGAATCGTGAGGTACCACAAGTTTCCCACCCCTAATTAATGTTAAACTATTTGCGACAGACTTTTCTGCTCGCTGATCTGTATGTATAGATTATTGCTATATTGTCTAGGCTATATTATAGTAGATTAGTGTTTGTTAACACCATGTTTTAATTTGACACTCCCCTTCATAGTAGCTCTTGTATCGTTTAGAAGTTTCCCACAAAATAAACATGACTTTGCTTGGTCATTCATGTTCTCCGAACTTGTAATCCTCCTATTTCCGACCAACTTGAAGGCTACAAAATGCACATCTATTTTGACACAAAAAAAAGTGTTTTGTTTACATTTCATTTTACATTCGCACTGACAAGTATTTTGACCAAAAAATGCATTCGTCTAGTCAGATTTTCACAAAAAGCGACTACCTGTGATAGGGTTGCAGAGATGGGGGACTCGAGTCAGAGTCGCAAATTTAAGGACTTGAGACTTGCTTGACTAAATTAAGAAAATGACTTGACTTTGACTTGAGATCCAATGACTCGAGACTTGACTTGACTTGACTTGAACTCTATGACTCGAAAATGACTTCATATACATTTTTATAAATCATCGCAACATATATTGATGAACAAAAGCAACGGAACCATTGACGCCTGTCATTAGATTCTGCGCGATTGCGTGACGCACGGATCACAGAAAAAACATACACCTCAGTGATCGCGCTAAATACAAAAACATCTCCAGCATCGTTTCTTTTTGGATATAAACACTAGAAATTGACCATATTCATACAAGAAGATTTAACTGGCAAGGGATATCGGACATGACCGTCACAACTTTGAACTTCATTCACCACGTCTAAAAGTAAGTCCAGAATATTGGCGCGATTGCAAATGTGATAATGATTTTATAGGCTACAACAGTCCACAAAGAGTATTGTGGTGTGACATTTTAGACGTAATATTGTAAATATTCTCTGTTTTTGCTCTATTTCTCCAATAACAGTAGTTTCAAACAAGCCACAGAAAAAGAGTAAATCCGGGGTTTTTGTGATTGAGTGACCTGGTTGCTTAGTTCCAGATTGAATCTGTGGCTTTGAACGAATCAGATGAATGAATGCTTCTATGACTCGTACATTAAGACGTTGATTTGGCGCCACCTATTGGCGGTTTTAATTTCATAATTTAAAAAATTAAATTTTTTATTTTTTATTATCTATTTTTTTACAATTTAAAATAATTATATTTAAATAATTAATCTCATAACATCATTTATGGTGTTGTAATTGCAGTGTAAATGCATGGATAGAAAAAAAATGGTTAGAACATAGTTAGAAACAAATGCCCCTGGAAATCAGTTTAAGGGGTCAAATATGGGCTATTAATGGGAAAGTTAATGTCTGGGTGATATTGCATAAAAAATATATAAGCTAAGTTAAACATATGACATTTACTATAAAAACAATATAATTAAATGCATCATGCTTGTGAATTTGCCTTCAAATGTTTTATCTTCAACATTTTTCATACAATTGTTATTATAATCATAATAATTCCAAATTTTGATAATCATAAATACATGCTGTAATATATTATACGAATATTATTAATATATCGATATAAATATATAAGAAAGGGTAATCAAGGTAATCAAAAATAAATAAGGTTGAGGCCAATATAAACTGTTTTTCTGTTTGGTATTGTAACTTGACTTGGACTTGACTTGACCCTTAGCAGGACGCGACTTGACTTGCTTTAAGTGAACCATTGACTTGACTTGACTTGACTTGACTTGACTTGATGGTATGGGACTTGAGACTTACTTGTGACTTGAACATGTGTGACATACTCCCACCTCTGTAGGGCTGCACGATTAATCGTATTTTAATTGTCGATATCTGCCTCTCTCGATTAATTTTAAATAATCGTCGCGATATTTGCCTACTCATTATTTATCCTGAAAACGACATTTGCATCGAGTCAACACTAGCGTGGATGTTTGTAATGCCAGATGTAAATGGCTTAAATCCCCCAAAAAGAGCTTTTCTCTCACGTTATGCCCGGTGTTTTACTTAATCTGTGCAATCTGGCAACCCTGTGCACGCTCGCTCTACACTGAGGGAAAAGACTGATGATCTAAACAAACATGCACTGGAGTTTATAGCGATATTGCGTTTAGCGATATTCTGCTTGCGTAAAATTGTCATACAGCCAGTCTGTTTCTTCACAAGCCACTTGTGCTGTTTGTGTGAGTAAATCTACCAATCGAACCTTCAGCGATTTATTTGGAAAAAATCAAAACATGGATCTCCACCTGATTGTTTGGTATTATGTTTGCAGAATTTAATGAACAATAATTTGGAATTATTGGAAATGAGGAGTTCCACTGTTCTATCTTTTGAAGTTTAAAGTTTTACCAGTTTCCATGATGTGAATCAGTTGAGAACGACAGCTACTGACAGTTTTCAGTGTCTCTCACTATCGTTATTTGCAGTATGAATTTGCTGAGCAATCTGGATCTGTAGTTTGTCTCATTTGCAACCGAATTGTCGCTTAGAAGATCTAATGTGAGGACACATCACAATCTAAACCATGCTTTTTGTTGACTTGCCCCCTACAGGCCTTTTAGGTGAAGTGTAGGTTGGTAAAAAAAAAAAAAAAGCGCGAAATGGCCGTTTGGCCTATTACAATTACCACTTTCGATAATTATGCAATTTATAAGTATCTTCTCTTATTCTGTAGGCTAATTCCTCAAATGAGAATAATCAGGATTAATTATCGTGATTATAATTTTGAGCAAAATAATGGTGATTATCAGTTTAACCCCGTGAGCACAAGTATTACTTTGACATTTCTGATTTTACTGGAACATTCCTTTTAAAATTTTAAAATGTAAGTTCTGGATTTACGAAATATTCATGACGACATTTACTGAATTTGATTGCGGAAAAAAAATGGTTATGTGTATCTATTAAGGACACCTGGTCTGCGATAATCACAAACAGAAGTTTCAGTCAATAACACAATCTGCTGAATAGTGTATTTCGAGAGCCAGGCAATGGCTTCTTGGGATTTTGGCTCCAGCGCTCTGACTTTCCAGGTTTATTTATCCAGATGTGTTGTTGTAAATGGCGTTCTTCTTGTGTGTGCATGTGTGTTTGGAACAAAGACACAGTGGGTTTGTGCCCTACGAGTGTCTAAACTGTATTTGTGGGTGCGATTCAGACTTGTCTTTCTTTTTTTCTTTCTTTTTTTTTGTTTACCATAGCGTGCCAGCTGGTTGTAATGATGGCATTTGACATTGAAGTTGTGAATCAGCGGGGGATTGGTGGGTGTTGGGGGAAATGTTTACCGGATGCAGACATAGTCTTTATCAAGCTCTTTAAAGGCTTTCTTCCCACCAAGACAAAATGCTTCTTTCCTATCATCAAACTCAGGCTTAAACTGCAAGGTCTGTTTTACATTTGCAACTCTGTAACGGATGGATAATGGTGATAAAGCTTGAGTGTAAATCAGGTTTCTTGCATTGTACAATGTGAAATCCTCTAGAGCTTGTAATGCAAATGAACTAGTTTTTTGTTGCCTGAAGCAGAATGAGTACATCTGTTTTCTGAACTAATTGATTTCATAGTGCCGTCTATGCTGAACATAACTTACTTTTTACCTTTTTTAACTAAGAAAAGATACATCAAGTAGTTTTTCTCAACAGAAAAAGTCAACAAAGCTAATGTCTGTTGCTATTATACGTTAAAAATAACCAAATGTACTGTAAATATCAAAATGGAGGCATTTCAAAATTCAGGATCATCTAACAGAAAACTCAAAATCCGAGAAATCTTCTTTCAACAATGGAAAAACAGTAGCGCATTACCGTCAGCTGATCATTATTGCAGAATAAACACAAGGAACCCAGAATGAAAATGTTGTCATAGCCTATATAAATTTGACATATTTGCCAAAAAATCACAGTAGCACCTCAATGCAGTACATGAGATCCACAGGGAGGAGTCGGATCAAGATCCAAGGGGTGGAGATGGGTAGGATTAGGGTTGGGTTTAGGGATTAGGGGTGTGTTTAGGGATCAGGGGGCGGAGTTTGCTAGGTTTAGGTGTATGTAAGGTGGGAGGAGTTGGATCTGGATCCGACTCCTCCCCGTGGATTTCATGTTCCGCAGTGAGAACCATCTCAAAAATCAGGCAGCCAAGTGAATCTGTTACATTTGAATCAAAGTATATTTGGGTCTGGTTTGCATAAACTAGGGATGCTCCGATCGATCGACCGCAGATCGGCATCGGCCGATAATCTTGTTCTATGACTCAATCAGTAGTCACGAAATCGTCGATCTCACAAACGGATCGCAATTTAATGATGCAAAACCGTAAAAAGTCACCGCCAAATTGCATGTGAACAGTGTGATGAAGCTTTAGCCACATGTCCTGGTTTGCAACTACGCAAAATATTAGTAAACCACAGTAAATTGCTCATCATTATTTAGAGCGGGTTGTCTCGATTCAAACGAGCCCACAGACAACATAACATGATTTGTAGATCTTGAGAAAATCCTCCCGGAGGGACTTGACATGCTGTTTGGATAAAGCTATAGGACTTCCGGGATCCGATCGCATCGCGCAGTTTTTTTCCCAACGTGACGTGAAAGTTTGACCAATAGAAACTGTTTGATTTGGTTTAAGATCCACTGTTTTACAGCTTGGATTGGATAGATCGCCAAGATTGACGGGTCTTGATTTACCATGCGCCATAGAATAGGACCAACGTATATAAAGTTAGAAAAATACAATGGTTACCACGGTTACTACGGAACAAATCACTGTAGCACAACATTCTATTGTGTTAATCAAAAAACCCCAAATACAAGAGAGCCGGTTCCAGATTGTTCCTCTGATATTCACTGTCAATTAGTAAAAAAGTGGCAGCAAGTTACACCAAATGTGCAAATCTTATTGGTTGGCTGGTTTTATTCGCAGTGCGATGGAAAGGAGATTACACATCTGTTAAAAAAAAAAAAAAAAAAAATTTAAATTTGAAATTAAAATGTTTAGCACACCGAAATTTTCCACTTTATATTCGTCTTATAGTGTGACCAAGCCTTCAGGATCACTTCCAACCAAGTTCAACAAACTCAAATCGAAATGTGCATCTGGGATTGCTGTCCTTCACATGGATTCCTATTGAGACGACTTAATTTCATCCGTTTCATTTCACTGGACAAAGGTAAATGTGACCGCACCTACAGGGGTTTCAAAGGGTTTTTGGTGCCAAGTCAATAATAAAATAAGTCGCAGTCTGTCATAAAGCTAGTAGTATGTGCTGGCTCTCTTTTCAACTTGTGCTGTTTTACTAACAGACTGCTTTTGAATGCTATATAAATACACATATTTCTAGTGAAACGGCACAATTCTTGATGCAGAATCAAAGCATCTCAGTAACGGGCCGTATATATGGACCACCTTTGTCAATATTGCTGAAGAGCTTCAGGCTTAAACGCATTGTCTAACTAGGAGAGGTCATTCTCTCTGTTTGTGGAGTAAAGGACAGGATTTCCTCTGTTCTTCCATGTCCAGGATGTTTTCCTGGTGGATTCTCCACAATCCGCTGCCTATTTTCCAGGGCGTAATGTGAATTCTTCCGGTATGTGACCTCCAGTTCAGTGATGTGTTTTAAGTCCACTTACAGCTCCTCTAGACCTGCTCTTGGCCTTCACAGATGTACAATGTGAACTTGCTTTTGTGTATAAAGGACAAGCTGTCTCTACCAAACTCAACGTCATCTTCGCTCTTCTAACTGTCTCGTTTAAGGCGTAGTGGAGATCATGCCTTTTCGGTTGCGTCTCCTACACTTTGAAATACCTTGCCGTTCATAAAGTCTTCGTAAACTATGGACATTTTAAAAAGGGACTTAAAGGTTTATTTGATCAGACTTTTGGCGTTTGATTGGGTTGCATTAATGCGAGTGATTTTGTTGTATGATTTATATTTGGTGTCATTCTGATATTTTTTATGGTTTTATTTTTATCTCTGTACGGCACTTTGGTCCATTCTTATGGTTTGAAAGTGCTTTATAAGTAAATGTTGAGTTGAGTTCATTTGATGACATTTGTCATGTACATTATGTTCTCAAAACCTTCAGCCTAGTATGGAGACATAATGGTGTCTTCAGTAACCTTTTACAGCGAGTGTGAATCGATTTTTGCCCTAAAATGGGCATGAATGAGGAATTAACTCTCAATTGTTTTTTAAATGTTTGATTTTGATGTTTAACAATGTTAATTTGTGTATTTATTTACACAGTGAGACCTAAACATAGACTTCAACACAAATGATATAGGGCTGAATTAACACTGTTCAAGCATAACTAACATACCATACGTGTTTAGACCGGCTCACACTACAACAAACGCGTGTCTTTACGTGTAGTTGTTCGCCTCTGAAAGAAGGCAATGGAAAAAGGGTTGTGAATGAAACCATTTTTCATAGAGAAGAAGCTTTATATACTGTATATGCCATTATTGTTCATTTATCGAGGATCATATTTGCTGCAGCCTCTCATTCACCACTGTAGAAGTTACCCAAAAGAGTCCATTGAATATTCAGTTTGTGAAAACTGGGTTAACACGCTGATTCACCAAAACCCAACAACAGTTGTTGGTGTTGGGTCAGTGTGACTTCAGCTGGGATTCTCCCTGGTTGATCGGTCTTTGGCAATGAATTGCCCCAACAATCATTGAGATGTTAATATTGGCTATATAAAAAAAGCTATTGCATCTACATACACAACTGGAATGACATGTACATAAATATAGGAAGGCATGAAAACAAATATAGGCAATAAAAATGGTTGGGATGCACCGAAATTAAAATTCTGGACCGGAACCGAAAATTACAAAAAAAAGTAGGCTAATAATCATTTCTTGTTTTAAAACATTTTTTTTTTTATAATTGTGTTATTATAAGACTTTATATTTTATTAAATACAATAATTTAATTAATCTTAATTTTAAAAATACAGGGTAGTAAAATAACCAGTCTTTTATTTAAAGTAATTTAAAAATTTGACAGAAAATAGGCATATATTAAAATATTGAATATAAATTTATCATTATCGGCATATTTTCGGCTTATATTTTCTTTTTCTTTTTTTCCGGCCAAAAACCGAAAATGGCATTTCAGCCGCAATTTCGGTGCATCCCTAAAAAATGGCCCATGGCGAAAATCCTTTGGATAATGGTTATTCTTATGGTTTGATTTCTGGTCCTAACACACTGAACCCTGTGTATGGTCTTAACTGGATTGGCTGACTGAGCCCCACAGGTTAACACAGTCTCTCTCAGGTTAATCTGTGTGTGTGATCTGGCTGTAAAGCTGGCGTAAGGATATAGCCGGCTGTGAAGACAGAGCTTGAGTGTAATGTAGGGTTGCATAGTATACTGTATACCAGCACTTAAATTGTGGTACTAAAATTTAAACGGTACAGACATACAGTATCGTTGTTCTGCTTATTTCAGTACTAGCCCAGACAACAATGTGCATTCAGCACTTTTCAGCAGTTCAGGCAGTGAAATTTATTACAAATCCATGTAAATGTCAGCCTTGAAAGTGCAGTCTACTCGAGCACAGCCTCAGGGATCTGCGTCGTCTTGACAGGTGCAGTGTGTTTTTCTGCACAAAACAAGCTCTGAACTTTGTACTCGACGGTTTTGTTGTTGTTTTTCTCTCGTGTGCCGTGTTATAGTTTAGTCCTTAGCTAAACACTAGTGCTGGGCGGTATGATCAAAGATCCATATCACGGTATTTTCAAAATTATACTGGTTTCACGGTAGGGATGTGCGGTATACCGGTACTGCAAAAATACCGGTATATATTATATTTCAAACGGTACAATATCATAATTTTGTTCAATTCGGTATTTGATGCGCTGTTGTTTCGAAGTTCACCGCTAGGTGGCAGTGCGCTACCTAAACGGACGCGGGTCACGCGAAACCGGCAAACGGTGACAACAGAGGAACACGATGGATCAAACGAATTTCTACACGCCCGAAATTAATAAATAGAGAGAGCAGTATGAGTGAAATAAGGCATTGCTTTAAAGAAAGATCTCAATGCACCACTCTGCAAACGGGGAGGCAACACATCAAATCTGCCTATAGCACTTGACTTATCCGTTGCTCATCTTGACTTGTTCAAAGAGTTCAGAGATCGACAGGTTAGTCCATCATTCAACTGATTTAATTTAGACTTTTATTGAACACTGAACAGCGCACATACGTAAGACCTTATCAATTATATATGATACGGTAAACACGAAAGCTCAAATCTGCTTGCATGACACGCTATAGTAAAATGAATGGCATATTAGTGCCGCTGTGGCGACCCCTAGAGGAATAAGCCGAGAGAGAGAGTAATAGTTGTAATATGATATTACTAATATTACAATTAAGCTACATTTGTCAACATTCATTAGGTAACCTAACCTAACAGTATTATAGCATTTATTGATCTATATCAATCACTAATTAAATGACCTAGCAAATTAAATATACTAATTCATGTTTAGCATGTTGACATTACTTTATGCAATGCATTAAACTAATATGAACCCAAACAGTAACCACACCAAGATGAATAAATGCAATAAATGTTGATAATTCTCTGTTGATGCATGACAGCTAATGGTTTACATGTCATGTCATTATTCTATTATTATTATTATTATTATTATTATTAATATTAATGTTAATCTATTATTATAGATATTAACCTATTTTAATTGTATAATTTCAGTTTTTTTTTTTTTCAAAATCAAAATTTAACCTACTGTATGTTCCCTGACTGAATTATTATTATTATTTTTACATTTTGATACCTTTTCTTTGCACATTTTGGTAGTGGAGGGTTTCAAGCAGTGTTTTTTTTTACCTGTGGTATTGATTTAGTATCGATACCGAGGTATTAGGTTCTGGTATCGTACCGAAGCCAAAATTGTGGTATCGAGCCATCCCTATTTCACGGTATATGAAGGGTTTTTTATTTTCAAGCATCACTGGGTGTTAACCACATTTTCTTCTGATTGAGAGAGGAAATACTGCAGTAGATTGACTTAGAATGCCCTATTTTACTGTCATGATTGAATATTGTAGAAAAATCCACAGTAATATTAATACAGGTTTGCATTAAGGCTGTTTACAAAGAGGCGCTTTAGGAGCGGAGAAACAGCGTTTCCCCCGGTAACGGCTGTATACAGAGCAGTTTCCCCGGTAACGGCTGTACACAAAGCAGTTTCCCCGGTAACGGCTGTACAAAAAACAGTGCAGCGCTCATAAACGCTCCTTTATCTGGAAGGATAAAGAAAGATTCAATGAAAAAAAACGTTTCTAAAGACCGTCAGTTCACTTAAGATACATTCATATAAAAACACCCGTGCCGCGTTTTGACTTTGAAACGTGCAGTGCTCGTGTTTATTCAACGATATCAATGCCAACCACAAATCGATTTTCCAAAAGGCAGTGTTGATATTGTGAACCATTGTATGGGAAACACTGTAATATAATTTGAAAGCTATCAATTCTAGTTTAACCTATCCATCTTCACCGTCACGTTTAGTAACACATACAGCTGTGCATCACCACAGTGCAACCGCGCTCTCAACGTTGATTAAGCGACATATTATTTCAGTAAATTAAAAATTCATATCATAACAAAAAGAAACACCGGTATTCGGTATGAACCGGTATAGCTCCCAGCACTACTAAAAAACACCCTGAAAAAGAGTGATTTTCATGGATGAATGTGCCTCCCTCGTGATTGACGTTGTGTGTGTATGTGTGTATGATTGCAGGAGCTCTTACGGTGGGGCTGGTGCGTCAGTGTCAGACGATCCACGGCCGGGACCGAACCTGCATTCCCCCCCGACTGCCCCCGGAGTGGGTCACCACGCTCTTCTTCATCATCATGGGCATCATCTCCCTCACCGTCACCTGTGGCCTGCTCGTGGCCTCGCACTGGCGTCGGGAAGCCACCAAATACGCCAGGTGGATCGCCTTCACGGGAAGTGAGTGGCACGTTCGAGTCTGTTTTCCTCTTGCCTGTTTCTGACCCGCCCACCACAGATGTGTTCTTTCAGTGATTAGAGCTGGCCGATATATATCGGATATTAGCAATATTATCGCGATAATTGAATAATCAATGTAAAATTACAGAGTATTGTTGAAAATGAAGATTAATGTGCCAAAGATCCTCCTGCAAAACTAGCTAAGAAGTGCGTATGTGTACCAGCCAAGCGGCAACCTTCCTGTCTCTCTCGTGAAGCCAACACGGAAGTGACTTAAACTGCACAGACCGACTGGCCACTAGAGACTGGATGCAAAAGAAAGTCAATCCCAAAAATCCCCCATGTTAAAATGCCCAACTTTGTAAGCAGAAAAAAAAAACGTGTTTACAGCCTGGTGCAAAAAGTGTTTAATCCGTTTAAATTATATTAAGCATTAAAGTTGTGGATAATTAAGGGCGTGGCCACTTGAGTGACAGGTGGATTGCCGCTGATGTCACTACTAGCCGCTTGTCTGTTAGCATCACGTCAGCTCAGCTAAACCGCCTCTTTAGCGTCACGTCACCTCAGCTAATCCACCTCTTTAGCGTAACGTCACCTCAGATAATCCGCCTCTTTAGCGTAACGTCACCTCAGCTAATCCGCCTCTTTAGCGTAACGTCACCTCAGCTAATCCGCCTCTTTAGCGTAACGTCAGCTCAGCTAATCTGCCTCTTTAGCGTAACGTCAGCTCAGCTAATCCGCCTCTTTAGAGTAACGTCACCTCAACTAATCCGCCTCTTTAGCGTAACGTCACCTCAGCAACGTCACCTCAGCTAATCCGCCTCTTTAGCGTAACGTCACCTCAGCTAATCCGCCTCTTTAGCGTAACGTCACCTCAGCTAATCCGCCTCTTTAGCGTCACGTCACCTCAGCTAATCCGCCTCTCTAGCGTAACGTCACCTCAACTAATCCGCCTCTTTAGCGTAACGTCACCTCAGCTAATCCGCCTCTTTAGCGTAACGTCACCTCAGCTAATGCGCCTCTTTAGCGTAACGTCAGCTCAGCTAATCCGCCTCTTTAGCGTAACGTCACCTCAACTAATCCGCCTCTTTAGCGTAACGTCACCTCAGCTAATCCGCCTCTTTAGCGTAACGTCACCTCAGCTAATCCGCCTCTTTAGCGTAACGTCACCTCAGCTAATCCGCCTCTTTAGCGTAACGTCACCTCAGCTAATCCGCCTCTTTAGCGTAACATCACCTCAGCTAATCCGCCTCTTTAGCGTAACGTCACCTCAGCTAATCCGCCTCTTTAGCGCCACGTCACCTCAGCTAATCCGCCTCTTTAGCGTCTCGTCACCTCAGCTAATCCGCCTCTTTAGCGTAACGTCACCTCAGCTAATCCGCCTCTTTAGCGTCTCGTCACCTCAGCTAATCCGCCTCTTTAGCGTCTCGTCACCTCAGCTAATCCGCCTCTTTAGCGTAACGTCACCTCAGCTAATCCGGCTCTGTAGCATTACGTCACCTCAGCTAATCCGCCTCTTTAGCGTAACGTCACCTCAGCTAATCCGCCTCTTTAGCGTAACGTCACCTCAGCTAATCCGCCTCTTTAGCGTAACGTCACCTCAGCTAATCCGCCTCTTTGCCCATTTTCAGATTATCCGATAGTGACGCGCTGCCAAGATGGCGACGTCCGGCTCCGCCCACTTTGGGCTTCAAAAATGCTCTTCAGAAACACTACGGGTGACGTCACACACACTACGTCCATATTTTTTTACAGTCTATGGTTCCAGCAGCTAGTTCCCGATGTGAAAGAGTTTTTAGTGACCGTGGGAACATGGTGTCACTCCACAGAGCATCTCTTAAACCAGAAACTGTTGATAGACTTTTTTGTTTTTTATCTAAAAACTTGCTAAACACTTGCATAATTTAACCCAGTTGCACAAGTGTAAAATGTAGTATGATTACAGTGCTCCTTTTGTTCCTATTTTGCAATGTTTTTTTGTTTTTTTTCATTCTGTTACATTTTCATGTTAATTTAATAAAAGTGGTAAAAGAAAGTAGTAAAATTTCTATGGGTAAAAAAGTCACCTTTTTTTTATTATTCTAGAGCAAATGCAAAAATTCCAAAAGTGACGTCCAGTCTAGGAAAATTTACATCTTTACCCTTTACAAATTTGTTAAATATTTTATAAGCATGCTTTTTGTTTTTGTTAATTTTTTGATTGCAGGACTCTCTGGTAGAAGATTTAACTTACTGGTTAAATAAATTAAAAGATAAAAAAAAAAATTGTTGTGCTTGGAGTCAATTGTTTTATTTTTGACACAATGAAACATGCCAAATTGTGCAGACATAAATGTTGGCCAGGCTGTCATACAAAGAGATTATGATCGCATACAAAAACAAGAGAAAACAAACAAAATATTAATAACTGATTATATTGTAGTGAATCAATGCGGGGGAGTTTTCCTGTGAGCTTTTTGATTTATTTATTTTTATTTTTGCATGGTGAAATAAAAACTGCAGCTGTAGTTTGCCTATTTTGCCAAATCATTTTGTAAGAAAAATTGGGTTTTTTATATATTTATATTTATATATATGACCATATAAGTTTTATTAAAGTTCGGAAAATCCACATATTTTTGTACTTTACTTGAACTTGTAGTGGGTCAATAAAAAAACACATATTCCCTATGGACATCACTTTTGGCCACTACTGTATATCGATTGTCATAACATTGGATATAAAATTTTAGGTATATCATCCAGCCCTATCAGTGATATAATCAGAATTGCAAAAATTTGTTGTCAACTAACCCTTTTTAATATTGAAATGTCTGGCTGCTAAATTTTTTCCAACTACGCATGCTTTTTACTCTGAGTTTGCACAACTATAAACGTGTGCAAAGACTTTTTTTTTAATCGGTCATGCTAGACCGACATGGAATAAAATTAATTCAAATAACGACACAGGAGTTTCTTCAATTGGTTCTAATGGAAAGATTGAAACAAAAGCTGAAAATGTGAATAGAGTGCAACTTTCCATTGCAAAAGAAGTAGGGATTATTTTCACAGACACGTGCACTTGACAAAATATTAGTTTTACCCTATCAAATGAGGTGTCTGTTCCCAGCTGTGGGTAACACGAATAACAGCGACCAATTTACAGTCGAGCACACAAGCAGGCAGTCAGTGAGATAGATGATCTCTGTGGTTTGGGCTTGAGGTGTTGTGTGTCTGTCCAGCATGTGTGTAGCATCTGTTGTGTTCGCTCACTGGAGACACTATTAACTTTCTTCTCTCTGTTCTTCAAGCTGGTTTACAGATCCCGTGTGTATCCTATAAAGAAACCCTTCAATTTAAACCTCCTCTCAGGATACGAGGCATTCAAGGGTAAAATGGGAAATTGCTATAGTTAACAGCGCTGCAGATTCATCACCTTAATATAATGTCGACTTGGCTATAGCACAAGCCGTATTGCTGTTGCTAAGGTGTTCGGAGTGGTTTTTAGGACATGTGGTCACTAGGGTGTTGGCAGGGTTTTTAGAAATTTGCTCTGTCTGAGTGTTCCTGTGAGATGCGCTATGGTTCTGCTGTGATCTTTGTTTGGAACTATTTTTCGCTGCTGAAACAGAACAAAAACAGTCATTGTGTCTAAAACATAAGTGACTTAATTTTAACTATTTGTTTATTGAACTGTTATGAAATCAGTGTCTCGGTTTCAATCGTGATGGCATTCAGGAGAACAGCACTCTGGTCATATGATGTTTCTTAACGGTTTAATATGTTATAAATAACTTCTCGAGCCTCAACAGCGCAACTGTGTTACTGTTTTAATCAGGGCATAGGTGCATTTTGTTGAAATCCTCAATAATTATTGGGTTTAATGATGAGATAAGGTAGTCAGTGTTTTAATCATTTCAATGTCTCACTTTTTCAAAGTATTCATCTATAATAATGATTTTTAAATATATAAATCCCACAAATACTCAGGCAAAACGGTGCTAATACAGATATTTTTGTGACGATATAAATTTGAGTATTGTTCAGGATTTATATCTTTTTTCTTTATATTGTACTATTTCTTATTGTGTTGATGATGGACTAATCTTCTAAAACATTCAGGCACAAACTGCATTCGATGCACAACAGTTTTTGTTGCTGGAAGCCTGTGATAGATGCAGAAATGAACAGAAAAGTTCTCTTGCTTGTTCATCAGCTTTGATTATTTGAAAATTGTTTTAATCAGGGCATAGGTGTTGGGCAAGTACAACCCTCTTTCACAGTGTCCCTTCAAAAATCCCGGACAAGGACACAGGCCGGGAACCCGCAACAGAACCGTCACAGTGGAAAAAGTGTATCTGAGCATGTGACAGTCTATCTGAGTTTTATCGAGACCCGGAGGCGGCACGAAATTTCACGCAGGCGGCCGCCCAGTAATTCCCTATGCAGGAAATACCCTGTGGTTGCTAGGGCGTATCTAGGTAGTTGCTTATAGTGTTTAACATTCGGGTTCCTGAAGTAAAAACTACATTAATGTACTCCATAGAGAAATTTGGTTTTTAACAATAACTACTTATACAATATTAAACTTTAAAGACAGACCTACTATGAGTTTTGAGTCATTAATCAATGCCTATATGCTTTTGTTGAAGCCATCCGTTCACATTCTTTAAACTTATTTTTAGAATAATTGTTTAACCCTTTAGAACCTGAAGCTAAAATAAAATTGTACAGTAAAAAAAAAAGTGAAAACGACCAACAATAATGTGCTATTTTCAAGTGCAAGATGTCTTTTTTTCTGAAAACAAAGGACTTTCAATAAATTAGTTGACCATTATTGTGTGGGGAGTTTGCAAATAGAATTTAAATAGACAATGAAAAATGAATAAATGTACAGATTTTTATTTAGAAAAAGCTGCTGTCATTTGCTGACAGAAAGCATAATAAGTTGTATATTGCCGAAAAGTGCAATTTTAGAATTATTTTGATGTCCAAATGTTTGAAGAGTTACTGTAACATGAATGCAGCTTGAATCGATGGTGAAAAAACATGAATTACCATAAAATAAATACATTACCCATGATGCTGTCAGAACATTCATTCCACCAATCAGAGTCAAAGCGAGCAAGTTGCACCAAAAGAGCTGTTTAGCCCCGCCCCCTCCCATGATGCACTGCAAATTACGTAACCAAGTCCGTCTAGCGATGCGGTCAAAACACTTTCATATATATATATTTAACTTTAAATATATTGTTTCTATAGATGTGATAAACACCTTTAAATTAATTGTTTTTTTTCACCATCTTTCAATTAAATTGTCATTTGCTGAAGGAAAGAACTAATCCAAAGAATCACTTCAAAGTTCACTAAGTGTTTTCAAGTTATTTTTTGTTTCAAATAAAAGTTGGTAATGTTGTGGTTCGCCTTGTAGCTGGTTGGCTTTTTTCATGGCTTATAACACTATTAAAAATACTTTGTTTTATTTTAACGGCCTATGGGAAAAATTCAAGGAAAAAATATTACTGAAACCAACACAATGCAACTAAAAAAGTGGGCGGGACTAAAGCCCGCTGTTGTTCAGACGTTCCCACCCCGTGTGTGATATTCGAGATATGGCTCCGGTTGCTCCTTCAGTCCAAGTCTATAAAATTTTGATTACCATTTAATTACCCACCAAATTAAGAAACCAGAAACCATCTGAGGTAGAAATTAAGTAACCGCATATCTATCCTGCACTAGCCCGAATGGTTTGAGTTATTGTGAGTGTATTAAGATATTTTTAATTGGCTGCAAAACTTCAGATTAGCTCCTGATTATCTCCGTCGTCTCTGTTGTGCAATCAAAAGCCCAAAATGTATAATCGGCTCTCCAGTGTGTCACAATAGCCAAGTACAGTGTGATTATGAGCTGGTCTCTGGCAGAGAGATGCTGTTGAAAGTCGTTCTCGCTGAGATTAGCATGCGTAGTGGCATGGTTGCCGTGGTAACAGGAGAGAAATAGTCCCAATTGTCCAGGCTCCGCTTACCGTCTCTGAACCTCGTGAGTCACTTGTCTTTTTCTATCGCTGTGTGTGTGTGTGGGCGGTAGTTACGGCGTTTAAAAGAGCAACAGCTCCTTAACTAGAGCAGCTCCGCAGGCTGGGATCATAACCTCCTCCATCGGGGTCACATGTGAAGACTGACGCTTTTAATGGTGCTCATGGTTAAAAACTCTCCAGATAGGTCGCTATTTTCAGTTTTGTTTTGTTTTCTCTCCCCCTCTCAATGTAGGGAAAACATGAGTGTTTAAAATGCTGATATTTCTGTAATTATATCGATTTTAAAGTGAGATGAACCAACTAATTCCACAAAACCTGGGAAATCATCAGTTCCCACCAAAAGATGTCGTCACTTCCTGAAAGAAGGAACTTGACCGTTGATATTTTAAAGCGGTTTTAAAGACAAACATGATGTGGAGTGATATTGAGCACATTCACAATATTCCCAGCCATGTTTTGTTTGAAACAATTCAATTAGAGATGGAAAAAATAAGAAACACTGAATATTTTAAGTGTTTTAAGTTCTTAACGTCAGCAGCACACGTTGACATGGCTAAACAATTGGCATTTCTGCTCAAAACAAAGTAGTAAAATCTGTGACAAAATGACAAAACAACTAATATGATTTCACTCTTACAAAAATAGTGAATATTGTAGGACCGCCCCCTAATAGTCGTTTAAACATTAGTCGACGAGAAGAGGCTAAGTTGACCAATACATTATTAGTCGGCTAATTTCCGCAGTCCATGAGGGACAGATCGTTAACAGTATGTCGGCCAGGAAATCCAAACGGCGCTTAATGCTACGTTACAACATCAAGCAATTAGGGCTGTGAAACGATTAATCGCATCCAAAATAAAAGTTTGTGTTCACATAATATATGCGTGATTACTTTATATATATATATATTAAAAATTTGTATTATATATAAATATTTTATATATAACACATTTTTACATATATACAAAATAGTTATACATAGTATAAGCAAATATTTCTGAAATATATACATGCATGTGTGTGTATTTATATATACAAAATAATTTTACACAGTACACACACATATATATATATTATGTAAACACCAACTTTTATTTTGGATGCGATTAATCGCTTCACAGCCATACAAGCAATATTCCAATAATTTATATAATTATAACACTTTATATAGGGCCATTTTGCATAGAGTAATTTCAAGTTTAGTATATTTTGCGGACTACTTATTTAAAATAGTATAATAGTACTGTACATATGTAATTAAACATGTTTTCATTATGCTATTATTACTTTTACTTTAGTAAAAATATCTGAGTTCTTCCTCCAGTGGTAGAGACTAGAGGAATTAAAACTAATAATAGAAAATAACAAGGTTTTGCCAGTGACACTTCTGATATATTTAAAGGGGAACTGAAACTAAATAGGAAGTAAAGGTGATATCACAGATGTGTTATCATTGTTATTAGTGGTAGGACACTTAAAACTACTGAAGTAGTTACAAAGGGGGAAAACAGTGATGTTAGTTTGTTGTTTTGTAACTAGGGCGCAGCCATCTTGAGCCGTGACGTCACTGGCATGGTAGCCTACCTTGACAGCTCCAGGAAAGTAGCATCTCAAGAGCATAACAGATCGAGATGGGGGTCTTATTGCATTGTGATCTGTCCAACAAGCGAATATAACACATCCGATGCCATCAAGGACCGAATAACCTGTTTGCAAAATGACTGTGGAATAAATGTGACGGGTCCTGTAAACAAGTTCCACTCACCTCTTAGTTGTTATCGATGTTCACCTTCAACGTAGATCCCCTTGCTAAATGAATCCGACATCGAGGATGCTATCCAATATAAGCAATTTACATCGACGACACCTGCAAGATACTCATTACTGTGATTTCAGCCGCTTTCAAACTGTGTATTAGAGACACGGCGGCGCCTAAACGCATTGCACAGACAGCCAGCTGTCACAGCGCGGGCACTAAACTCTCTTTATCGTTATATTGCATTTAAAGTGTCAAAAACACAAGGTTCTCTGTGTGCCAGTATATTCTAGATCCCTGGATTACTGTACTTCTTATAGTGACAGCAGTGTATATAAGCAGTAGCTATAGATCCGTTTCATTCATACAGTGAAGAATATGCAGTTTTACGATTTCATTGCTGATTCAATTTCTTACTTAAATGCTGTTTTTAGTGTTAACTTGTACAGTTCTCTGTCCATACTGTCAAAATCAGTCAGAGTAGCAGTAGAGTAGCCTGACATAACGTTAGTAGCCTACAGTGATGCCATGCTAGTGACATCATCGAACACGGCTGCGCTCTAATAACAACTAATGTTCATTTCAGTATTGGGGAAAACTTCATATATGTTTTGTTTTTAACTTTATTTTTTAATTAGTTTGTTTACAATTTTAATAACCATTCGCTTCAGTTCCCCTTTAAGTTATTATATAACGTCACTAAATAAAAAGACAGTCATTAGTGAAGATTATGCAACAGTATTTATAATATAATATAGAATAGGACATGCAATGCAAACTAGTTTAGTCACAGCTCAAATGTATAATTCACCCAGTCTTCATTACACTTCTTTGTCACACAAGTGTTTGATCACCACATTTGAGTGATCATTGCAAAAAAAATGTTTATATATATATTGTTAATTTATACTGTATTCTATATACACTACCAGTCAGAAGTTTGTACACACGAATGGGAAAGTGTCCAAACTTTTGACTGGTACTGTACTATAATATAACACATAAATAATATTGCTACTGTATTATAAAATACACATAAATAATATCGGCCCCCAAAAATCCTTATCGGTAGGGCTCCAGTTTAGTATTCCCACCCGTGTAAGTAATTAAATAAAAACGCGTGATTAGTCGACTAATGGCTTAAATAAACGACGACTAGTCCATTGGAAAAAACTTTATTTGGGGATGGCCTTAGAATACTGTATCCAATATATCAAGACATTTATAATCTAAGTGGCGCTTGCGAATCTGACTGGCAAATAAAAATAATCTGCAAATATTTTAAAAGCTTGTTTTAGATCTGATGTACGTTCACGTTGTAGTGTTGGAAGGCCTGCGTCTAATCCATTTAAAGCTCATTGCATGAGTGTTTGTGCTCCAGGTGGGGTCAACACAGGTGTCTGGGCTAAAGCTGCCTCTGGCCTCAAGCCACCCAAACCTGAAAGAGCATCTTTGTGTGACCAACACAAGCCCCCTGTGTCTCGCGCACCACGCCCAGCTCCACCGGGTTACGCTCCCGGCCCGCGTCTGCTGTCAACATGTGGCAGACGTCAACATTAGCTTCTGTCTGCTCAGACTTCTGGCTTGACCAGAATGCACTGCTGGACAACATTAAATAAAAAGAAAGTAAAACAGAGAGAGCCTTCATAACATGAAAAAATATCATGCTTTGAGGTTGTTGATGTAACATTGGTTCATTTGGAGGTTCAAGACTGGCGTACTGTTAGAATAAGAGTATTTTGTGTATGAGTCTATATTATATATTACAGGCAAAATTATATGTGAATAGTATATTATTTAAATCAGTTATTGGCTGTAATGTAAAAAAAAATAAGGTTAAATACCTTAGTTAATTATACCTGTCGTTTTCATGGATCCGTGTATATTTTCAATGGTGTCTGTACGCGGAAAACTCAGAGGAAAAACTTCTCCGTTTTAAGCATATCGTTGTCGTGTAAACGTACCCTTAGAATATAAATGATGAATCATTAAGCTTCGTAGCGCCCGATTGTAGCTAATCCAAATGCATTTCTGTATCCTTCGATCCATCCAACAGAAATAGACTCTTAGACAGATCTGCGAGCAACATAAATGTGTCACGGCCAAAGCCTTTTTCTATTTCCACTCTATCCATTCAATCAGTTTCTTCTTCATTGTGCTCAAAAAAGCACCTCGCCTCTTTTCAAGTTTTCATGGAACATGTTATTCTTTTTTTAACGGCATGAACAGAATGGTAGTCTAGCATTTACCACAGCAGGAAGTGCCTTTTTTTTTCTTTTTTACTCTTTGCTGAGGGCATGACCTTTTGTCCACAGCCTAGTTACCATTCATCTCCTTAACCCACTCCTTTGTGTGCGTCTAAGAGCCGAGACCGACTAAAGTGGTTTATGACATAAACGTTCAAAGGCAGAAGCTTAATGCTGACACGCACAGCCTCAGTCAGATCAGGGCACTTCTTCTCTCAGTGCCGTCGTGTTTAATTGCAGCTCTGCATTCTGCTGAAAGATGCTATTATCTTGCTTATATGAGCACCAAGATTTAGCCGAGACTGCACTCAGGCATCTATTAGCAGTGTCTGTTTTTAATCTCGCTAAAAGCTTTTCTGTCAGGCTAACGTGACCCCATGCTGAGTGTTTGCGCACTGGTCAGGGGGAGGTCGGTTTTAAACGTGACGGGCCAGAGGTTTTGAAGGGTTAATGATTGGGAATAGACATTCCAGGGGTTCACTGTTGTCAACATGTTTTTTTTTCTTTCTCTGCAATTATAATTAGAGGTCGAGCATCCATACGGTTAAAGGTGCAATGTGTAAAAAATTGAGTATCTATTAACAGAAATGCAATATGACATCCATAACTATGTTTTCAGTGGTGTATAAAGAACTTACTTAATAAACCGTAATGTTTTTATTACCTTAGAATGAGGCATTTATATCTACATAGGCGCGGGAATCCCCTTCTATGGAGGTCGACATATTGTGACGTCATGTTTCTACCTTAGCCGACAGCGAACAAACAGCGCTACAGAGCGCGTTTCGTCACAACCTTGAAAGAGAAGCAGCAGAAAGCTAGAAGCTAGCCATAAACACCGTGGGTAGTGACTTTTCCCTTGTCAGTGGTGTAAAATATATAGTTGGATTGTTTCATGTAACTTAGTTCTTCTCCCTCGCTGTGTTATTGGTTTGCTATGTGGGGGGAAATGTGCTGGTTACGTTTGTGAGACAATCAGCTGATTAGTACTCTTGTCATTGACCGTAAAACAGTAACGTTACAGGAATCACCAACCAGTCGATCTTGGAATCATTTTAAGTCGATCGCGAATAGTTTTCAAAATCAGAGAACAAAAGCCTATTGTGTGTAGTAAATGCCATTTTTGCCGCGCGCACCTTTGGGCTCATGCGGACGCGTCGAGTTTAAACGAGGCTTTACGCTTTAACCAGCTCAGCCACAGTAACAGCTCATATTGAGCCAGCTAAACGTTTACTTTCCTGTTAGAAACAATATATAGTTGCATAGTTTCATGTGGTTCTTCTCCCTCGCTGTATTATGGGTTTGCTATGTGGGGGGAAATGTGCTGGTTACGTTTGTGAGACAATCAGCTGATTACTATTATTATATTATATATTAAGACCCTTGATCCTCACCTGACTATGGCTTTGTAAGCTTTATCCATGATGTGGTTTATAATGGACTGTGGTACAGAAACAGTGACAATGTTACACACTCTTGGCTTACTCTGGCTATTCTCTGCTGTCTCAGACGACGATATGTTTGTCCAGTTTCAGGCACCGTAGCTTCTTCGAAAGGGAGGGGTGAGCAGTGGGCTGAGCCCTCAGTGCAACTCGCAGCCGAACTGCTAGATGTCGCTAAAAATCACTCACTGCACCTTTAAGAGTTTATGCAGGGTTTATCAAAGGGCTGGACGATATGCAAAATAATAAAAATTCTCATATTGACAGTTTTCCATGTTTATCTAAGAAGGTTCATTAATTACATTTTAGAATAAAGTTAATTAACAAAATTAGAATAGCATATCGTACACTTTTTACTGTGCAAACATGCTTTTTCTGCCTTAAAACAATAGCAGTTAGGTTGCCTTTCTACTTATTAAAATAGGGTAGACGGGGGAAAAAAATCGTCACTATCTTCCCTAATTTTATACCGGGAATAAAACAGTTGTGAATACATTGTGAATTAGCCATATGGGACTGCTTTGGTGAATTACGCCCTGTTGGTCAAACAAAGATGTAAACACTTTTTCTTTAATGGGTAACGCTTCATTTTACAGTCCTGTTTCCCATCTACATACTATGTACTTATTATAGTAATTACAATAACTTGGTAATAACTGGGTAATAACTAGGTACTAACCCTGAATCTACCCCTAAACCTACCCTTAACCCATGTACTTACCTTATATTACCCAGTACTTTCTAGGTAAGTACACTGTAAGTACTGTACTGTAAAATGAAGCGTTTCCCCTTAATGTATAATTACCTTATTCAATCGAAAAAAATTAGTCTTTTTCAGCCACTGTTTCTTCTTTTTGTCCTGATAATAACGCTTGCTTTTTTTTTCTTTTACAGTGATCTTGTTTTGTATGGCCGCCCTCATATTCCCAATAGGATTCTACATCAATGAAGTAGGAGGACAACCGTACAAATTACCCAACAACACAGTGGTGGGCTCCTCTTATGTACTGTTCGTGCTCTCCATCTTCTTCACAATAGTGGGGCTCCTGTTTGCGGGAAAAGTCTGTCTTCCTGGCTGAGGGAACGGTCCCAGCTTGGGACAGCTGGGGTGTTCAATGTGAAACGGAAAGAAACGGCACTCATCAAGAAGGGGCGACCACAGAGGATGGTGTTATATGATATAATAACTCATTAAACTGCAAAACTAATTAGACGATTACTGTACACACTACATACGAGTGCGTCTGACCACATGCTCCCCTTCGCCCCAACCTGTGCTTTGTTAAAACCTGTGCTGTCTTTATGTTGCACCTTTGAGTTTCAACCCAAAGGATTGGGGTGTTGAAGTACACAGGCCCATCTGGAAAGGACTGAGTGCATCCAGTACTTCTTTACTTTGGAATATAGTTCCGTTATCTTTGGTTCGTTTAAGTTTCGTAGAGCTTCACGCACATGTATGCCCTCTGCCTCTGTGCGGAAAAATGATATAAAATGGTGGAGAATGCGGGCACAGACACATTGGGCCGGGAGGGGTCACAATGGGACTCCCCATTATTCTCTCTAGCGGCCCAAGAGCTCGCCAGGACGCTGCACTGTTACAAAAGAGGGAAAACGGTAAAAGGGAACAGTATTAAGAACATTTTTGCTCTGGCACTACACGAGGCAAGCGCTCCAGGACTGCCGGTCAGGACCCTGAAAAGCTGTGCCTCGCTGTTAAACCACGCTCGGATATTTCTCTGAATCTGATATCATACCAAAAGAAACTCCCGCCTGTCCTCGCTCGACTATGGGCCGAGTTCTGTCGAGTCACAGGCGGAGTGTGTTTGTGCTTTGACTTTATACCTGTTCATCTCTTCTTTGTTTTGATCTCTAGATTTGATTGCAGAGCCCTTTACTCGTTTGGTTTGATTTGCTAATGTGCCATAAACCTGTTTTTGTTGTATGAATGCTAAGGGCATGAGTTCAGTTTCAGAGGAGCACTGTGCGGTATAGCCATTTCAGTAGGTAAAGCACTACAAAAACGAACTCCTTACCTCAATTTTTTTTTTTTTTTTTTTTTTTTTTTTTTTTTCCACCCTGACAAAAAGTTATGTTCTGCCTGGATCACGGACGTTTCATTAAAATGCTGCGATTTATTTATCTGACACTGAATAAAAGGAGCTTGAGAATGTTTGCTTGTTACATCAACCCTGTTTTTTGTTCTGTTTTTGAAGCGCTCCCCGTTTTTGGAAAGCAAATGTACCGTGTAAGAGTGTCTTTACAGTGGAACGAAATCAGATCTGTGTTTTATTTATGATGGATGTGTGATATGAAGGTTACATTTTCCCCAAAAGTTGTTTTTTATGGTTTGTTTTTTATGAATTCTCCTCTTAGTGTGTGTTTCGGTTTTATTTGAATGTGCTTTTCTGTTCAATCCATTTATTGGAAGGTCATATGCTCACAGTCGCCTTTTCATTCTTTACTAAATTAATTTCATTAATGCTTCGAAAGACTGCACTTTCCTTGGAAACATTCATATTCATTATAGGGATGGTAAACAGATGAGATATATTTATTCCAATTTTAGACGATTCTCGTAAATATATGGGGTAAGAAACTCTTGGATTGAAGAATTGATAGAAATGTTTATAAGATAAACTCCCACCTGCATTCAGGCAAGATGTGTACAACTGCTTTTGGCAAAACACGTATCGCACTGGGACCTAAATTAATGTGAACTTGCGAGAACAACGGTGGACGACATCACCTCTGCGCTAAAGACTGCTTCTGCTCTGGATATTTTTGGAAACCCATCATAAAATTTAAAAAAAAAAAAAGTATGGGGTAATGACCATCAATGACATATAGGGTAAGGAAAAGCTATTTATGATTTCAAAAGGGAAGGAAACAAATGTATGAGTAACAGTATTATCTATCAAAGGATGTTAGCAGTCCTTGTGCACAGTTACTGTTAACATATTCATGTTACTGGCAAGACAACTGTTTTCTCTGCTACTCTTTGTTTCAGTATCTCACTGTATACAATAAAAGGCATAAAAGAAGGTCGACTGCTTGAGTTCAACTGAGCTTTGCTTTATTGGGTATCCAGTTGTAACTATTGCTCTACTTTCTGTCCCTATGGCGAAAAATCAACAGCAAACTTTGCATGCATGAAGAGTCTGTTGCTAATTGCGTTTAGAGTAATTTTTGCAAGCATGGGTTGTATGGTTGCCTAGCAACAAGCCATTAAATTTGCAATATTCCAAACATCAACCCTTTTTGAGCTGCTCACTGCAGACTCCCTTTGCTCATGGACCCTGGTTTTTCAGTATGTGACATTTAAGTCAAACCTATTAAAAAAATCATATTCTTAGGAACTGCCATTAAATGGATGAGATTGCTGATGTCATTTTTGAACTTTGGCAAATTTGGAAAATTGAAATAGGTTTGTTAAATTCAAATGTGAGATTGCAGTGTTAAAGGGTGCTCTGTTTCCTCGCATCAGGTTTGCTGACAGGTCCTGGTCTAATTTAACATAATGGGTCATCCCTCATATACTATATTATGTTATATCCCAGGGTTTTTAATTTAAATTGATGTTAATAACTAAATATGAACACCCTAGCAACCTCATAGCAACACCGTATCAACCAGCCACAGCATCCTAGCAACCAATGAGAAATAAGAAAACTATAGACACGAAAACAAAATGAAAAAATGAAAACTTATTCAAAGTATTATAAAAACTATACTAATTTCTCAATTTCTAATTTGAACAAACTTGAATGAGCTCTCATGTCTTCTTGCACCTGAAAATGCCCGTATTGGTGAGTGTCCTCGTTTCTTGAGTGAACATAAACAGATGAGAAAGAAAACAGAGTATCAGTATATTGAAATTATGCATTATTAGCTCTTAAAGTGACAGCAGCCTAATATATATTTGCTGCAGTCTTGTCATTTATGTTATTCAAACAACAAAAGACAAAGCGAAATTCACTCGCTGCTCTTGACAGAATAACTTTCATAACTATAATAAGGATTAATCTGTTTAATTGATACAGTGAAGAAGACTATGCAGTGTTATTTTACATTTGATTGCTTTATTCAATTTCTGTATTGTGAATTTTCACTGGTATCTAATATGTTGGTGTCATAACTGCCTGTTTTTACAACAACAAAAAGTTACATGGCAGGTAATATTTTTATTATTTTTTTAATAATAAATGTATTTATTTTTAATGGCCATTACCATGTGTGGCAAAAAGTCAGTTGTAGGCCCTGCATACAGGTTTGTGAAAATTGTTCTTATATACCATATACATGTGTTCACGAATATTTATTTGTTTGACAGCAGATATTCACATACATGGGTTGTTGGGTTTATGCAGTTGCTATAGGTTCGTAGTGAAGTCCGAATCTTTTCCGCAAAGTTCGTTTCAATTAACCGGTTCAAAAAACGATGAATAATTTCTTTGTGTACATAATCACACAATTAAGCCACATAAACGCAATTATATTATTAAAGCACCCAATAATGGCGTGAAACGTGGATGTTTTACATAAGCTTACTGTCAAACTTGGTGAACTGGTTCAGTCAGTTTAATAAAAAGAACCGGTTCAAAAGAACGACTCGTTCACGAACCGATCATCAGTAAGGGTCACTGTCTCCATTGAAAAGTGTCATCCGTTTAGATGAGTAGGCCTACTTCTCGTGTTTTGTCAGCTAACGTGTACTGTTCTCAACATGAATCGCTGAAGTTCAATACTCCGATATATTAGGTCTCAGCAACAATAACAGTGATGCTTGAATTATTAGCAAACTGTAGCAGTGATCACGAATATGTCAACATGAGCTCGTGAGCTGCACTCGTCTCGTGCTGAATGGCTCAGTATGTTGCTATGGAGACGCCTAACACAGCAGCTGTCAGTCACGGATGAGTTTGAGCCGCACAAGGACGTTTACTGATTTCAGCGCGATATATCATTATATACTGTACGCGCGCGAGCTTCAGAACAAACACCGTCACGTTAAGGTAAACATTATTGATAACTTGGCAACACCTCACCATGATAATCGCTGTTTCCTGCAGAATACCCTATTTACTGCATACTTAGGTCGTTGCTACGGTAAAGTCACAAGGAATGTAGAATCTCCTTTCAAAAACTTTCTTTCTTTAATTAACATAGGCCTATTAAAATGCATGAGAAGGAGATTTTAGTTTTTTGATAAAACTAGTTACAGCCAGTAACCTACTCAAGGCACTTTAAAAAACAAAAAGCATAAAAGTACCAAACATTATAAGAACAAACATAATACGTGGTCTGTTAGACTTTGTCAATGTTTTTTTTTTTTTTTTTTTTTGGGTGGGGGCTGCATTTATTTTATGAAAACTACAGTAAAATTGTTAATTATTGAAATTCAGATTTAACTGTTTTTTATATTTTAGAATGTAATTTATTCCTATGATCAAAAGCTGAATTTTCAGCATTATTATTCCAGTCTTCAGTGTCACATGATCCTTCAGAAATCATTCTAATATGATGATATGCTACTGAAGAAAACATTTTTTTCTTCACAAATCACAACTTTTTTTTCAGGATTCTTTGATGACTAGAAAGTAAAAAAAAAAAAAACAGCATTTATTTGAAATAGAAATATTTTGTAACATTAGACACAAGTGAACTAAGCAGTTGTTAGAGATTCGTTAAATCAGTGTTCATCGCATTATTATGCACTGTTGTTATTTCACAGAGAGCCTGTTGCATCGGGAAGTTCCTCTCATCTCTGTATGGATCAGAAGAAGACGGGACCCCTCGAGTGGTGAACGTATACAACAGATCCAGTTTCTATGTTCATCTGTGCTTGATATGCAGATTATAAAGAGTCTTATTTGAATGGTCTTTAGGGCAGAGAGCAGTGATTCTCACATGGAGACGAGTGATCAGTCCACCATCTTCAGACACAACCAAACCTCAGATGTACCGGTGACTTCCTCACCTGTAATCATGCCGTTATTACCGTAATCACTACACTGTAAGCATCATTGGTGTATGGACTGATGACGCTGTTGTCGGCAGGATCGCAGTGAAGTGTACGAGAGCTCAGAGCGATGGCTGGAGGACTGTGGACTGACTCTCTCTCGCCCCTTCTCTCTCTGCAACACTCGTCCTGTGTGAGTTTACTGACTCTTACACACCCCGTCTACACCGATGTAGACGCCTGCAGCGCTCCTGTTATAACTAACAAAGCTAAGATACAGTCAAACCAAAAATTATTCTGACACCAGATATCATTTTTGATATTTGTTTCACTAGTGGCTGCAGGACACTATAGTTCATTTATGTAACGAGGAGAGCAAAATAAAGTAAACTGTGACATATTATACCCGAAAATTCTTCATATTCAAAACTACCAGTAAAATTTGAGACCGAAAATTATTCAGACACTTTGACCTGACCATGTTTTGCTGAAGTGTTTTTATCTTTAATTGCTAATGTGACCTTTTTACAGCACAGACTGAACAGAATTAAGCATTGCTTGGTAATTGTTTGAGCTAAACTGGTATTATCTAATTGTGTAGTTAAATTTAACAGCTGACAGATATTCAACATAATTCATCTGTGAGACAGTCTAACAGAAGGACGGACAAACCCCCTGAAATATCAACTGATTTGTCATATTTTATTAGCATATTTTAAACTAAAGCGAATAAACTGTGATAATGTGAGTAATGTTGAAGGTGTCTGAATAAAGTTTGGTTTGACTGTAAGTGTAAACGTGTCTGATTGTGAACAGATCACAGATTATTTTTGTTTTTTTTGGCACCGGTTATGTCCTCAAAAACAAATTCCCCACACAAAATTGGTTTCGAAGCATGTGAATTAGTTTGGGTTTCAGAAACCAGGTGGTAGAGTTGTAATTTCCTGCTGCTCTCAAAACAAGGAAACATGAGTTATAAATTATGCTTAATCTTATGGAAATATAAACCATGCTTTCAGATCTGATACACATCAGTAATACAGATCCTAAACATACCATTATTCGACAGAGTTTAAGGTAGTAATGTGTGGCCTCTGTTTTACAGTGAGAAAAGCATAACCTTGTGTGTGAAAAAGAAGTCTGCTTAGTTGAATTGAATGTGCACTTGTAGTGCATTTAACAACAGTATAAAAATATATTTTACTTGCATATAATATGATATAATATTCATGCAATTAAGTGTACTTAAAGAGAGTACACCTTTTATGACTTAACACACTAAAGTACACTTTAAAGTGCACTGCAATAGTCAAATAAAAAATAAAAATAAAACGTTAAGTACATTTTAAATCATCATGTTTTAATAATCTTTTGTCATGCGTTAATGTACACTTGTTATTTTGATGTGTTGACTAACCTTGATTTGAACTGTACTGCTATTTGATGTTAAAGTCCCCATGAAATCAAAATTGAAGTTGTAGTTGCATTTAGTATTAATAGGTTAGCCTTTCTGTTGTCTATAAGCTAGTGTGCTCCACAACAATGGCAGCAATCGCATTTAGAAGATATACGCGTTCAAAACCTACAGTCTCTCACTTCAGCCAATATGGATCAATGGTTTTGATGACATCACTGCACTTCTCATCAGATTTTCTGTCCAATCAAATGCTCTCTAGAATCTGAAGCTCCGCCCCCTAAATTATAAATTGACGCTGAATCTGCAGCTGAAGTCGGTCACTTGTTCACACATTTACTATTTTCTTTATGGTGAATGGCACATAGAGCGCAGACCAGAAAATATATCGGACCCGTTTGAATTCTGCACTCAATGCTGTATTTTAAAGCGAACTTTATGCAAACATAAACTACACACTTTTTAAACTACATACTATATCTTCAGCATGATTAACCTCACTGTTTTGCTTTAGTAATAGTTTCATATTAAATTTAAACGGGGAATCTATTAGACTGTGGCTGGAAATGCAGCTTTCCCGAGCTCAACGGCTCCGACTGCGCTGTGATGTAAAGGAAACGCTATTGGCTATTTTTAAAAAGGGGAGGAGCTGTTCGATATGCCCCGCCCTGTCTTCCTGTTTCAGTGGAAATGCATCAACACATTGAATAATGCTGGCACTTCAGTGGGCCTTTAAATTGTTGATTTTATATGTACTAAATTGCAACTTTATCATAACAAATGTGCAATATAGCATATATTATTATTATTAGTAGTAGTAGTAGTAGTAGTAGTAGTAGTATTACCGTACATTCTTGTCAGTAAACTTCAGCCACGTTCAGTTGTTGTTTCAGTTTAATTTTCACGAACATTTCTCATTATTTCCAGTGTTTCTTGGTTACCAAGTATGTTTTCATTGGTTGTCATGGCTACTCATTGATTTCACACACCTGATCCTTGTTCACTCTGTACATATAGCTCTCAGTTCAGTTTGCTCATTGTCTGGTGTTGTTAACTGCTTTAATACTCTGCTCTATTGACTGATTACTCTTTTGTTTTGTTTAATAAAGTTTATGCTGTTATTCGATCTGCTTGGCTTACCTTTATCTTCTTCCCCGTCTTGAACGTGACAATTATGAAATGGCATATAAATATGTACTTTGGTACTTAAGTCTTATATAAGTGGGTCATTAATGCTCTAATGTTTTCATGTGTAAAAACTTTTAAAAACAAATAAAATGTCAATGTAAAAATATTGTATGGGTCCTAAAAATAGGCAGCATTTTCTTTATTCCAAACATTTATTTTAAGATGAAATATGACTCTGAGATGTTCTTTGTGTTTTTTAAATTGTTCTCTCTCACTCTCTCACTCTCTCACTCTCTCTCTCTCTCTCTCTCTCTCTGTCTCTCTCTGTCTCTCTCTCTCTCTCTCTCTCTCTCTGTCTCTCTCTCTCACTCTCTCTCTCTCTCTCTCTCTCTCTCTCTCTCTCTCTCTCTCTCTCTCTCTCTCAGATCTGAAAGAGGAGACGAGCTAAACAAACAGATGCACATCAGCAGTGAGTCACTGGCTGACTTTGAGGAACAGCTTTACAAGTGAGAATAATCTCCACTACTTGTTTACAGTCGCTATGATGATGCTTTATCATTCTCTGAATACAGTACGTCATTTATATGTTATATAGCCCTATCAAAATGTGGAATTAATTACATTATTTGAGAAAATACATTACAGTATATGATACAGATTAAATAATGTAACAATAATTGTTATGTGGGGGCAAACAGACATTGCATTGACATAAAGTGACTTTAGAAGTCAATATATTATTAGTTTTATTACAAATAAATTGATAAATCAAGGGTTATGATTAAATCTGTTAATCTTATAACACATTGTGTGTTTTTCTTAATATAATAAACTAAATTAACCTGACAACCCAAGAATTAATATGAACAGAGTGTCTATTTATACCAAGTGCAAATAGCCTGCCTTGTTGGCAGAGGCTATTTACACTAACTCCGCCCACTTTTATAACCAAAAATTACAAAAGACACCTGTCTGATAACTGGATCGGTGGTGGGAGGCATTAAAGGGATCATTCACAGAATTTTTTTTAAAAAAATCTGTTATCATTCACACATCCTCAAGTTGTTTCAAACCTGTATGACTGTGTAACGGAGGGCTTTATGCAGCTTTTATTTAAGATTTTAATAAATATAATCATATGAATAATACATTGTTAGTATTACTAAATAACTACTAAATAGCAACTACTATCTACACTTAGTGCAAAGAAAATTCTGCTGTTTGCAAATAGCCTCTGCCTAATATGAATCTGATGGTTGATGGCTTCACTAGTGTTTAATTCAGATGTTTTGATCTGTTTTTTTTTTGTAGTGCCATTGAGATGTACCACAACCGAATTAAGTGGCTCAGCCAAGGAAACAGAAAGGTAACCTGGATCTCTGAGAGATCTTCAGTCCATGAATCTGGGTCAGGCAGATTCAGTGTTGGTTTGGTTTGATCTGTCAGGTGTTTGGGGTGGTGAACGGATCCCGAGTCGGAGTGCTTGTGGACACATCTGATTTCAACGCCTCTACAGAGAGACTGGCAGATCTACAGCGAGAGCTCTCAGTAGGGTCCCAATATGCTTCATACTTTATTTTGCTAATTGAATCAATTACATGGCTCATTTTTGTGGTTTTTCTTCTGACTTGCTCATGTTACACCATCAAAGGCTCTCATTGAGGAGCAACTTTGCTTCAAAAACCAACTGTATCTACTGTCCTACGGCTCAGAGGTCAGCAGCCTTTGGGACAAACCACTAGATATCAGCCCACTAAGGTGAGTGAGATTGTTTGTGTGAATATTATCTGTTTGTCTCATTTGCATGTGTTATTTTCATGATTCGTTCAGACAGTGATCCTGTAAGTCCTTCAAGGTTTTAGAACTCTGCCTGACCATTATTTTAATTAGTTTCTGTTTAGAGTGACTCCTTGTTTTATTTTAGGTTGTCATGAGGGATTAGTGGGGACATGTGCGAACAGTTTGTACTTGTATTAGATGCCAAGAAATCACTAGAGAGGAGGGGATGGAAGGACACGAGAGAGAGCGGGGAGATAATGAGAGAAGAGGATAAAGGCCACGGTTCTGACACAAATTAAAACTGATTTTGGCCTCTCGTCATTCAAAATGAATCATTCTTCAAGACATTTGCATTTGAAACATGGTGATGATAATGAAATGAGACACTCATAGGCAACAGCCTAACTGAAACAGAGCCTCATTTGGCTTGTTTGAAACACTCACACAAATAGGGAGACTGACCTTACAGTGTGTTTAAATAGAGTTTACATTATCGTGTGTTGCTAAGTCTGAGGTGTAATTGTAGATATCCGCACTTCAACACATCCACTATCTTGGAACAGTCAATATTTTAGGCGCTGCTCATCATTCAGACTAACTTCACAACATTTGTTTAGCCATAGTTGTAAGAAACACAGATGTCTAGGCTTCTCTGATGAGTTTTAACCAATAATACATTGTATTTATTATATGCATCTAACTTTATTGATAAACCTAATCTTGTGACTCATGCAGATATAGATATTCATAGGCTACATATGAATTAGTTGCAGACGCCCATTCATCTTCCTCTCGAGTGTTTGCAGATCAACTTTATTGTGTCTTTAGTAAATCCTGACATTAGTTTTTAACGACATAAGAGGGTTTGCGCTGACGCAAGATGTTAGTAAATCTGGCCCTATGTTTCCACAAAGGATGTATGCCATGCTTCCTTAGAATATGACATCTAAAAGAAGACATATTGTGCAGCATAATTAAGATACCTACCTTTTGAACAGCTTTCATGCGGGGAGCTTGTCCATGTCTCCTGCGGAGGCAGATCACTACACAGCAAATTCCCCAGTGTTAAATTAACACTCCTCGGTGTTTGTATATGTGCACACTACAGAGTGTTAAAATAACACTGAAGCAGCATTGAAGTTAATTGAAAATTAACTGATGGTTGAGCATTAGGGATAACAAGGATGTGATGTTGAGGAAATTTTCCCACCGGTTAATCGACATGTGACGACACCGGTAATACCGGTATCACAGCCGCACAGGCATTCGCAGCGGTGCGGAGCAGAGCGAGCGTTTTCAATAAATTCCTATGGAAGTTAGGCTTTCATAATGAACTGAAAACGCTCGCTCTGCTCGGCGCCAGAGGACACGCGCCGTAATGAGTGCTCGTGCGGCAGTGCGCATTTTACTTTCGCTTTCAAATCAGCACTAATTCGGGAGCGGCAATTGTTTGAATGGTGAGTTCATTATTATTCTTATTGAGAAACACAACAACAAAATAGTACAATGACAAACTCGCTTAAATAGGAGCTTTTACATTTCGCTTTGGAACCAAATCTTCCTTCATTGTCTTGTCAGTCAGGAGTGAGGTGAAAACTGACTCCTGCTGTGTGCTGATCTTTGCTGTGACTCTGATTCGGCTCACACTGCATTGAGCAGACACGTTCAGTTTTTAACTGTAGTGTCTGTTCTTTAACTGACTGAATTATTTTTATTACTATAAAAAATAATAAAAATAAAAACTGCAGCAAGCATAATCAGTGATGAACACCTGTTGTTGACCAGCAGAATCACTGAAGGAAAGAGGAACAACAGGAACAGAAAAAGAGATGAGACCAGAAGAAATACAACTGACTTCCAGCCATTACACATTATTACACTTATTACTAACATATTTTACTTTTTTACTGCATTCATCTACAAAAGTTCTTATTGAAAATTAACTGAGGTTTAGATGTTGATGTTTTATTGAATCTTTCGTCTTAAGTCATCAATATGGTGACCAGTGTTTGCTTTTGTTGAACTCTTGGCTTTTTAACTTTAGTTTTTATTTGGCTGTTGCAACTTTGTGTTTACAGCAAAGCACATTTGTTATGGCAAAATAAACTATGATCAGGTCCTGATGGTTATGTTTTGATAATGACAATCATCATGTAATGACAATATTCAGTTATGTCATTCAGAGTCTAAAGCTCTGATTATAATGGATGTGTAATTGTAATATTGATGATTGTAGTCCGGTGTTTCTACAGCTTGAGATCCATCAGCTATAAGCTGAACTATTTCATAAATACATTGTGCACAGAAACTACTGCATCATGTAGACATACACAGACATCACAAATCGGCATATGAATCTCAACATGACAAACAGATCAACTCTGAACATCACAAAACAAGCTAATAAATCCACAACAAATTAAACCAAATAGTATTAGTTAATGAAAATAATAGGACTATTCATTCACGCCATAAAGCATCCTGGGATGAGTTTTGATTGGTGACTCAGCATGCACTGCAACATGAAGCGTTTTTTGTTTGATTTTCACCATTGTTGAGTTGTTGTTTTTTTAAACCCTTTAGATTAACAGCACTGCTGGATCACAAGCTGTAGCATCACAGGACTACTATAATAAAAAATGAATAAAACGTCACCTATATAATCAGTTATTAAATGTTGTGTGAGTTCAATTAATCAGGTTACTACATGATGACTATAATATCATTAGTACATAGACATCATCACATGACCACATTTTCTCTTAAGTTTTGTTTGCCACAACAAATCTGCTTTAAAAAGTTGCAGCAGCAGCCAGAAAAAAAAATAATTTTAAAAGTAGATGTTCTGAAAGAGCCCAACTAAAGCAAACACGGATCACCATAATGATGACTTTAAACGAAACTACTATTTTCAATAAAGCATCACCATCTAAACCTCTTAAAACCTCTCAATAAGAACTTTTGTAGATGTATGACAAAAAATAAAGTCAAACTGGTTAATAATAAGTGCAATCATGTGTAATGGCTCAGAGTCAGTTTTAGTTGTTGTGTTTCTGCTCGTCTTCCCTTCAGTGATTCTGCTTGTTTACAGGAGGTGTTCGTCACTAATGCTCAATCATCACTTAATTAATTGCAATCATCTCATTAATTTCAACACTGCTTCAGTGTTATTTTAACACTCTGAAGTGTGGACACATATGAGCAGTGCTAATTTAACACTGGGTGTTTGGGGAATTCAGCTATATTATCAGTTTTGTTTTGCTACACAAAGAATATGAATGAAAGTCTGCTGCAGGAGGCTCTTTCTTAATGTCCCATCACGTCTCAGGCTCAGGGAGTGTTATGCGTGGGTCATGCAGCTTCGAGCGGGTGGAGGCTGTGATCTCCTACAGGCGATACAGAGGGCACTGACCCACTCACAGCTGGACACGCTGCTCATCATCCAGGCCGATCGGTGAGATTTTGTTTTGCTATGATGAATCACTCTTTCTTAACTTGAGCCAGCAGTCATTTAATTTCCTTTCACCTTTAGACATATTTGAAGAACATTATCCTGAAATAGTTTGATTTTTATAATTGATCATATCTGAGGAGAAGGTTTTAAAATAGCAGTCAAGGCCTATTTCCTCGCCGAGCAAAATAGAGTGAAACAGCAGGGCAATTGAAGTAAAAATCCTTTTCACTTTCTCCATAGAGAAATAGATGTTAAGGGATCAAATAAGCCTTTTTTCCACCGTGGGGCCATAACAAGTGGAAATATAACTGGAACTATTTCTTACCGTTGTTCTTAGAACCGGCATAGTAGACACCACAGCAGACTGTGTCATCTGACCAATGAGGGCAGACTAGACCAATCAGAACCGACTGGGTCATTTGACCAATCATACCAGAGTAGACCAATCATTACAGACTGGGCCATCTGACCAATCAGAGCAGAGTAGACCAATCACAACAGACTGAGTTATCTGACCAATCAGAGCAGAGTAGACCAATCACAACAGACTGAGCCATCTGACCGATCAGAGCAGAGTAGACCAATCAGAACAGAATGGACCGTCTGACCAATCAGAGCAGAGTAGACCAATCACTACAGACTGGGCCATCTGACCAATCAAAGCAGAGTAGACCAATCACAACAGACTGAGTTATCTGACCAATCAGAGCAGAGTAGACCAATCACAACAGACTGGGTCATCTGACCAATCATACCAGAGTAGACCAATCACAACAGACTGGGCCATCTGACCAATCAGAGCAGAGTAGACCAATCACAACAGACTGAGCCATCTGACCGATCAGAGCAGAGTAGACCAATCAGAACAGAATGGACCGTCTGACCAATCAGAGCAGAGTAGACCAATCACTACAGACTGGGCCATCTGACCAATCAGAGCAGAGTAGACCAATCACAACAGACTGAGTCATCTGACCAATCAGAGCAGAGTAGACCAATCACAACAGACTGGGTCATCTGACCAATGAGGGCAGACTAGACCAATCAGAACCGACTGGGTCATCTGACCAATCATACCAGAGTAGACCAATCATTACAGACTGGGCCATCTGACCAATCAGAGCAGAGTAGACCAATCACAACAGACTGAGTTATCTGACCAATCAGAGCAGAGTAGACCAATCACAACAGACTGAGCCATCTGACCGATCAGAGCAGAGTAGACCAATCAGAACAGAATGGACCGTCTGACCAATCAGAGTAGAGTAGACCAATCACTACAGACTGGGCCATCTGACCAATCAAAGCAGAGTAGACCAATCACAACAGACTGGGTCATCTGACCAATCAGAGCAGAGTAGACCAATCACAACAGACTGGGTCATCTGACCAATCAGAGCAGAGTAGACCAATCACAACAGACTGGGTCATCTGACCAATGAGGGCAGACTAGACCAATCAGAACCGACTGGGTCATCTGACCAATCAGAGCAGAGTAGACCAATCACAACAGACTGGGTCATCTGACCAATGAGAGCAGAGTAGACCAATCAGAACCGACTGGGTCATCTGACCAATCAGAGCAGAGTAGACCAATCACAACAGACTGGGTCATCTGACCAATCAGAGCAGAGTAGACCAATCACAACAGACTGGGTCATCTGACCAATGAGAGCAGAGTAGACCAATCACAACAGACTGGGCCATCTGACCGATCAGAGCAGAGTAGACCAATCACAACAGACTGGGTCATCTGACCAATCAGAGCAGAGTAGACCAATCACAACAGACTGGGTCATCTGACCAATGAGAGCAGAGTAGACCAATCACAACAGACTGGGCCATCTGACCAATCAGAGCAGAGTTGACCAATCACAACCGACTGGGCCATCTGACCAATCAGAGCAGAGTAGACCAATCACAACAGACTGGGCCATCGAACCAATAGGCTGCAATGTGAGAAAGTTAAAGTGTTTTTTGATTTTGGGTGCATGTAAACCTATTGTAGGAGACTCCAAAACAAAATGATGAGCCTTTAAAATAGCATAATGGTGCACTTTAAAGGGTAACTAAACACTAAAACAACTTTTTTTAGTTAACGATCTGTAAGAATTGAGCTTCATAAATGCTGTTCATTGATTCGAGTACATTTTTTGACATTTGGGTTCAAAGTGTTTTAATTTTTTAATTTTTAATCTAAGCGTCTTAGGTGCAGATTTTCTGTGAACGTGCCCGTCTCATCAGCATCCATCAACACCATGGAGTATTTGGAGCTAGTCAGATAGCACATTCAATAACAGTAGCTTTACTACTGTTCTTACTCTCGTAAGAGTAGCATTGATTCTTCCAAAAAGCCGAACTTTATCCCTTCATCTGGACATGTTTATCCACCTAACGTTACGTTCACACGGATTTCAGTGCAAACAAAGCTAACGAACCTGCCCAACAAGTGCTAACGTTAGCTACCCATACCAACACATTTGGGCAAACATATCCCCCCCGGGAATTATTTTGTTGTAAGATAAGTAACGGTGCTTTAATGGCGATTTCCTTTGTCATTTCAGACTGCTGGCAATACAGAATATCACAATACAGAAGTGAACCAAACATTTTATTTAACATAAATTATTATGTACATTAGTATTTACACTAACAAAAAATACTGTCACAAGGAAGTACTTTCAGAACTTGTGGAGCAAAACAAATCTAAATAAATAAATATAATAACCTTTTTCTATTATAAACACTTTTTACCCTCCAGTACCTCTAACAAATACTCACACTCACGTTAATACCTGGCAATGTGAAATGCTGAACAACCATACGGTTTAACAAACAAACATAATTTACTATCTACGTTAGTAGCCTATTTTTACTTACAAAAAAACACTGTTGCAAGAGGTAGACTTTGAGAACTTTTGGAGCATAATAATAAACCAAAAAACAAAGCAAAAAAACATCTTTATTCTACTATTTGGCACCCAAAATTATAACTGCATTATGGCTACTTTCCACATTTTACTGCATTTTCTTGATTCCTTCCTTTTATCTAAACTTTCCAAACAGATGCCTACGTCTGTCATTTACAGATACAAACGGTTGGCCTACATCGTTAAGGTCCACTTTGTCAAGGGTGTCTTGATGTACATGACACACAATTACATTATTAAGGCGCTGCTGAGACATGGTAGATCATGGTAGACATGGTAGATCGTAACCAAGTTTTCAGTCTCGTCAGTGCACTGAAGCTTCGTTCAGCTTCAGCTGAGGCCACAGGGACGACCAACAACAACCTAACAAGCTTCTCAACCTCATCAAATAAGCCTCTCACCTCACTTGGCATTGCTTTCAGAATGCATGCAGCTTCATCGCTTGATGTGATTGTATGCTTTGAAAGAAACATTGGTAGCTGCACCTTCAAAATATCCCTGTTTATTTCTGGATACTGTACAATCACATCATCCATCTGCCCAGTGAGGAGAACATTCTCGATCTGTTTCAGTTTCTGTAAGTCTGGTTGGTTAAACCGTTCCTTGAACTGAGTGCCCAAACTGTCCAACACCTTGAAAAATTCTATTCAATAGTATTCCTCTGGTGTTTTTTGCTTATGCTGACTAGCCCCGCCAATGAATCTTTTGGGGGGATTTCTTTGATGAGGGAGTTAAATTGGTTCAATTCCCATGGAGTCTACCATTGACACTGCCTTCTCAAACACTTCTGCAAACTTTTCCACACTCCTTTTTTCTTGAAGAGTTGAACTAACATAGTCAACAGCAGCTTGCATGCCTTTAACTGTTTGGGACTGTTTTTGCAAAGATTTATTTAAGCACTCAAGCTCTCCCAACACCTCTGATGCTACCAGCAGTCCAAGAACAGTCTTACCCTTCTGGAAGCGATCTAGGAGACCTTTGGCTCTAGTGCCATTTGGAGAACCAACAGAGGCCATTTCCTCCAAACTACACAACACAGCCTCATACTGGCTAAGAACTTGTTGTGGAAATTTTAATAGTCATTGATCCCAAACAGGTATCATAAGAGAGAAAACCTATTCAATGTATAAAAGTATATGTGTGTACGTGCTTGTGCGTGACTTTTCAGGAACATATGGGACAGGACCTCTGACCTTAGAGACGGTCAGTTTTGGCCAGTTTATTTCAGTACCAGTTTGTGTCTTTAACTAGAAACTGAACAGCAGTAAGGACCTTATCTGAGTGGGTGAAAGGTACAGCGCGTGAGGAGGAACCTTGAAAAGAGTATAAAGGCTGTCTTATATCTTCCTGTTGTGTGTCACTCTCTTGCAGAGCGTAACTTCTGTGTACTAGACTGAACCTATTCTTGCAAGAATAAATACTTTTCTTTTTATTAATTTGACTCTGAGTGTCTCTTACGCAGTGATGATGTTTAACAGAATTTTTGCCACAACAAACTGTATCAACAGCATGACCACGCACTGTCCACCTAGTTGGACACAGAGGTTTAACTGTTTTGGTAGGCCCCTCAGATGTTAGATGGCTAGCCAATACCCCTTTGAATTTCCCTGATTGGTTGCTCAGAGTTCCAAGCTCATGGACCCACTGCAATGTGTCACGTAGTAAGGTAGAGGCACTGCAAGCACTCTGTGTTATAAGATTCACACAATGTGCACCACAATGCACATACAAAGCCAATGGCTGTTCTCTCTTCAACACTGCCTGTGCGCCTGAGAATTTCCCTGACATATTGGCTGCTCCATCGTAAGTCTGACCTCGCAAGCCAGAGATTGGAATATTCAATCTCAGGAGCACATCAATAGCTAGCTTAGCCATGTGCTCACCAGTTGTCCCTTGCACCTCATACAATCCCACAAATACTTCCTGAGGCACAAGGTCTTGATCCACATATCTGAGACATATGGAAACCCGCTCTTTCCCCTGTATATCCTTAGTACCAGCCATTATGATTGAAAACTGTAGCACAGACAAGGACCTGATTGTTGAGGCAATTTCCCTCACAATTGTGTTGGCAAATAAAGCTAAGTACTCTTTTTGGCACTGTGGACTGATATAATCATGGCAGCGTTTGAACCAAGAGGATAAAATAGGGTCCTTGGTTGCAAGGAATTTCACAAGATGGTAAAAATTACCCTCATTAACCTCATGTCCTCGAAAGGCAACTCCCTTCCTTGCTAGATATCTCAAAGAGCCCATGATTTGCTCGAGACAGTACCTCGCCTCCTCCTGTAATCTAGCCATTGAACTGGATATTTGTGTCTGCACTGGAGTTTGCTCCAGTGCATTGACAGTAATGGCATGATGGTGGGCTTTGCTTCTCTTGTGGCGATTAAAGCATTCTACGGCATGTTTCGAATTGTTAAACCCATTAGAGCAAAAGGCAGGGTCATTTCTTTTCTCTAGAGTGGTCTTTTTGATGGTGTATGCTTTGACACACTCAAAACAAAGAACTTTCTGCAATGTAGGACTATAATGCAGCCATGGATATTGACTAAACCACTTTGCCTGAAACCTTAACTTCTTGTTTCTAAGTTTCTGTACTTTTATGAATTTTGGATCAGGCTGGTATAGCTTGCTTACCAAGTCCAGGACCAGGACACTGCTACACTGACTTGCTTGAGGATCGCTGTTGCTCTCATTTACTGTCTCCTGAAGAGCAAACAAAACATACCCTGGTTTTCATCCACACTGATAACCTTTTATACTAGTACCAATTCACTTCACTTTCACATGATAAAATATGTAGACTATATTTATATTTAATAATTTGCTATTAATCAATAGTAGTATATCTCATCACAGAATCACTTTAAGACCTTTACTTTAAGACGATCTATCACTTTAAGACCTCACCTGAAGCCCTGAAGGTCCAGCTACTTCATGTTTATATTTCAGAGCAATTTAAATATGAAGGGGACATGGTTTTCAAAACTTTTAACATGCATGATTTCCTTTACTCACGCTTTAATAATTCCTAGTTCATAAAGACCTCACCTGAAGCCCTGAAGGTCCAGCTACTTCTTCCTCAACATGCTCTATGACACCTTCACAAGATGTCTGAGTTTCCTATATGTAATTAAATAAACTTGTGAATAAAATACACACATATAATGTATACTGTATACATATACTGCTAGTTATTTGTGTGGCTAGTTATTTTTGCCTACTTACACTCTGCTTTATGAAAAAGCTTCGTATGTCCCCTTTCTTCTTCTTGGGTGACATTATCTGACATAGCTGATCTACAAAGTACAAAAAGGGGCAAAAAAACGGAATATTAAAATGTTTTACTCTGGTCTTTGTATATGGCAGGCAGAGAGACAGCCCTGGTAACTTACCGACGGCGTCATCACGCGCACACACACACACGCACACACCACCCGCTCGCTGCCAGTGAGTGCAAGCACAAAAAGTAGTCCCGGCCCGCAAGTGTAGCCTGCCTGTCAGATACTCCGCCGCCAATCAAATTACGGCGTATCTTGTACTGTCGTCGTCCTGGCCGTTGAATCGATCCAAAATAGCAGCGCAAAGATCCAAATGCAGCGCAAATATCAAAATAGCAGTTCAAAGGAGCTTGCTAAATATTGGTGGGGACAAATTTGTCATCTCAAAATATTGATTGGGACTAATACCTAGCGCCCCCCCCTAAACCTACGCCCTTGCTTAGATTACTAACGTAACACTAAGAAATAACGTAACTGGTTGATAAAGGTTGTCTCGACAATTACCTGTCGAGAAGAAATGTTGCAAGCTCTGCATCCAGCTTGAACCCAATTAAATCACGTAAATCTCTCCACCTTTCAAATGCCGATCCGATGTTGATCCTGGTTTTATTACGGGCACGGTCGCTTTCTTTCTTTACTTCTTTCTTTTCAGCAGGTGTTCTCTTTTCCTGTGTTGTTTTTGACCTCCTAGCTCTTGAGGTTAACCGAGGAATTGGAATCTTTTCCGCCATCACTCTTCATTACTGCGGGAACTTCAAGCGTGTGCATGTGATTGTAACGTGCGCGAAGGGTGGCGTGCACACGACCTGTGATTGACAGTCAGATCTCACACCCCCCTGCGCTGATTGGACCCGATGATCCGGTAGCGTTGGATTTTTGAAAAACAAATAACACACTCCAGGTGGAGTTAGAAGCTCGGGTTTTTTTCTAAAACCACTTCATTTATGTTGTTCTGTCGGATTATAGTGTCGATTTCACTGATTATTATCAAAAAAATGTTGCCGACGGCAGCTTTAAGTGTGATAATAGAGTGAGTTCATTTGGCTTAGAACTCTATATTGTAGATGTTCATGGAGGAAATAAATGGGAAAAAATGCTTTGGAGCGAAGGCAGCTGAACAAATGATTGGTCAATGTTTGCACACTGTTATATAATGATTATTAAATGCATATATATTTTATTTTCAGGCCTGATCAGACGGTGGACTTTATATGTGATTGTTTATCCGTGAAGGGAGCGCCCTGTGTTCATGCGGTCGCCTACAAGTGTAGCAGTCCCGCCGCCATCGTGAGGATTGACTCTTCTTTATTTAAAATGCAGAGGGACATCCTCCACCTCACTGACTTATGTGTCCTGTCATAGGAGACTGTGAAGCGAATGGCTGACGTTTCTGGGGGGAGATATCACCTGTTTTCTGCTGCTCTGGTAATCAGAAAAAAATCGAAATGAACCTGAAAATATTCACAATTATCTCTTGAACTGACATCCAAATGAAATTTCATACAGTGGCGCCAAAAAGTATTTGGACACTTAAACCTTTACACTCAAAAATTCATACTATTAGATAACAAAATATCATTAAATTACATTTATTTTGTCAAACACACGATTTAAGCAAAACTTTTTCACAAAATTATGTTTTTTGTAGGTTTGAAATTATAGTAGATATAATGTTACAAATTAAGACAAAAAGTGTTTGGAAACTTGTTATTGTCAAATGTTAGTGGTTCATGTTCATACTTAAAGGAATAGTTCACCCAAAAATGTACATTTGTTTTAAAATGAACTTTCCTTCATCTTCGAAACACAAATGGAGATATTTTTTAGTGAAACTGGATTTCTTGCCCTCCATTGAAAGTCATTTCTACCAAAAATAACGTGCTTCAAAAGAAAAAGTTTAACAAATCCATATGAATGGACCAGTTTAATTCAAGAGACCCGTTCAGCTTAAACACACAATGAAGTTTGTTCTCACGTGTCGAGCAAGTACGGTTGAACTTGACCATATTTAAAGTGCTCTATGTATATGCGTTGTTAAATTTATATGTGGATAAAAGCCCAAATTAAACCTGTAAAAAGTGGCCATGTCTCTTCAGAAGATTAAACTGCTCCATTCATATGGATTTTACAATATCTTAACAATGTGAACTCATTGAAGTTGGAAAATGTTAATTGCGTATACTTTCAATGGATGGAGAATAATGATGATTTAAGAATATTAAAAATGTCTTTATGTTCCAAAGATGAACGAAAGTCTTACAGGTTTGGAACAACCTGAAGGTGAGTCAATGATGACAGAATAAAAATTTTTGGGTGAACTATCCCTTTAATGTGATTGGACACCTGTGTGAACTTGAGAAGAACTGATTCACACAGCCACAAAAAAAACAGCAGCTGATTGAAAGACACTCAGCAGAAATGATGACAAAAGGTGCAGTTAGTGAAGAGAAAAGCTCCTGCACCTGCTTCCCCACAGATGTCAGAATATCTATGATAATTGCTTTGATATTTCGTTCCAATGACCTTCAGATGTGTTTGTGTTGTAAGTGTTCAAATACTTTTTTGGTACCGGTTTATCTTATAAATGGTATAGGGATATGTGTGTGTGTGTGTGTGTGTGTGTGTGTGTGTGTGTGGGTGTGTGTGTGTGTGTGTGTGTGTGTGTGTGTGTGTGTGTGTGTGTGTGTGTGTGTGTGTGTGTGTGTGTGTGTGTGTGTGTGTGTGTCCCAGGGCGTGGTGGACAGCAGTACAGATGTAGATCTGCTGTGGGAGGAGATTAAAGCATCTCGGGATGTTCTTACCCAAATCCAGGACATGCGTCAGGGTCGACTCGAAGACACAGCTGTTGAGTCAGAGGTGAATATAGTGTATTCTTCTCTATATCAGTGTCACTGTTATTAAACTCCCTGAAACGCCTACATTGTAGTCTTGAGTTTTCTTCCGGGAATGAACACGTCACAATATTCCTCATTTAAATAATTCACACGCTAAATAAAGGGGCGGGGCCTGGTTGAGTTTGTTAGTAGTGTGTTGAAACTCGCGGTTATGGTAAGGGGTGGGACTTAAAACTTAAGTTTTAAATACTTTAAGTGGGTTAAAATACACTATACAGTTCAACTAATGGCATTTTGATATAAATTTTAACTATATTTTCATTTAATTAAAAATAACATGTAATTAAGTGTCCGAAAACTCAGTTTGAACCTAAGTATATTTTTCCATAAGTACTCTAATATAAAAGTATGCTAAGGTGTACTTCATCTTCACATGGGTAAATATGAATGAGCTGAATTTTACTGGAGAACCCACGGGGTAAATTTGGCCGCTGATAATTGCTGCTACCCAAAATAAAAAATAAAAATAAATTGTCAAATTTAACTTCAAAAGCCCACAGTGCCACTTCTGGCCCCTGCATAGAGACACCTAGTGGATGAATATTGAACTCACAAGTGCCAGAGTGGTAGTGACAAGATGGCTGACCACATGCTGTTTTGTTGAGCATGAAACCTGTCAGAACAAAATCGTCTTCTCAGCAAACCAGCGGTTGGTAAAATTGTGTATTTTTTTTAATCTATTTAGTATTAGCTTGCAGAATGCCTAGAAGTACGTTTTATATTCTTTTTGGATAAATTAGCGACTCTGAGCTAGTTCAAAAAACGATGGGCCAAAAATGACCCTCTGGGTGTATGGGTTAAACAAATGTCGGGTCAAAAATGACCCTTTGGTTCTTTGAGTGACTTTGATGGAGAATGGTGACAGTTCTGTAAAACAAAAAATCCTGTATTTGGCTAAAGCCTTGAAATAATTTCATTTGTATAATACATTTTACTAAGTTACCTCAGTAGTACCGGGCCAGAGACTAATAAAGTAGTATATCTTTTCAGGGAGTATGGCCGCTCCCTTTTCAGGACAGGGAAAGCAACAGAGAAAGATCACTGTCATACAAGTACTGGAGCAACTTGAAGCTGATGATAATGACTTTGGCGATAGCGATTCTGATTAATTGTTTCAAAGACCCATGGTGTTAGTTTTTTTCAGGTAGTGATTTTGGCCTTGTGTTCTTGTTTCCATTGGCCAAAGTGTTTGTACATTTGGAAACCAGTTCTAACATGCAACAAATAAAGTAAAAAAAAAAAAAAAAAAAAATTGTTAAATGTAGCTGTGTGGTTGACTGTTTATTTTCCTAAATTTAAAATAGTTTGCATTGACAGTGTTTGTTATTGTGATTCTTTGAAATGATACGCCTAAAGCCCAATGGGTCAAATTTGGCCCTAATCCTAAATTAGGGAATAAAGGGTTAAAATAGAAAAAGTGGATATTTTGGTGTTCAGTGAATTTATAGCAGTAATTTAATGCATAGTTCATAATATTCCAAGGGTTCTTGGGTTCTCCAGGGTTAAGAAATTCCAACATAGTATATGTCCACAAAAACATGGGATTGGTATGATATCATGTTAGCACCATGGCACTTTTTGTTATTGAAATGTTTGTGTTTTCTACCAGTTTCTCACATGATGCATGTTTCATGAGGGCTGGAAACGTTTTCAGATTAAACCTCTGCTTCCCCAGATCTCCAGGGGTTTGGACAGTCTCACTGTTTCTGACTTCAGTCCTGTAAGTTCTGCTCTCGGTGGTCCGCTGTGCATCAAACCCGCGGGTCCAGCGCCCAGCAGCTCCAGAGACTGGCTGAAGACCCACGGCCTCAAGGGTATCTGACAGGCCTCGCCTGGCCACTCTTCAGTTTAATCTACAACACATTTTACTTCTACAATGTTACAGACATTCTGACGTATGACATATGACAAATATGACATATTTCCAAGTGAAACAGAATTTTCACCAATAAAAAAGTAGGGCGTAAACATAGGAATTTTTATGTTGACTGTAAATATATATTTTTGGTAACACTTTATTTCGACAGTCCAGTTTAGACAATCTACTAACTATAAGTAACTTTGCAGCTACATATCAACTAACTGTCATTAGAGTATGAGTAGACTGTCTGCTTAATATCTGCTAACACTTTATTTTGTTGGTCCCCCAAAAGATATTCTACAGACTATAAGTAACTTGGCAACTACAAGTCAACTTATTCTAACCCGAACCCTAACACCTTACCATAACCTAACAGTCTACTGACAGTCTACTACAGCCTACTAATACTCTAATGACTGTTGGTTGATATGTAGTTGAAAAGTTACTCATAGTTAGTAGAATGTCTAAAGTGGACTATCGAAATAAAGTGTAACCAAATTGTTTTTTAAAGTCGGCATGAAACAGAAGTTGCGCTAGTCTGTTCTTCCCTATTGTGACGTATATCAGAGTGAAACGGCTTCTCAAACAAGAACACTGTAAATAAAAAATCAGTTAAATTTACGGTAATAAAACGGTAGCTGTGGTTGCCAGAAATTTACCGTAAAAAATACTGTAGCAACATTTTAGGTTTAAAGACTTAAATTTACAGTAGAAAAACGTATTTCACTGTCTGATATAATGTTAATTTACCAACCTATTGAAGTACTAATATCTCTATTGTATCATTGTAATACACTGGCAACCACCAATCACAGTGGTGATGAGAGTCACATGATGAGTCAAAGCTAATTAATACGGATATATAGAAGCTGCACACTGTCATACACTCAAACACTAACACCATCATGGTAAAATTTTAAAAATGCAATAAACATTAATTTAACAACATTAAATGTAACATAAAAGCATAATGAACATAACTGATTAGAAAAAAACTATGAAGATACATGGTTATTGCTACAAAAATACATCAAATGTGAAGTGTCACGCAGGGAATTGTAGGTTTTTCACTGTAAATTACACAATGACTTGCTCTTTTTCACTTCCAAAAACTTAGATCTATCACAGTTATTTACCGTATAGTACGGAAACTTTGTTAACCAATTAACAGGTATTTTACTGTCAAAATCATGTAAACTTTTCCCAATGGACGGGGCTTAATTTTGTCCATGGAGATTTGATTGGATGGTTGTGGTTTGCTATTGGTGGATCTCATGTGAGTGACAGGTTGCCCCGCCCTCACACCAATAAACGCATCACCAGAGAAGAGATGAGACGTCGCTGCAAGAGGGACAAGTTATTTTGATTCAATAGTAATTTTCTGAAATGCATAACTTGGACACAGTCACCTCAGATAACAGATCACTAAATTATAACGTGGACTCAAAATATTTCCTGTAAAGCTGCTTTGAAACGACGTGTATTGTGAAAAGCGCAACACAAATAAATGTGAATTGAAATGTGAATTACGATGAACAATGAATTTTAAAAAATCATTATGAGATAAGTCATTTAGAATGAATACTGCAATTCTCCATTTAAAAACAAAATATATCTATTTGTAATTTCATGATGATTTTAAGAAATTTTAATAGTTTAATATTTCAATAGTCAAGCAGTGTAACCACCAAAAAGCACAATCTTCCAGGCGTATTATTGCATTATGTGTGAGTTTAGTGGCGAGTGTATTTCTTGTGCGAGTTCTCCTGATAGTCTTGACTCACAGTCGTGTTCCTGCAGCTCAGAAGCTGGATCTCTATCAGCTGCTGGCTCCCAATGCCTATTCTCCACCAGAGACGTTTGTGCCAATCTTGGGAAAGACTGTTTCCGCTACTGTTCACGAGGTGATGAACATGTCCTGCTGCATTTATGAGTCCCATCTGTTCACCTGTGCAGACTCTAACTGTGTGTGTGTTTGCAGCGGGTCATGGTCCAGTGTGAGTGGCATGATGGAACAGTGAAGAATGTGCATGTTGATCTTCCATCACTGCAAAAGTATCAGGTACATTTTTGAATCCACAAACTCCACATGATGAACTTGCACCAGCTAGAAACCATGTAAGACCAGCTGCACCCTAACTAGTGCCATAAGCAATGTTAGCGGCTTCTCTAAACTCCACCAGTGAACCTGGTAAGCAAACAGTAGATTCACTAGCTTTTTTACATTAGCTAACACTTTTCATTAGGGCTGCACGATATTGAAGAGAAAAGCGATTTGCGATATTCATTATGCGATACAATATTGCTTAAAGTGTGTAAAATTATCTTTAAAATTATATCACCTACATACGTGTTTCACATTCTTTTTGTAACAAGAAAACATCTCTACAACTTCTGAAAGTGAACAGCAGTGTTTTACTGTCGCATAAGAAGTGTTATTTTAACATCAGTGTAAACCACAGGGCTCAGGGTTTCAGGTTATCCTGCATTAGGTTTAGTTAACAACAGAAACTGAATCATCAAATGTAAAAATAAAACACTGTATGAATTAAATATATATCCTGATTCTTATTAAAGCTGCAAAAGTTATTCAGCCACGAGCAGTTACTGATTTTCTCTTTGTCTTTTGTTCATGACCCCAGTTATTGTAAGCCGTTGCGATTTACATATCGCGATATATACATTTGCGATATTCCGATAATTTAGATATATTTTGCAGCCCTAGTTTTCATACACCTATTGCTAAAAAAAATGGAGCGTCGAGCATTACATGGGCAAAATAAAATCAAGATTTTGTGACCACAAATGAAGAATTCCTCCCTATGATTTATTCATTTGTTTAGGTAAAACATGGCAACTTACTAAAATTAGTACAACACAGCCATGATTTGACTAAAACGAGGGAATTAAAGGGATAGTTCACCCAAAAATGAAAATTAGCCCATGATTTACTCACCCTAAAGCCATCCTAGTTGTATATGACACTCTTCTTTCAGACGAATACAATCAGAGTTATATTAACAAATGTCCTGGCTCTTCCAAGCTTTATAATGAGAGTGTATGTCTGTTTGTCTTTGGAAGTCCATTAAAGCGTATATATCCATGATTAAAGTGATCGGCACGGATCTGCTGGGGTTAATAAAGGCCCTCTGAAGTGAAGCGATGCGTTCGTGTAAGAAAAATATCCATATTTAAAACTTTATTGACTAAAATAACTACCCTCCGGCATTACGTTGTGGGTCAAGTTCAAGTGTTACTTTTTTGCCGTAAATCGACTTGCGTACAGCCTGCGGGAAGCTAGTTATTTTAGTCCATAAAGTTTTATATATGGATATTTTTCTTACACGAACGCATCAATTCACTTCAGAAGACCTTTATTAACCCCCCGGAGACGTGTCGAGCACTTTAATAGATGCGCTTTAATCTAGGGCAGATGGACTTCCAAAGACAAACAGACATACACTCTCATTATAGAGCTTGGAAGAGCCAGGGCATGTTTTAATATAACTCTGATTGTATTCGTCTGAAAGAAGAGTGTCATATACACCTAGGATGACTTCAGGGTGAGTAAATCATGGCCTTATTTCATTTTTGGGTGAACTATCCCTTTAATTAGTACAACATACCTAGACAGCTCTCTTTTTGTCCAACTATGCAGAATCTGTGGGATTTTTCATTATTTTTCTCTTCATTTGGTGTTCATGTCCAGAAGCAGCTGATGGGTGCTGTGTGTGTGTTTGAGAAGAGAGTCGAGTGGCTGAACGGGACGCCCAGCCGGCAGATATGGGGAACCGTGTTTGAGCAGAGGTCAGAAACGTCAGCCTTGAGACGGGGTGTCCCAATCATTTCAGTAGCACCCTGCCCAGTGAACATCACAAATCATAGGGAGCTTATGCTCTGAAGGGCACTGCGGACCCCTTGTTAAAAAAAGTGCACTTTAGTATACTTTTAAAAAGAGTACTTATTACAATATACTTTAAAAGAATATACTGTAAGTGTGAACTGAATTTTTCCAACACTTATGCATGTTATTTACAGTTAAATGAATATGTACTTTAGAACTTAAAAGTGCTTTTTTTACCCACTTAATAGGACTTAAGTACATCGTTATATGTAATTTCATACACTGCAAAAAATATTTCTTACTTAGTATTGTTGTTTTGTTTCCAGTCCAAATATCTAAAAAATTATCAAATCAAGAAGCATTCACTAGATAAGTAAAATGACATAAGAAATTATATCTTGTTTAAGTGAGTTTTTGCTTAAAACAAGCACAATAATCTGCCAATGGGGTGAGAAAAATAATCTTGATTCAAATGGCTGATAATTTTACTAGTTTTAAGCACAAAATTTAGATTTTTTTTTAAAATCTATTTTAATCTTTAATCTATTTTTAATAATTTTCCTTTTATTTGTCTAGTAAATGCTTCTTAATTTAAGAATTTTTAGATATTTGGACAGGAAATACGACAAAAATACATGTTTAGGTAAGTAAGAAAAGTTTTTTTCAGTGATAATTACCTCTATTTTCTTTAAAAAATGTTTTGACATTTATGACAAGCATTTATGGTAAAGTAAAATATAATTTAATGTATTTTCTATTGAAACTTGTTCTAAAAAAAATTATATATATATATATATATATATATATATATATATATATATATATATATATGTATGTATGTATGTATGTATGTATGTGTGTATATTAACACACTACAGTTAAAATTATAATCAAGTACTTTGCATGTGCTTTATTTAGTATGTTAGTCAACAAATGCACTGTATAATACTTTCAAACTTTTAATTTGACTTACAAAGTGAACTTCTTAAGTGTCCTTAAGTGTATTTAAAGAGAGTCAATTTCTTAACTGTTTCTTAACACACTTAAGTGGCCTTTTGTTTCATTAATATTATATTATCTACAAGTACAGTTTATTTTTTCAATACACTACAGGTGCACATTCAATACATTTAAGTGCACTTCTTTCTCACACTGGTTTCACAGCAGGTTTATGCATGTCGTCATACAGGAACAACAGTTTTATCATGCAGTGTGCCGTGTTTAGGTAGCACTGAACACTTGGTAGTGTTCCTGTCACTTGTAGTTATCGACTGGCTGTACTTGAGGACTTCAATACTTTCAAAAATTCATTGTACAAACGTAAATAAAAAATAACCTTAAAATCGATCATAGAAATGTAATAATCCCATGACCGGCACTGACTCAACAATATACAAAACAAACAGCAAACGTGCACTTTACAGTCTTGATGGTTTGAGTGCTTTTTAAATGCTCTCAGCAGCCAATAACTGAAGAACAGCCCCACGCGAAACACATTGCGGTCGGCACAAACAATGTTTATCCCTGTAAGATGACCTTGAGTATTAGTGCATATTGATCCTTGTTTGCCAGCTTTGTGTAAATGCATTACCATTACAGGAGGATGTGGAGTGTGTTTGTGTGTCTCATTCTCTCTGTGTTTCCCCGTACAGGGTCCAGGTTGTTGTAGACATGTCTGGGATGAACACACACTACCAGCTGCACATCCAGTACGCTCTCCGGATACTCCTAGAGGAGCAGCTGGCGGATACACACAGCTTCAATGTCACTGTGTAGGTCACACACACTGTCGGGGGTTTTCACTTATTTATAGTGTGACAGATTATTATCTGCTTTGTCATTTGGTCCCAAAGTCTCCTGCTGCTTTCTCTCTAGAACTGATTTTATATAATGAGATTTTTCTCTATATATAACCTATACCAGTCAAAAGTTTGGACATGGCCGACTGAAAACCTATGAATCTAAAATGTATGCTTGCTTGAAGTTATACAATTCTCTATACAAATATAAAGTGCCTATTTGTGAACTAAAATTCATAGTGAATAAGGCTTTAGTTCATCTTCGAGGAATATAGATTGTTGTCCCTTCATGAAAAGTCTATGCAACCAAAACTTTCAAGCTTAAAAAATGTATAAAGACTTTGTAAAAGTAACGCAAAATAATTGAGTGGTTTAATAAAGACACAATGATGTGTGTACACGTCAACCAAGTACAGTTGACCATTTTATAAAAGCTCAAATTATGTCTGTTGTAAAGAGATCGTGTCTCTTTAGAAGACTTGGTTCAGACAAAGGATGAAAAATGGCTTTAATTTAAAGGGGTCCTATTATGCTCTTTCACATTTTCAACTTTAGTTAGTCTGTAATGTTGCTGTTTGAGCATTAAAAAGATTGGCACGGTTACAAAGCTCAAAGTCCACTCAAAAGGCAGACATTTTATTTAACAGAATCCACTTTTCAAGAACTACAACGAATGGCTCGTTTGGACTTGTTGTGGCAAAAATTCTGTTAAACATCATCACTGCGTAAGAGACACTCAGAGTCAAATTAATAAAAAAGAAAAGTATTTATTCTTGCAAGAATAGGTTCAGTCTAGTACACAGAAGTTACGCTGTGCAAGAGAGTGACACACAACAGGAAGATATAAGACAGCCTTTATACTCTTTTCAAGGTTCCTCCTCACCCACCCAGATAAGGTCCTCACTGCTGTTCAGTTTCTACTTAAAAGACACAAACTGGTACTGAAATAAACTGGCCCAAACTGACCGTCTCTAAGGTCAGAGGTCCTGTCCCATATGTTCCTGAAAGTTCACACACAAGCACGTACACATACCTTTATACTTTGAATAGGTTATTTCTCTTATGATACCTGTTTGGGATCAATGACTATTAAAATGTCTACTACAGACTGCAACACATTTTTTCCAGATCTTAAGAAGTCATAATGTTACTCATTTAATTTATCCCGGCCGATGGAATATGTGGAAAAGTTGGCGAGGCCTGGTTGAGCTGCGTTAGAGAAGATGAAGAATGTTGTCTCTGTTTTTTACACCCACGGAAAAACGTTTGTTCTAAGGCTGACGAACTTAGAGAGGTTCAAATGTATTTTTAACACTGTTCCTGAACATTATAACCTCAACGCTTGTCTGTGCGCTGCACATTTTATGGAGAAAATCTTCCAGAAGAGAGTACAATGCAGGCTATACGCACAAAAACTTCTCCTGAAAGATGTAGCTATTCCCATTTTGTCGGGACAATCTGTTGTTTATGGATCACGACTTGTAAGTATGTTTTATTATTTGTAGTTGTGTTTTCTATTAATTATTCTAATTATAAGTTTAGTTGCTATCATATGCTATGCTATGATGTAAAGGAAGGGCAAAGCTTTGCCTCCGCTAGCCAGCGAACTAACATTACAGTATTGATGTAGTGTTTACTGTAGCTTTTGTAAGGCTGTCCCTTAGGAAAATTATCCATGATTTTGTGATCAATTACTGTTTGTATTACCATAGTTTTCCGACAAATATGATTAAATGGTGGATAACATCCTATCTATAAGAAAATTACACACAAAAAACAACAACTCTGAAGCGTCCTGTGAAATCTGTGCTTGAAATTCGTTCTGCACAATCCTCTTGTTCATTAACATTGTCAGGGTCTGAATCCGAATCGAAATGGTTTGAAATTGATGCCAACGTTAATTATTTACACCAGAGTTGAACTCGCTGTTTTGAAGGGGTGTGACATTTCCCGAATACACGCTTAGTGCTGCCAATCACAACACACTGAGTCAGCTAACCAATCACAACACACTGAGTAGGCTAACCAATCACAACACACTGAGTAGGCTAACCAATCACAACACACTGGGTCAGCTAACCAATCACAACACACTGGGTCAGCTAACCAATCACAACACACTGGGTCAGCTAACCAATCAAAACACACTGGGTCAGCTAACCAATCAAAACACACTGGGTCAGCTAACCAATCACAACACACTGGGTCAGCTAACCAATCACAACACACTGGGTCAGCTAACCAATCACAACACACTGGGTCAGCTAACCAATCACAACACACTGGGTCAGCTAACCAATCACAACACACTGGGTCAGCTAACCAATCAAAACACACTGGGTCAGCTAACCAATCACAGCACATTTTGTATATCAGAAGGAGGGGCTTACTTGAAAATGATGCGTTTAACCAGCTGGGTATAGAGGAGCAGTAATAATGTAAAATATGTGCACCTTTTTCGAACAATCAAGCATGAAAACATATTCTAGTACACCCCAAAAACAAAATCAAGACTTTGTAAAAGCACATAATAGGACCTCTTTAACTATTTTTAAGTCGTTACATAATTCCTATAGTTCCATTTGGGTCGTTTCATAGTTTTGATGGTGCCATTATTCTAAAATGTGCACAATAACGAAACTAAAGAATTAGCAGGTGTGTCCAAACATTTGCCTGGTAGTCTTGAATTTCCCGAACACACGCTTAGTGCTGCCAATCACAACACACTGAGTCAGCTAACCAATCACAACCCACTGGGTCAGCTAACCAATCACAACACACTGGGTCAACTAACCAAACACAACACACTGGGTCAGCTAACCAATCACAACACACTGGGTCAGCTAACCAATCAAAACACACTGGGTCAGCTAACCAATCACAACACACTGGGTCAGCTAACCAATCACAACACACTGGGTCAGCTAACCAATCACAACACACTGAGTCAGCTAACCAATCACAACCCACTGGGTCAGCTAACCAATCACAACACACTGAGTCAGCTAACCAATCACAACCCACTGGGTCAGCTAACCAATCACAACACACTGGGTCAACTAACCAATCACAACACACTGGGTCAGCTAACCAATCACAACACACTGGGTCAGCTAACCAATCACAACACACTGGGTCAGCTAACCAATCACAACACACTGGGTCAGCTAACCAATCAAAACACACTGGGTCAGCTAACCAATCACAACACACTGGGTCAGCTAACCAATCACAACACACTGGGTCAGCTAACCAATCAAAACACACTGGGTCAGCTAACCAATCAAAACACACTGGGTCAGCTAACCAATCACAACACACTGGGTCAGCTAACCAATCACAGCACATTTCGTATATCAGAAGGAGGGGCTTAATTGAAAATGATGCCTTTAACCAGCTGGGTAGAGCAGTAATAATGTAAAATATGTGAAAATAATGAATTTTTTGAACAATCAAGCATGAAAACATATTCTAGTACACCCCAAAAACAAAATCAAGACTTTGTAAAAGCACATAATAGGACCCCTTTAACTATTTTTAAGTCGTTACATAATTCCTATAGTTCCATTTGTGTCGTTTCATCGTTTTGATGGTGCCATTATTCTAAAATGTGCACAATAACGAAACTAAAGAATTAGCAGGTGTGTCCAAACATTTGCCTGGTAGTCTTGAGTTAAGAATTCCTCATTTTTAATTAGCAAAACTGATGGTTTGCATCGGGATGTCAAAGAAGAGCCTGCAGGAAATATATATATATATATATATATATATATTAATAAAAAGCACAAAAACGAACATTTGCATCTAGACCAGGGGTGTCCAATCCTGCACCTGGAGGACCACCTGTAGAGTTGAGCTTCAACCCTAATTAAGCTAATCAAGCTCTTATTAGACATACTGGAAACTTTGTGTGTTGAGGCAAGTTGGAGCTGAACTCTAGTGGACAGTGGCCATCAGCACCTCTGGTCTATACTTTTAATTTGGCATGATATATTTATATTATGTATTTGTAAATCTAGTGCAGAACAGCTCACAGAGGTGCATTTGGCACTTTGCATAAATGCAAATGTGCACTTTTCAGCTAAATAAATGGGTCTGTGCGTGACACAAATGTGCCGGAGCAGCAGAACTGAGGTACAGGTGCAAGCAGGAACGGGCCGGCTATAGGGAGCGCTGGGACTTTTCTCTGTGGGCTTCTGGCTGACTTGTGGTCCAGCTGTCGATCCCCAATTTAGATGCCAAGTAAATAAACAAACGTTTTAATAGGAGAAAAATAAATTCTGACTTTATTTGGCCAGCCTATTTAAGCTGCAGTGGTAAATCCTGACAACATAGTCAACAGTTTGAAAATATGTACTAATATATATATATATATATATATATATATATATATATATATATATATATATATATATATATATATATACAGTATATATATATACAGTATATATATATATATTTTACATATCACATTATATAATGTGAAATATACAGCAGGCAGCATTTTTTTTCATTAGGCATGGTATAGAAGTGCTAGGCAATCTTTGCTCACTATGTATCAAATTATCGCTGTGTCATGGTAAAGCTCCAGCATACACACTCTTAATAATAAAGGCTCTTTGATGGCCTATATGGAAGAAGCTTTAACATTCATGGAGCCTTTCAAAAGGCTCTTTATAGTAGAAAAAGCTGATTAAAAATCTTCACACAAAGAAATAAATATTATTTTAAGATCTGATAGATTCCCAAGCTAACAGGGAACGTTCTCATAACTTGAAACTTCATAACTGACTAATGTTCTTATAAGCTTCTCTGAAAGAATAATCAGAGAATATTCAAAAGTAACGTTCTCATAATGTTTGCAAAATTCCAAAATGGAATGTTTCCTTAACATTCATATAACCAAGAAAATGTAAAAAAAAAAAATGAAATTTCAAGATACATTCAGAAATAGCGTTTTCATAACTTAAAGGGAAACGTTTTTAGAACATATTTTTGTTAGCTGGGTCTTTGAGGAAACCGAAATGCTTCTTGTATGACACTGAAACCTTTTGGTATCCTATTTTTAAAAGTGTCATTTATAAGGGTAGCCTACATTGAAATGCCCTCTGGTGTGTGCACATGTACCTGTGCGAATACATCACATTCATAAATCAGTAAATGCACAGAATCATTGTTGCATCTTCCCGCACACTTCCACAGAGGAAATGTAGTCATTAATGGGCTATTGTAAAGCCTCTGTAGCATTTATCTTCGGCAGTTAGTTGTCTGCTCCTGTTTTAGCGTAGTCATGAGGGATCTACTTTAGTCTGGCATGAACATGAAGTCTTAATAGATGTGGATATGCAGCGCACACACCTCCTAATACTGCAGAGCAGCTGCACGCTTCACGCTTCACTCCAGAGCATCATCATGTCACATGACTCAGGCCTTACCTTCAGGAACAGTGTCACACTCTCTTATAATGAATCCACGCTCTGTATCTTTATGGTGGAGGCACTTTTACATACATGGCTTGTATGTGTTATGGATCAGTCATGTTCTCCAGTACAGCCTTTGAACCCTGCTCTCTCACATAATGGGAGTAAATCTGTGCCAGACGTGACTGTCACTAGTGTAAACGTAATATTCAACATATGCCTGTGTTGTAATTTAAGTATTTCCATAACTTGATTGTTTATATGTGGCAAATAAATGCCCAACAGGATTTGAAGTTATTGACAGTTACAGTAGCTTACATGAGGTCGATCGTCATATGAGATTTTTTTTTATCTAATATATCGCTGCAGAGATTAAGTATTTTTTAGGCCAACACGTAATGTAGCGTCACTATCTTTGATCCAGTTGAGAATTTTTTTTTGTAAGGGCCAGTTACAAACCACGCGAGACACAGGTCAGTGGAACGAGAAGGTCTAGAGACGCTTTTTAAAAAGATTTTAAAAGTTTAACTTCTATTAATTTGAGCGCCGCATTTGTAAAATGTCATGCATGAAACACTGCAAAAGACACGAGACGCGAGCGCAATAACGACCGATTCCATCTAGTGTGTGTTTGCATTGAAGAACAACGCAAAGGAATGGAAAAACGCGTCCTGTGTGAACCGGTTTTGGTAACGTTACCATTATTTCTGGAGGTTCTCTGAACATTCAAAACATCCGGTTTGTTAAATGTAGTAAAAAAAACAAAAAAAAAACACACTTGCAAACCGTTATAGTGAACATTCATTTCTATCACTCCTCAAACATTATGGGAACGCTCCTTTTGAACTTTCTCTGAACATTCTGAAACAAATAGTTCCTTAAATATAGTATCGATAATGTTTTTGTGCTGACCTTTTGAGAACTTTATACCTTCATTCCATTAACATTCCATTACGTCACTGGAACATTCTAAAATCTCTGAAGAACGTTAGCCAAAGTTCTGAGAACGATCCATTAGCTGGGAAGATTTGTTCAACTCTCTCAGTCTGCATTTAAAAACATTTTCCATGAAAGTTAGAGTTATAATAGTTTTGTAAGAGGGCGATTATAAACACAACGAGTCTGTGAAAGTGATTAATGAGTTTCTGTTCAGCTGATGACGTTTAATGACAACCTCTGTACTCTTATAGGGACATTCTCAAATGCTTAATGTGGCTTAAGGCAATTATTAAAAGACCAACACCTTATTAATAAACCATACTGTGTAAAAAATTCAGATGAGCCCAGAATATGAAGTGAACGCTACGCGTTTAATTACACGTCAAGCATTTTCCTCCGTCATTAAAATGCTTAATGTGGCTTCATGTACTAAGACAGTGTTATTAAAAGACCAAACTCAGTAAACACCTTATTAATAAACCATACCATGCACGAAAAATGCTGAACGTGTTGCGTTCATATTCTGGGCTCTTCAGTTTTTCTGTACATGGTATACTTTATTAGTATGATGCTTATTGAGTTTGGTCTTTTAATAGCACATTCTTAGTATATTAAGACACGTTAAGCGTTTTTAACGTTAAGCGTTTTTAACGTTAAGCGTTTTAGAATGTCCCCTCATTTTAAAAGACGAGTAAAAATCACAAGTGGGTATTACTGATGTATTTTATGGTATAGAATAAAATGTGAAGATATCTTGAGCTTGTATTCACCACAGACCTTATTTCAAGCATTTAACCAAAAAACTGTTTATAAAACCTATTGACTGAACCTATTGGCTAAAGTGCAATTTATTTCCGAGTTGTTGCCTACAAAAATACGTCATTCCTGCAACACTCTATATATTAATAAATGTGGATGAGGATGTGAAGTGAAGTTGATGTCCCCTGTGTTGTTGCATTCACTCTTATGTTCCTCAGTTTTGGGTCAGAGGTGAAGTCGTGGCAGGAGAAGATGGTTCCCTCCACCCATGAAAACCTCCAGGCTGTTTGGCAGTAAGACCAGAGGATGTGCTTTAGACTTCTGTCTGTTCTTCTCTCTCTCATTCTCTCTTCTTAAGTGTTTGCTATTGATATTGCTCGTATTGCACTACAAGACACTTTTATCAAACTCTATCATCCATCAGGTCTTCAAAAAAAAAAGCGAATTAGTAATTACTGCATTTGGCCTTAGTCATTTCATTCTGTGTTCACTTAGTCTCACTGCTTTTCAGTGACTGTGTATTTCAGCCTAGCACCTGCTTTTGTTCCCCAGTTCAGTTTAAGTTCGTCCCGCAACAGTAAATCTCTCCGGCCGGCCGGTGTGTGTTTCCTAATATAGCCTGTTCTGCTTCTGGGGTCTAAAGTTTAATTGAAGCCTTGTAAGAAAGAGTCTTTTGGTGATCAATCCTGCTACTTTTAACCTCCCGAGATTGTGTGTGTGTGTGTGTGTGTGTGTGTGTGTGTGTGTGTGTGTGTGTGTGTGTGTGTGTGTGTGTGTGTGTGTGTGTGTGTGTGTGTGTGTGTGTGTGTGAGTGTGTGTGATGGGTAGGTTTAGAGGTCGGGTAAGTGTGTGTGTGTGTGTGTGTGTGTGTGTGTGTGTGTGTGTGTGTGTGTGTGTGTGTGTGTGTGTGTGTGTGTGTGTGTGTGTGTGTGTGTGTGTGTGTGTGTGTGTGTGTGCGTGTGTGTGTGTGATAGGTAGGTTTAGGGGTCGGGTGTGTGTGTGTGTGTGTGTGTGTGTGTGTGTGTGTGTGTGTGTGTGTGTGTGTGTGTGTGTGTGTGTGTGTGTGTGTGTGTGTGTGTGTGTGTGAGTGTGTGTGATGGGTAGGTTTAGAGGTCGGGTAAGTGTGTGTGTGTGTGTGTGTGTGTGTGTGTGTGTGTGTGTGTGTGTGTGTGTGTGTGTGTGTGTGTGTGTGTGCGTGTGTGTGTTTGTGTGTGTGTGTGTGATAGGTAGGTTTAGGGGTCGGGTGTGTGTGTGTGTGTGTGTGTGTGTGTGTGTGTGTGTGTGTGTGTGTGTGTGTGTGTGTGTGTGTGTGTGTGTGTGTGTGTGTGATAGGTAGGTAGGTTTAGGGGTCGTGTAAGTGTAAGGGGGACAGAATATACAGTTTGGACAGTATAAAAACCATTACGTCTATGGAGAGTCCCCATGAGATAGCGAACCAGATGTGTGTGTGTGTGTGTGTGTGTTCAGGTGGGTTCAGGCGTTGGAGTGTGTGGGGGGTCGTGATACTCTGGCTGCTCTCCGGCGCGCTCTAGAGGAGGAACCGCAGGAAGAAGCAGAAGCGTCTCTGACTCGTGGCGTTTACCTCTTCACCACCGGCACGCCTGATCAACACACGGTCAGTCGGACACTCAAGCTTCTGTTTAATCACACACAGGACAGTCCTGGCCCGTGTTGTGCACTGCACTGGATTCACATATACTCAGCTGACAGAAATAAAAGAACATTATGCAGAAATTCCCATTAAGTCAGTTATGTGTCATCGTCACTTGGAGGATTTTTGGAGACATTTGAGACAGGGCATTTTGTGACTGTTATTCAGACACAGAAAAGGAAATCGGTCAGTCAGTGTTTTCAAGTCCCCCCGTAGTCAATCATTTTATCCCTAAAAACTCATATTTACGCGGTTTTTTTGGGCTTTTAATCAAATTTTTTCATGGCTTAAAATAGCTTGAATGTAACTTGACACCCTTGCCTCATTTAGTATGCGCGGTTCTATGATTATGCAAATGAAACCTGCCTCCGCTCCCTCACACAGCTCAGAGATCCACTCGTGGGCGATCAAACATTGATCAGGGGTGTGTTTCACGTCACTCGCTGCTTCACTACTATAGTACGATGCTTTGTTGAAGAAATCAACTAGCTAGTCACGACTGTTTGCCGAAACCGTATTGAGCAAAGTGGTCGCTCAACCACGCTGGTTAATGATGTCACGCAGGCGATGGAGTAATTACATTCGTTAGTTAATGTGTTTGAGATCAAATTAATGCTAGATGTTTTGCTATAAATTACAGACAAGTTATTTTGCTTTATTTACAGATTCAATCATAGGCTTGTTTTACGCACTCGAGCACGTTCACACATGCGCACTCTTCAAAAACGGTGCTTAAAATCTCTTGACAAACTAAAAGACATTAATTACATTTGTATGTTTTCTAAATTAAAGACACAGGTTGTACTGAATGTCAGCTTGCTTTTTGCTCAAGATAAGGATTAATTAAGTCCACATTTCATGCAAACTAGAAACTGCTTCAAACCACACGTTGAGAGCTGTCGTTCCAAACACACGACTTTGCGTTGCTGTTTGCGAATGTTGATTAGAACGATGGTTTCGGGAAACACCGACTCGTCGAACTGCTGATAATGACAGAACTTGCGACCATAGTGGGCTAACGATGCTTTTGGGAAACGCACCTCTGATTGGTTACAAGGTTGTTTGTGACGTCAGAAACACCAGCAATTTCAACCCGTGTTTTTGAGACTGTCTTTGGTTCACTGCAGTTTTAAGAAGAAAAAAAATACTCAGCAATGGTGTTGACTTATGCATTTACACATGGTTTGTCTTAAAGCATATTAAAAACGTCACATAGACATGTGAACAAAATTATCTCGTCCTCAGGAATCTGTCACTGATTATGTGTCTGAGCGCTGCAGCGTTTCAAACCTGAACCTCCATGTGTGCCTGTTCACCGGAGAAGAGGAAAGCGCTCGCTGTCACGCCACACGGGCCGAAACCACACGGGCCCTGAGCCGCCTGGCCCACGCGGGCCACGGGCGCTTCCTCTGGACCACTGAGACTGGTGAGGACGGGGTGTTCAATTGAGGTATTCAAGGAAGATGAGTTTAGGTACTAAAAACAAGTTTCGTTTTAACCCTCATCTTTCCCTTGGGTCATTTTGAGCCTGAATTTTTTTTTTGTCACACTTGAACCACGAATACACACACACACAAAAGATTTGTTTTATGGATTCGAGAAGTTTTGTGGTTGAAATTTTCAAATGTAGCAAATCGGGTCAAATTGACCCCCTTAGGAATGAATGGAATGCGAGGAATGCTTCAGAAACACATTGAAAAACCTAAAAAATGCTCACAATTCAAACTAACACAGCTAAAACTTTACCAAAAAATGATATTATAATGTCTATCTGTATCTGAATGCATACTGAAAAGAAACTGACTTTAGGACCCAGCAGAACAGCTCATTTGCTCCATATAGAGCTATAAGGCCATCTACATTCATGAAATATCATGTTATATTATTATTATTTTTCCACAAGTGGTCGGCAAAGACGCCCAATGTAAGATATTTGGAGATGAATTAAAAGGTTTAGGAATGAAATTGTGAATTATTTTGAATTTAAGTTGAACGAATGTGAGGAATATGCTTCTAAATTACTATTTATTATTTATTGATTAAATCTAGTAATTTTAAGGTAAATAAAATAAAAAAAGAACAAAAAATCACCCCAAAAAACTGCATTAAAAAATAGATACAATGTTATCAAAATTAAATAAAATTAGCTTTCTGGAATTTTTAAAAAAATAATTTTAAGGCTTCGGGTCAATTTGACCCGCGAGGGAAGGATTTCTTACAAGACACGAGGGAAGGATGTTGAGATATACAGACAACCATTCAGTTTTCTTGTTCACCTTTTGAGACGGTTTTGAGGTCATGTTATGGGCGGCAGTGGCTTAGTGGTTCATGTAGGTTGTCTACAAACTGGAAGGTTGGTGGTTCAATCCTCGGTTCCACTTGACCAATTGTCGAGGTGTCCGTGAGCAAGACACCTAACCCCAGCTGCTCCCGACGAGCTGAGTGGCGCCTTGCATGGCTGACACCGCCGTTGGTGTATGAATGAGTGAGTGAATCTGTGAATGTGAGGCAATATTGTAAAGCATTTTGGTGGCCATTGGGTCTGTGAAGGCGCTATATAAATGCAGTCAATTTACCATTTACCATTCATGTGTAAATCTCGAATAGAGCTGCTGTTTACTTGACTTTGCTGCTTTTCTCTCTGTCATATGTGCAGCACATGGTGCCTGAACCCAGTGTGTGTGTGTTTGTGTGCAGTGGAAAATATGAAGCCTCTTCCTCGTGTTTCCCTGCAGGCATCGTGGAGAGTGATGACATCAGTGCCCTAATTGGAGAAATGGAGACGGCCGCTGATTATTGTCAGAAGGTGAGTTCAGATTACATGACCTGGACTTGACCCATGTCCGCAATGTTTAATTAATTCATGGGAAAACGAAGAAAGTTTGAAGCACACCTGCAGGAAATGATCAGTTGTTTATCGAGGTTCGTCCAGATCTGGAAACAGCTGGATTTGTGGAAGAGGTTTCATTACTCGTCGCAGCTGCGTCCTCATCCTCAAGTCCGTTTGCTTTTAAAGTCACACTAGCTGCGTTTCATTACAGATTTGTGCAGGGACGTGCAGAGAGTTCCTCAGGGGCAGGGGCTCAAATGTAAAAAAAGGGCATATGGCATCACATAAATAAATAAATTATATCAAATAGTATATTAACATAGAAAACCATTATTTTAAATTGTAATCATTTTTTTTCTATATATTTTATCAAATAAATGCAGGCTTGATGCACATAAGGGACTTCTTAAAAAAAAAAAAGTAATGTGTGTGAAAAATTTTGACCAGTAGTACTGTACTATTATACTATTGCTGCAAAATTATCAAAAATGTTAAAATAATAAAGTCACCATTTCGCGTTTTGTTGTCAGCCTACACTTCACATTATAGATCTGTACGCCTGGGCTTCATTTAACAAACTATGATAGTTTCATCAAATGGCAAACTATGTATCAACATAGACTAAATACAAGTGACTTGAATACTATGCTTACCATTAATACTACTTTTGGTGCTGGTTTTGTGCAGTGCTTTGTAGTCAATTAACACCCATTAGTTCAACGACACAGATTCAGGTCGCTTCATAAACATAAATTCGTCTGTCAATGTAATTTTAAAACGATTTATTTATAAATGACCGGAAAATTACTCTCCACTTCACATTGTCCAATGAAATTTGAACTTCTGGTGCCAGATGACGATTGGTCGGTCTATTATAATTGACAAACAGGCTTCAATTAATTATGTAATATTTTAAAATATGTGATGTGGATTTTTAATTGAATCGGCACAAAACCTTTTATTATTCTGAAGAAAAAAAAGTTGAAAAATTGTTTGGTTTATTTTGTTTCCTGCCGTCGAGCAATATTTGGCTCTAGAGTATCGGTTCTCGAGCAGACTGTGGGATACCTATGTTTACACTAGTGCATTTTCATTTTAAAACGCATAGCTTTTGCTACGGTTATGCCTGCCGTCCACACACACACTACTCCTGGGTCTAGTCCCTCGAAAACGGAGACTGACCCCGTCAGTCAAGACCTATTTTTTTACAGTCTATGGTCAAGTCAAGACCGAAGCAAGAAGACACGCGCAATGCGCAACTTGACGCAAGTGACGCAACCCATAGCAACTCTTATAGCAACGACACCTCAGACTGACAGAAACGTCAAATAAACGTGAATTTAGGCTACTTTCGTTTTTTTGCACAATGTCATGTTAATTATAATCAAATGAATTTTGTTTTATTGACCACAACAATATCATTGATATTTGTTTGAGAAGGGCACTTTTGATTAATTTTGAAATAGGGCAGGGGCTCGATCACCCAAAGCCCCCCCCCTCTGCACGTGCCTGGATTTGTGCAAAACTCTTGCGATATTTTCTAAATGGCGATAAAAAAAACGACTGCGAAATGACTGCGTTTCCATTAACCGATGTTATCCGACGATATAAGTCATTTAAAAAATCACGGTGATGGATGTTGGTAGGTTTACGTATATCTCAGCCACAACACTAGCCATTATTTTTATCAAAAGAGAGGTAGGCGTGTTTTCCTAGAGGAAAGCCCCTTATACTGGGAGCGGCAACGTATGAGGCGTTTCTGGGTGTTTCTCTCTCAAATCTGCTTCAAGGTCTTAAAGGGACAATGTGTAGTTTTTTTAGGTATTTTATCATCTAAAATCATTATTTTTATTCATATCTATGTCCTCAATGGTGTACAAATACCTCTGCCAATTATCTGACTTATCCTCATAAACGAAGAATTTATTATCTTTATATACATGTGACGGGTAGGTCCACGGAGGCTTCCATGTCGTAGCAGAGGGGGTCAAAAAGTACTAGGCCAACGCGTTTCCACAACGGATTTTCGTTCAGAGCCAGCGTCACGTAACTGAAAGCAGCAGAAACGGCTTTTTGGTACATAACTACTACCGTAGATAAAACACGCATTTGAAAAAGCGAGGCGCTGGAGAGCACAATTCGTTTGAATGCAAATACAATTTCCCCGCTAGATGGGAGAAATTCCTACACAATGTCCCTTTAAGAAATTGTGGCATTTCTTTGTTGTTTAGAATCCAGTATTCCCGTAATACTTTCGTCTTTTATGAGTTTAGAACTGATCTTGTCTTCGGTCCAATCATACCGCGCCGTCTACGTCAGGTGACCTGTAAATGCCCCAAAACTGTTTCCATTGCAATTTTGCCAAATATTTCTTTTTAGAATTGCCTGAAAAACCACATGTGAGTGTAAAAACGTTTTTGCGAAATTGACGTGTTTCCACTGGGTGTATTATCAATTTGCGCAATTAGAAGAGTAATGGAAACTCGGCTGCTGACATCAATAATTTACCCTATTTACTTCCTTAACATATACAGTACTGTTCAAGTATGATTGAATTAAACAAAAGTGACAGTAAACACATTTATAATTTCTATTTCAAATTAATGCTGTTCTTTTAGACTTTAAACTTTCTTCCATTCCTTCCCTCAAACTACCTTCATTCCTGTTACATGCACTATTCACAATTCAGTCGTTATCCAGTGGGTAAAGCCTCACATTTTTTTTCACTCTTATTTCACGCAAAATGCATCAGATTCCGAAAGTAAAATGGATTGCGAACACCATACCGGAGAGTTGTTGCTGATGATTGTAACGCTTCATATATGGGACTTTCCTCCATGTTTCCCTGCAGTGCTCTGAGCTACTGGACTCTCTGATCCAGAAGGGCTCCGGCAGAGGTTCAGGAGAAACGAGTTTCCCATCCCTCAAACCCCAGGCCTGGACCCGCAACGCAAAACTGCCGTGTCCCAGACCCACAGCACTCAGCCAGGCTAGACTGGTCAGATCACTGTCCTCATCATGACTCTTGATCTGTCATACCATCAGTATGACATGCAATGCTTTTATGCTAATTATATGTTTGGTCTAAAACGCGACTGCTCTCATGTTTTGTCACAGGACAGCAAATGTGAGTGAATTTTCTGTCATCTTTGCAGGACTGTGATATGAAGAGTGAGCAAATTAACATATTTTAGCAACTGTGTGAAAGTGAATAGCACCTAACAGGCACGTATAAACATGAATATCTATTGGTACAAAATACGTCACATGACTAAACTTACGTCATTGTTTTTAAATACCTCCTGTTTTCATTGCTAATAATGCCGTCTCAGTGTGGACGGAAGGCCAAAACAGAGAAAAAGATGCGCTTTTAAACGAAAACGTATTAGTGTGGACCATTTGATTGACATGTAAAGCATTCAATCACAGTTTGTTTTGCTCTGCCTCATGTTTAGGGGCGTGAAAATGTAACGTCGATGTCCCTAAAATAACAGACTGTTGTGTTAAACTCTTAGACGTATTTTAAAGAGTCTATGACATGAGCTTCACATATGTCACATACTTTTGAAAATCCAGCATTTAGTTGATCCCGGTAAGCGCTCATTGTCACAGTTGTAAACACGGCGGCATTCTTTTTCCATGAGGGGGTTTGGCTTCACAGCAGCTTTGTTTCTAGGCAGACTGTTAAAAAATGAGACACACACTTCTCCCGGTTCAATCAACGAGATGATGACTTTGAAAATCCTGAATAATTTCGCATTTTGTGTGCCTTATGCATCAGAGACTACACACAGCCAGACTTCTGATTATCAGCAAATCCTGCTTAGCTTATTCTCGCCTATTACTTAGACAGAAAGAGAAATGTCTGTCAGACGTGTTTTGTTGTTATGTGCTGTTTAAGTGTAGCTTTATATGAAGTTGTTGATATCACAGATTATGTTAACCATCTGAATTCATGCTGGTAAGATGATCTTTTCAGTAGGACACTTCAGTAGGTTAATTGAAAAATTAAAAATCTGTGATTTATTAAACCCATATTTCTTCCTTCTGAGGAACACAAAAGAAGATATTTTGAACAATGTTGGTAACCAAACAGATATGATGATCATTAACTTCCATTGTACAGACAAGAAACACTGAGACATTTCTCAAAATATCTTCTATTGTGTTCCACAGATGGAAGAATGTCATAGATGTTTGAACTGGCATGAGTAAATTATGACAGGATTTTTAAAAAAAGGTCTCTTTAAGGGACTCATTAAAAGATCACTATGAAGGCTTTTTGATCATGTATGATGTGAACAGGAAAGCAGACAGATGAGCAGGTTGGCACAGAACGGGTTGGCTTGGAGGCCGAACAGCTCTAAAGCAGAAATCCCAGCAGGTTTGACGTCTTACCAACATCCTGACTGCAATTATTAGAGATCATATACCAAATGGTCTTTATTTGCCATCTGAACTGTTTGTTTTAACTCATTCTCACTGGGGACCGAAAATTATTCAGACACTTTGACCTGACCATGTTTTGCTGAAGTTTTTTTTCTTTAATTGCTAATGTGACCTTTTTACAGCACAGACTGAACAGAATTAAACATTGCTTGGTAATTGTTTGACCTAAATTGGTATTATCTAATTGTGTAGTTAAATTTAACAGCTGACAGATATTCAACATAACTGATCTGTGAGACAGTCTAACAGAAGGATGGACAAAACCACTGAAATATGTCTATATTTGTCTCAGTCTAAAACATGATTGCCTCTCAGACTAAACGCTGGGCTATTTATGTGAATCATGGTGCATTCATTTTTTTTCAGAGTATTTATTTTAGTCTTTGATTTTTTTCCAGTGCAGTCAGCTGATTTCAGCACACCAGCTGGACCGTCAAAGTCTGCTGGTCAGAGGAGAACCATTGTGTCTCAGTCGGTCTTCTTCATGGAAGACGGCAACATCGGTTAGTGGAAATGGATTTTCCATGTTTGTCTTATCATAGCCAGAAACATGTAAACATGTGATATGTCCATTATCCATATCTCATATCCATTTCTGGTTCATGTTGTGTCAAATAGCATTGATTGTCTTATCTAGGTGTTGTCTTCAAGAAATATCCAAAACCCAAGAGTGTGCGTAAGTCTATCAACACCATTAAACTGCCAAAACATGAAGACATCTGTTCAACTAAACAGGTACTGTACTGTATGAACCATCCTGTTAATTTTCTAAATAAAAATGCTTAATTTTCCCCAATTCTACACTATACAGTTAACAAAATAAGTTCTAAAAACGTTTCGCTAACATTCCCATTAGGTTATGAAAACTATATTATACCCTTTTACAAAGTCTTGATTTTCGTTTTAGGTTTTACTAGAATAGATTTTTATACTTGAATGTTTAAAAACATAATTTTTCCATGTTTTACATTTTTCAAAAAAACCATGTTGTGGTTGGTTTCGATCAGTGTGTTGTGGTTGGTTGGATCATTGTGTTGTCGTTAGGTGGATCAGTGTGCTGTGGTTGGCTGGATCAGTGTGTTGTGATTGGTTGGATCAGTGTGTTGTGGTTGGGTGGATCAGTGTGCTGTGATTGGTTGGATCAGTGTGTTGTCGTTAGGTGGATCAGTGTGCTGTGGTTGGCTGGATCAGTGTGTTGTGGTTGGGTGGATCAGTGTGTTGTGGTTGGTTGGATCAGTGTGTTGTGGTTGGGTGGATCAGTGTGCTGTGGTTGGGTGGATCAGTGTGTTGTGATTGGCTGGATCAGTGTGTTGTGGTTGGGTGGATCAGTGTGTTGTCGTTAGGTGGATCAGTGTGTTGTGATTGGCTGGATCAGTGTGTTGTGGTTGGGTGGATCAGTGTGCTGTGGTTGGGTGGATCAGTGTGTTGTGGTTGGCTGGATCAGTGTGTTGTGGTTGGGTGGATCAGTGTGCTGTGATTGGTTGGATCAGTGTGTTGTGATTGGCTGGATCAGTGTGTTGTGGTTGGGTGGATCAGTGTGCTGTGATTGGTTGGATCAGTGTGTTGTGATTGGCTGGATCATTGTGTTGTGGTTGGGTGGATCAGTGTGCTGTGGTTGGCTGGATCAGTGTGTTGTGATTGGTTGGATCAGTGTGTTGTGGTTGGGTGGATCAGTGTGCTGTGATTGGTTGGATCAATGTGTTGTGATTGGCTGGATCAGTGTGTTGTGGTTGGGTGGATCAGTGTGTTGTGATTGGCTGGATCAGTGTGTTGTGATTGGTTGGATCAGTGTGTTGTGGTTGGGTGGATCAGTGTGCTGTGATTGGTTGGATCAATGTGTTGTGATTGGTTGGATCAGTGTGTTGTGGTTGGGTGGATCAGTGTGTTGTGATTGGCTGGATCAGTGTGTTGTGATTGGTTGGATCAGTGTGTTGTTCGTTCCTGAAAGAAAATCAAGACTATATTGGAGGCGTTTCAGGGAGTTTAAAAACAGTGACACTGACATAGAGAATAACTCCCGCTGGAGGGACTTTGTGCTTTGACCTTTTATGTGCTCAAACTGCTACATTACACCGTTAGATTATCAGTATCTATGTGTTTTGTGTGTGTGTGTGTGTGTGTGTGTGTGTGTGTGTGCTCTTTAAGTGGCTGAAAAGGTTTGGTATAAAGAATCTGAAGTTGGACCTTCACAAACTGATATCTGGACCTGAATGCTGCCATCACAACAAACTGGTGCGGTCCGTCCAGAAGAGAGTGTCTGCTAAATACTGCGGCATATTCCCTAGTATCCTCCTGAATGTGAGCCCAGTGCTGTGTAACGCCAGTCATACTGAGAATATGTGTGTTCTGCATGTTCACTGTACGGTTTGTCCTGATGTTGATCACAGGGGGCTGTGAAACACCTGCATCTGACTCCTGGAGAGTTAAAGCACTACCTCAGTCAGACGGAGAAACTGATGCAGCGATACAGCAGAAGACTGGAGTGGTTACTGACAGGTACAGTACAGGTGTTCATCACACACACACTCTGAAGAAACTTAAACACAACTAGCACTCTTATTTAGCTCTTTCTGGGAGGAATGTGAAATATGATTGTGTGCTTGCTTTTAGATGAAAACTTTGCGAGATGGATTAGTCTGTTTGCCAACCGTCACTTCTATATTTGAGCATAGATCTGAATATAAATAGAATTCACGAAAGCTGAATGACCCAAAATGACCCGAAGCCTAAACTTAGCCTTTTTTTCTCCATAAAGCTTATTTAATTTAATTTTTTATCATATTTTGTTCAATTTTTAATGCTATTTTTTGAAGACTTTTTTAATTTATTTACCATTAAATTACTAGATTTGATCAATAAATCATAAATAAATAGAAATTTTGCACATTCCTCACATTCTTTCAACTTAAATTAAAAATAACTCACAACTTCATGCCTAAAACTTTTAATTCAGTTCAAAATATCTTTCATTGGGTGTCTTTGCCGACCTCTTGTGGAAAAATAATAATATAAATAGATATTTCATGACTCTTGCCACTAGATGGCCTTATAGCTCTATATATGAAGAAAATGAGCTGTTTCTGCCGAGTCCTAAAGTCAGTTTCTTTTCATTATGCATTCATTTATATTTTACAAAAGAAAATCAAGGCCATATGCCTAACCAAGTTTTAATATTGAGCCCGCTAAATAGATTTAAAGTGCCATTTTCATAGTAACTCACTGTCCAGTTATGAAATGGTTTTCACAGCCACAGGTATTTTGAATGATACCTAATTTATAATGATTACTAAGATATCTGATAAGGAAAAATGCAATTAAAAAGCGCACCAACTGTCCATCTACCGTTAAAAGGCTACAGTGATGTACTAAAGGATCATGTGTTTCTCTCTTTACAGTTCGCAACTATTTCATGTTTTGCCAAATTGGTGGCTAATTCATATGAATTCATACAATCTCATTCATATATTTTCATAAAATCTGCTTGGAGTGGACCTTTATGCTTTGGGTTATTGTCTAAAAATCATAAATTTCCATGGGAATCACATTCATCCGAGAAAATAATTTTTTCTCCTGAGATCAGGTTGGTGGTATATGTGTCTGTATATAGATCATTCCAGTACCAAACACTAAAATTAGAGCACGGCTCTTTTTCAAAACATAGTGCTCTTTTGCACAGGCATTATTTTAAGGGCTCAAAGGCTGTTCCTGAAGGATAGGGAGGAGACAGAAGCTCACTGGGTTTAAGAACAAATCCCTTTTCTCCTGCCATGTGTATCTCTCGTGTGTGAGCAGGCAGCAGGCGGATGTTCGGATCCGTGCTGGAGAAGGACGTGTGTGTTCTGCTGGATGTGTCCGGATCAATGGCCTCATTCCTCCCTGAACTCCAGAAGGGACTGACCGCACTGATCTGGGATCAGCTGCATGCCAACAGCGTCAGGTGAGGGGGCTCGTTTTGCTCTATAGAGGGAGATATAGGTACATCTCTTTCACACTCACCTGTCCTTCAGTGATTGGCCGAACAGACAGTCCCGGTCTGAACTCATGCCGTGGATGGAGTGAATGGACCCTTCTCACAGACTGAGGCTATACGTCTACATTAATCCGGATATATTTGAAAACGGCGTTTTCGTTTAAAAACTTTTGGAAAACTAAATTCACCTTAACTGTGCATGATCATTTTATTTAGCACAATATCGTTTTCACAGTCCAGACTATAACGCGAGAACAGTGTTTTCAAAGTTATCCACTTTGGGCAACGTTTTCAAACGGAAAGGTATTAGTGTGGACAAGGCCTGTGATGACACATTTCGTTGAATGACTTTATTGTCATTGTACTTTACAATACAACGAAATTAGGAGCGCTCTCCACTGGGTGCATACAATAAATAAATACAATAAATACAACAAATCATAAAAACAGTAGTAAAACAGAATTAAAACCGTAATCGCAGTACAGAAAGGTGAAAACCAGACTAGAAATGTGAAATGGGTTCATAATACACCTGCAAGTTTCCTATCCTTGCCTCCTATCATGGTTAGTGAGTTTTCTGGACTGTGTGTGTGTGTGTGTGTGTGTGTGTGTGTGTGTGTAAGGTTTACCCTGCTGGCGTTCTCTGGAGGGGTGTGTGTGTGGCAGCCGGCGCTGGTGGAGTCCAGTGAGGATCAGTGTGTGGAGGCAGTGCAGTGGTTGAGTCGGCTCACTCCACACGGGCCTTCACACACACTGCAGGCGCTGCAGGTACTCACAATAACTGCCTTTATACACACTTATCACATGGCTTTCTGGAAAACATCATCGGGATTGGTCAATTCAACCCAAAAACGTATTTTTGTTATAAGAACATTTTTGGTCATGGAAACTTCTGATATACTCTTTTCAACACACTATGCTTTGGGACACACTTATTCTAATCTCACATACTAACTTAGTGTGTTACATTCAGGGTTGCCAAGTTTGTGGTTTTCCCGCAGAATTGGGCTACTTTTACGCCCTGTTTACTCCTGGTATTAAGATGGGTTTTGGTTTATCGGATCACAAGTAGTCACAAATTTTTCAACTACTTCTGTCCTGATTTCTTCAAGAGGAGGGTTTATGGGCGGGTAATGGATGAGTTTTTTTCAGATCTTTTCATCTAATGGACGAAATAAGCTCACGCAATTTACATACGAACACGACCAGAGACGACGGAGAAACACACAGAGATCATCAGCTTTAGTTTCTGCTCTGACTGACACAAGACCAGCCGAACGCTGTGAGTGTGTGTTAGAAATCAGGATTGGTGAAAGACATTTTGTTTGGTGTGTTTTTCATCTTCAAATCAAACGTGGGTCTCCAGCCATCAAAGTTTAAATCCCGTTTGTCTAGAGCTCTTCTCATAATGTTAGAGTTCGTTAGTTCAGTAGACGGATAGAAGACCGTGTTTTGTGGCTGTTTGAACACTTTCGATCATATGAGCGTTTACACTACGAAAGCAATCCGGTCAAATGTGTTTTCACTCCCTCTGGTGGTTGAAAGTGGATAAACTCAAAGTGTTTTAGACCCGTTTACACCTGTATTTAGTGCCGTACACTTGTGATCCGATCCACCAATACGCTTCTTAATACCAGCTGTAAACAGGGCCTCAGTTGCTCTGGTGTTTGTAAGTAAGTGTGACTGTGTGTAACGCTTCTTTGCTCAGGCCGGCTGTGGTTTGTCAGATGATGTTGGTCTGTATCTGATCTGTGATGGAAGGAGTGACTCGAGCCACAGTCTAATACTGAGAGAGATCGAGACCATGAGACGAGAGAAGAGCTTCACCGTCCACACCGTCGCACTCAACCACCATGACAGGTCAATGTCCCATAATTGGGAATAACATGCCTTACCTTAACACAGAATGGATTTCAAGGACATTGCGCGCAGATCAATGGCCTCCACCGTTTATATTTTTTCTACGAATCTTTGAGTTAACATGTAGCCTACAAACCATGATTGGAATTTGCACCGCAGCGCCACCACACCTTGATGCTCATGACAAGAATAGCATGTATAGTTATCTTTATTGAAGTGAATTAGGTTTAAATCGCCGTCATGAATGAATGATATTTTTGCTATTTTAGATATACGATGATAACATTACACAAAACTGAAATTGCACGTCAAAATAAAACATTGTCAATATTTTTTGAAACCCCCTAAAATTACACAAATCACGTTTTCAGGGGAGCCCATGTCTTATTAAGGGGAGCCGAGCTCCCCTGTAGTTCGCACCCTGGTTATTGGTGTGATTCTGGACATTCTTTGTCGGCTTTCATCACAGAAAATGTTACTTTGGCAACCGATTTTGTGTTTTATGAATGTTTTTTTTATTTACTAGAATGTAATAATGTCTGTGTATGTAGCAGCGAGTCATAGAAAATTAGAGACATACGGCGAGTGATTATTTTTCTCCAGCAAATTTCTCACTAGCCGCGTTTCCATTACCCTTCAAATTGCGCAAATTAAAATTGGGAATTAAAAATACGCCCAATGGAAACACATCAATTTCGCAAAAACTCCCATTTATCGCAAAAAAGTTGCACTTGCTCACATGAGGTGGTCTTTCAGGCAATTCGAAAAAGAAATATTTCGCAAAAAAGGAAATGGAAACAGTTTTTGCGCATTTACAGTCACCTGACAGAATACGAGGCAGAGTTCTTTATTAAATTCATAAAAGACAAAAGAATTACTGGAATACTGGATTCTAAACGTCAAAGAAATGTCACAATCAAGAGCTTGAAGCAGAAATGTAGGAGAAACTTCCAGAAACTCCTCATGTGTGCCGCTCTCGAGTATAAGGGTCTTTCCTTGCCATTAATGATTGGATCACACACACATGTCTCCTTTGATTAATAATAATGGCCAGTGCAATGGCTGCGATAGACATAAACCTAGCAACATCCGTCGCCATGATTTTTGGAATGACTTATCGCGAGAGGAAAAAATTACGCTTTAGTCGCATAACATCAGTTAATGGAAACGCCGTCCTTTCACAATCGTTTTTTTTTTTCGACATTTAGAAAAAATCGCAAAAGTTTGGCGCAAATCTGTAATGGAAACATGGCTACTGATTCTTCCAAGCCTATAACAACACCCTTGCAATTTTAACAAGTCCTCATCTATCAGCCAGCTAGATGTACATTTATATCATCTGCATTAAAACAAAATCTAATTTTATGGGGCGTTTACACAACAGCATTTCAATTTAACTTTTCAATTACGCAAACTTTTGAAAACGGGTTTCAAAGTGCAAGTTTTGAAAAATTATTCCGTTATCGTCTCTGTGTAAACTACAAAAACGTGAATTTGTGAGAATGGTGACATAATGTGTATTATGTGTTAAGTCTATAGATGTCTAGTGTTTCTTTACAAAGTGTCATCGCCATCTACTGGTCTGGCAGGATTAATACAGCGTTTTAAGTTGTTTTCACGGATCCATGTGAACTGGGATGGTTTTGACAATGTTGTCGTCTGTATGTGAAAAGTTTCAAGAACGCACAGGAAAAAACGGTAGCACTTTACAAAAATTGTTGTCCTGTTAACACACCCTTAGATGGTTTTCAAGCCAAAGATCTTATGCAGTTTAAACTTGCTGAACAAAGCTTGCTGTATATGTCTAAGATCAAAAATACTTCTACTTGAAGTTTCAGCGGTTACAATTTATTTCAATGGCCCACTTTCTACTAACTATTAGTAACTTGTCAATGTGAGTTTTGCGACTGAGACATTCTCTACTGTGTTGTTACTTGTTTATTTGTGTGGATATTGTCATTGTTAAGCACTTTGGTCAACTGTGGTTGTTTTTAAATGAGAACTTGAACTTGAACTACATCTCAAGTACCTCTCATAGAGTATTAGTAAACTGTTAGGGCTTGGGTTAGTAGAATAAGCTGACATCATGTAGTTGTAAAGTGGCTTGAATAGCAGAATGTCTAAAGCGGACCATAACTAATGTTGCTTTGAATGTATACGTAATAGTGTGATGTTTTTGAACAGATCGGGCAGTGAGTTTCTGAAGTGTCTGGCCCATAAAACAGGAGGCCGATTCCATCAGGCTCCTGAAAACACGGATCAGGATCTGATCGGGAAACTGCTGTCAGACGCAGTGCGTATATGTGCTCAACACTTCAGTTATATCACAATTCTGCAGGAGTTTGTGGTGTTCAACACGTTCAAAGGCATTTCTGCAGATTCTTCGTTATGAAATGTGTTGATTCTTGTATTTCCACAATCAAGGACCCAGTGCTTCCGACATTTGAGGGGGACGATCTGAGGAAACTATCAGAAGAGATTGAGAAGCTGAGATTGTTCCAGAAACAAGCTAAAGCTTTCAGGTTTGTGTTCATTTGGGCAACAGTGCTTATGTAATGATTGATGTTATTATGGACTTATTAATATGCTGACGTTCCTTTTTTTCATAGGGAAACTATTTTGGGGTCGAGGAACCTGGAGGGAACGTAGACGCTGATCTCCATGCCTTTTCAAATCACTTTATTCAGAATAAACCTACTCTATGGAGTAAAACATGTGGTGGAGTAAATATAGTGTGTTTCACTCAGCAATATATTAACATCTAGAGATAATTGAGTGTTTCACTCACTCAAACATCTATAAATCATTTAAAAAGGCCTAATGTAAGAATATTTGATAAGACTTTATTTTACAGTGTCCCTGTTAAACATTTTACATGTAGTTACTGTAGTAATAACTATAAATGATGCATAATTACATGCAACTAACTAATAAAGTGTACTTAAATACTTAAACTTATGGCTAAGAATACTATTTTGGAAACATATTGTAACGCTATCAGTTATAAAAAGCATGGTTGAAAGAAATGTTCTGTCTTCCAGTATCATTCACTTTCAGTTATTTTACCTGTACAAAAAAAAATGCTAATATTGCAAACTGCTATCATAATCATTTTAACATTTACTGTACTGTACATTGTTATTCTTCTAGTTTCTATATTTGCATTCACAGAAAATTCCACGTTGCAGAATAAGATGTATATGACGTCACAAGTATTTACAACGCTTCAATCGTCACTACCTGATCATTTGTAATAATTTGTCGGGGGTCAGAATTCGGCACAATTCAGGGGAACAAAATTTAAAAAATTCAAACTCGAGGTAACTAATTTCACTTGCAGAAACCGACTGCCTTAAATGGACCAACTGTCATTTAAATGTATTAATTAAAATTTATAGTGCACAATTAATGAGCAAAGTATTACTGTGAACTTATTTCATTTGAAACCACTAAATAAATATAGTACATAAAAAGATTTCCACTGGACCACTAAGTGATTGTTGAGCATTAGTGATGAACACCTGCTGTTAACAAGCAGAATCACTGAAGAAAAGAGGAATACAAGAACAAAAAATAGAGAAACACAAGACCTACAACTGACTTCCAGCCATTACACATTATTACACTTATTATTAACCAGTATGACTTTATTTCTGTCATACATCTAAAGAAGATGTTGTTCAGATGTTTAATTTAAAATGTTTGGTTTGAAGTTACCATTATGGAGATCAGTGTTTGCTTTAGTTGGGATGCTGACCCTTGACTTTTTAACATTAGTTTTTATCTTGCTGCTTGAACTGTTTTCCAAGACACAATTATTTACACACACTGTTTGTGAATGCGATTTGTTATATTGATTATGACGACAAAATCATCATATAGCCTGTTCATTCACTAATCTTATTCAGAGTTTAATCCTGTATCAAAAGTGTTACATTAACACCACTGTGAAACTACAGCAATCAGTTACAGAAATATTTTTTTAACACCACAACCAAAAAAAAAAAAAAAAACGCTTCACTGTCTTTTAGAAACACAGAGATATCACAAATCAGCACGTCTCTCAACAATGGTGGCAATATATATATATATATATATATATATATATATATACCCAGCATGCACTGCAGTATGAGTAAAAAAAAATATATATATATATATATTGCTGTCAGGATACTGGCACAGAGACAGAGGTAAGTGAATTCAAACGTGAGTTTATTTACATTGAATCAAGTGCAGAGGTGAGTAAAACGCCTCGGGCGTCCAGGGCGGAGCTGGCCCTTCGGGTGGCCATGGCGGTGAAGACCCTTCGGGTGACCATGGCGGAGCTGCCCCTTCGGGTGGCCAGGGCGGAGCTGGCCCTTCGGGTGGCCATGGCGGTGAAGACCCTTCGGGTGACCAGGGCGGAGCTGGCCCTTCGGGTGGCCATGGCGGTGAAGACCCTTCGGGTGACCATGGCGGAGCTGCCCCTTCGGGTGGCCATGGCGGAGCTGACCCTTCGGGTGGCAATGGCGGAGCTGACCCTTCGGGTGGCCATGGCGGAGCTGTCTTTTCAGGTGGCCATGGTGGCATTGGGAACCTTGTCCGAGAGACCTCCGCGGCCCCCCTAGCAGGTATACTGCGCCCCCCCCAAAAATGTAATGGGGAAATTGACAGGAAAGGGGGGATCCGGCAGCAAAGAGGGTCTTGGGCAGGGCAGGACCAGCGGTGAAGAGGGCTTTGAGCTAAGCAGGACCAGCGGCAAAGGAAACTCTGGGCTGGACAGGACTGGCGCAGGATCAGTGGGCTCTGGCGCAGGATCAATTGGCTCTGGTGCAGGATCAGTGGGCTCTGGCGCAGGATCAGCGGGCTCTGGCGCAGGATCAGTGGGCACTGGCGCAGGATCAGTGGGCACTGGCGCAGGATCAACGGGCTTTGGCGCAGGATCAACGGGCTCTGGCGCAGGATCAACGGGCTCTGGCGCAGGATCAACGGGCTCTGGCGCAGGATCAACGGGCTCTGGCGCAAGATCAACGGGCTCTGGCGCAGGATCAACGGGCTCTGGCGCTGGATCAGCGTGCTCTGGAAACTCAGGGCTGGACGGATATGGATATGATAAATAAGAAACACCCATAAATGCAAGGCTTATACACAGTATGAGATCAGAGAATCAGAAATGTCCTGGGCTGCGTTTCCCAAAAGCATCATAAGCATAAGTAGATCGTAAAAACGATTGTACGACTGATCTTAATGTGGCAGGCTCAATGAAATTCTCCTTGCCTGCACGTGGTTGGTTCGTCTACTCGTTGAGCTTCGTCCTATCAGTGGGGTAGCGTGTATATAAGTAGCGTGTATATAAGTTGGCTGGCTGGTGTGTATGGTGTCACGAGTCACCGCCCCTCTCGTGTTGTTATTCAGCCGTAATCCAGGGCAGCATGCGAAACTAATCTCGAACTTATTTAACTTCAGTAAACGCACAGAAATGAACCGATCAAACATACCTCTGCTTATGAACTGTAGTCGAAAGCTAATGACGTAACATGCAGGAAGGCCCGCCCTCACGTGATACTGATTGGCCGATTGATAAGTTTAAATCTGATTGGCCAAAGAGTACGACGACTCTGTGTAGGAGGAGAGTGCTGTCAGGAAAGTCTCAAAAACACACACACACACACACACACGCATCCACGGCGATACTCGTACATTTTAAACATTCAAAGGTTTTTGTGCACAGTTGTATATCTACGAATTGTGTTTTGCATTTGTGAAATTTATTTTATGTATATAATTTTATTTTGCGCATGTGAATTGCTTTTTGTGAATACAAATTTTTTTCACACACGTGAACTTTTTTTTGTGTGTACGTGAATTAGGTTTCATGCATGTGAAATTGTCTACGCATGTGTGAATGATGTTTTTTGCGTGAATTATAATTGAGACTATTCTGCTTCCATAGGCATTGGGTTGAGGTTGTCCCTCCTCTGTCAAAGGTTTGAGTGAGGCTGATTCAAGCATGGCTAGTACAGGTGTCCGCGTTTCAATGCGGAAGCGCTGGGTTGTCGTCGGCGCATACGTGGTCCTTCCAATAGACTGGACGAGCCCTCAGCTTTGCCTGTTTATGTCTGCCTGACTGGTTTGATTCCCGAAAATCGCAGCCATAAGATGTATTGATTTCAGATTGGTCGCGTCCACATGGGCGATTTAGCTTCCGTGCGATTGGACTGCGTGGGACTACCGTCTGGGGGCGCTGTTGCTTCGCTGTTGACTATTGGATTGAAATTTGCTGCCGTGTGTGTGTGTGTGTGTGTGTGTGTGTGGTTTATATTATTTCTCCTTTTCTTTTGTAACAGTTATTTGTATACGGTGATTGAAATTTGTAATATCTCCACCTTGGAAGTGTGAAGATCTATATTCCAATTTTTGTCTTTGTGAAGTGTCTGTTCAAACTGTGACCATTGTGAGTTGTGTCTGTTCAACTGTGAATCCTGAGGTGTGTAACTTAATTCTGTTGTTTCAGGAGCTGAGCGGCTTAAGCAAGGGTGGATTGCTGGTGGTGGTCTTCCTCACAAATGTTGTGTCATGAGTGGCGCGTGTGAGTGTTTGTTTGTGCACAGGTGTACGGGAAAGGTGACTTGCCGTGGAGGCCTTACGTGCCCTTTTATCCCTGCTGACTCGCCTCGGCTCCTTTTTCTTGAATTCTGACGACGCTGACTCCTCAGGTCTTTCTGTCTGTGTAATGGTGTCGTTGTCTATATAAGTGTTATTGATGGTTGTTCTTTGCTTTTAATACATCTCTTATCCTTAATAAAACATATATATATATATATATATATATATATATATATATCTTTGTATCCACGTCTCCTACCAATTTACTGTGAACGAACCTGTGTTGCTTTAAATTAGAAATTCCATTTTTTTATTATTCCTGGCAAGATTCCAGGGTGGCGTAGTCGCGAGCTGATCACACCTCCGAACTCCTCCCCCATGTCGCCGCATTCATATTACGGTCTGTTTCCCAAAAGCATCGTAACTTAAGTAGCACTTGAAAATCATCGTAGGTCTACGAGCAGGGACGTGCACAGGAATTATGAGGGGCAGTTGCTCTGACCTGAAAAAAGGGCTTCCCCTACATTCAGTTGTGCTTCTTGCTCGTATTCAGTTCTGATGGTAGGCTACGGGCAACTACGCATGATTTGAGGTATGATTGCGTAAAGGGAACAGGAATTCCGATAGGCAACAGAATCGACTGCTAAACCCAGGGCCGATCCTGAACTCCCCCTGGGGCCCTAAGCAAAAGGGGCCCTCTACCTGACCTGTGAGGCCGTGAGCTATGTAAACCATTTGCCATTGCCACACAATCACACCTGACACTTCAGTGCTCCCAATACAATCCTCCCTCCTTTAAACAAAACAGTCAAAGAATAAGTACAACAATATAGAACAGAATGAGGTTCAAACAAACAATATTTATTGAATAGAGTATTTTCTATAGAATGTTAACATAACAAGTGAATATTAACGTAAACATAAATAAGAAGAAAATAATAAATTATAACCCTGAGCTTGGGCTTTTGGGATTAACTTTGGTTCTCTCTACAGCCTGGGTATTTTCGGCATCAGTATGATTTTTTTTATTTATTATTATGCATGTTGAAGCAATTCTTGATTTATGGTTATTATTTACCGAGGGATGCTTTCTATCTTGCATAATTAGTGCAGTTGTTTAGAGTTTTTAACTACACTGAGACTAGATAATCAGTTTCTTGTTTTATAAATGTGACTTTGATTGGGAGTGCCATCATTCACGTGCATGTATTGTACAGTATGTCTGGTCTCCACATATTTCTGCTTGAAAAATGCGAGTTTCATTTCGTGCACGCGCATATGAACGCACGATAACACACGCGACGCGGTTATGTTTTCCGAGCTGCAGTAAACAAACACCGTTGCACTTTGTTGTTTATCAAAAACAAACGTAATAATTTTTTTTATTTTACTCTCACTTTTGTCAGGCACAAAGTGATGCAAGAGATGCACTGCCTGCCCAGCTAGGTTAGCAAGACCGAAAAACATCAACCTTTGCTGACATCAAACTTAGAGAGGAGAGAACACAAGTTTACCTGATTGTTGTTCCCGCAATTCACTCTCATGGGTTTTTTCTTCTTCCTCTTTTCGTGACCAGAAGGATAGTTTCGCTTCATTTTGTCATGGATGTTGTACACATTAACTGACACGCTATGACACGAGATGGAGGCGGGACCTTAAGTAATTCGTGGGGTCTTACGCACCGGTCGCGTGCAGCGCTGCAGCCACGTAAACAGTTTGCCCTTCCCTTACTGACTTTCACTTTCGGTGCACGAATGGAAGTGAATGAGGCTTTGCGAATTAAAAAAAAAAAAAAAAAATTATCTAGGCCTATGTGAAATTCTACGGAGCCCCTAAAGGGACCTGTGCAAAAATAAAAAAATTAAGACTATCGCGTGCGCACGAGAAACTATCGCGTGCGCACGAGATACTATCGCGTGGGCACGATATACTATTGCGTGCGCACGAGAAACTTTCGCGTGCGCACGAGATACTATCGCGTGGGCACGATATACTATCGCGTGCGCACGAGAAACTTTCGCGTGGGCACGAGATACTATCGCGTGCGCACGAGAAACTTTCGCGTGGGCACGAGATACTATCGCGTGCGCACGCATTACAATTTCCGGTTTGCGTTATAGCATCATTAATGCAAATGTGGAACTAGGAGTGATATGTACGGAGCTCATTTTTCATCAATAATCGCAGATCACAACTGAACATGGAAGAAGAATTTATTGAATTTTTGAGGTCACGGGATATTCCTCAAGATTCAATTGAAAAACTAAAAGAAGATAAGGTAAATTGTGTAACAGTAGCCTAATTATTGATCCACTAGGCCTTGTCGATCATCATGACACTCATATGCATATGTTTGTTGCAAATGTATTTATAGCTGACCTTTTCTTTTAGATTAACTTAAGTGTCATTGCAATCATGACTGAAGACGAACTGGCAAAATATATCGTCAGATATGGGGATCGTCTTGCAATTAGAGCATTTTGCCGTCAAAGACTCGCGGCATGTGAAACCACCAAGTCCACTGTAGGCCTACTACATAGATTACGAGACAAGATGCAAAAAGGTTCCAGTACATCTGCAAATGACGGGGTTTTATTAAACAAACTTTCAGGAATCGGCAATAAACATGCATCTAAAGAGACCAGACGCCTGGAAATTGGATGGCTTAATTTTCATTAACAAGAATTTCACCAAGTTCGGACAAGACATGGAGGAGGAACGCGACATCTGACGGTTAAAAAGAACACTTCAGTTGAGGAATTGATGGCGATGGGGAAGGATTTGTTTTTTCCTAACTAGGCTTAAAGGGATTTCTTCAAAAGGTCGCGCTGAAAGCTATACTTTTGAAATGCGTGATTTCAGTCAGACCACAATTCCATTAAATATTACAGTTAATGAACTGTATGAACAGAGTAAACTCAAAATGATACGCCTGTACTTATGCACGATGGAAATAACGGACTTAGAGGATTCACCACATGTTTTATCAGACTCGTCCTCAGATTTTCCTGTTGAATTGGAAAGAGAGCCGAGAATGGTAAGTTATGGATTATATAACTTAACAAAAGTTATGAGCAAAACAACATTTACACACGCACGCACACACGCACGCGCACGCAAACACACACGCAAACACACACACACACACACACACTCTCACACACACACTCTCTATCTCTCTCTCTCTCACACACACACACACACACACAGGCTATATACAGTATGTAGATGTTTATGCTTACAGTTTTTTTCGATTGCTAAACGACAGTGAGCACAACTGGAGCTACATGTGCAAAACTCTAACTCCAGTCTGCGCAGCAGCGGTTCATGTGGACCAAACTCTAGTTCGTTTTTCAGTGCTTGAACACAGTTTTCAAAACTCTACACACTTATCCCATGACTTTAACCACAACCTGCACAACACTGTGGATTTACAGCACTTTGTTCAAATGCTAACACACTGCTGTCAAAACTGTGAACCACACATTCAAAACAGAATAGATTTCAGCCTTGTGCCTTTCAAACACTGCTGATTGCAATTTCAGCTAGAGATGCTAGAGAGAGGCAGGATTAGCCCCTCAATTATTTGTTCGAATTACAGTATGTACTTTTAGTTTCTAGTTTTTTTTCTCATTACTGTAATTCTGTAAATTACTACAGACTATTGAAGCAAACTGCTAAATTTCATTTACCTTAAAGAATTGTTATGTTCTAAAAATTTAAATAAATCATGTGAATGAAATGTCACTCTTTTCTTTGAAGAAAATATTACTTTGTATGAAGTCACTGAAATTGTTCAAATTGTAAAGATGAAAAGTTTGTATTTTCTGTATTGGTGTTTGATGCTAGTGTTTTTCCTCTCAGTGTGTTCTGAGTGACAGTGTGTGTTATCTCAGTGAGGGTTGTGTATATAGTGTTTGTCTGCATGAGCCTGTTTTGAGCCATGTGTTAAGAGTTGTGTTGCTTGGAATGAGTTTTGCAGGTGATGTGAACTGTTTAGCTCAGGGGACTGTTGGTAGTGCAGACTGTAGTTAGAGTTTTGCACATGTAGCTCCAGTTGTGCTCACTGTCGTTTAGCGATCGAAAAAAACTGTAAATATGTGTTCTTTTAATTATTTTTTTGTTCATGGATCCTTTCAACAGACAAGGACAACTAGGCGAACCGGAAACGCTGCTAGAATGTCAAGACAGCCTCGTCCTCAGACAAGTGATCCTGTGCCTGTCAGTCATTCAACACCCACTGAAGAGGAGGATAGCTTCTCTCCCAGTCATAATTCTGAAGAGGAAAATTATGCATCCACTCTTGATCTGCATGAATCTGATGATTTGGGGTATGAAGATCTAGGGCCTCCTGTTGCTGTTTCTTATGATCTAGAACTGGAGGACTCAGAGATCCAGATTGGAATTGCTCATGATAGTTTTGACATTCTGGATTCCACTCTTCCCTGGAATACAGAAGATGGGGATCCTAGACAGGTAGTTATATTTATAATATTATTATTTTTTAGATCTTTAAAATCTTTAAAAGGATAGGTCACTTACATTTCTGTTTTCATGTATTATGTGTGGCTTTTAATCTGTGAAACACAACAGGAGAATCTTAAAGTTTTTTACAATATAATGAAATTAAAGGTTGGTCTGTCAAGAATGAATATAACAATGTCTGTTTCTCAAAGTGAATTATTCAGAAGGCTTAATGTAACGTGATTTGCCATTCTTTTTTCTAGAGAAAGTTCAAATTCACTTTCATTACATGGTTAGATTCAGCATAAATGTCTTCCACAAATTCTAATTTTGTGTTCTATAATAAAGTCAAACAGTTTTGAATTTAGGTGACATTAGGTGAGTTAATGATTACAGAATTGTCAGAATTTCAACTTTCACTTAAATTTGTAAAATGTCACTGTACAATAACAATGTATTTAGAAACTTTACAATGACTTACACCATAAATGTAATACAAATTAAAGTATTATCAACAATACTTGACTAGATGTAGTCCTAGCAGATTGGGGGGGAAAATCACCCAAAAAAACAGTGTTTGTAAAGTCATCTTTTCATGTTCTAATACAGTATTTTTGAATTCTGCAGAGTCCACCATTAAATGATCAACCCCGTCAGTTAGATGGATTATCTTCTGCAGGGCAGTTTATGGAAGCATCTGAAGAATCTGAGAGCATGAAAGAGATCAAATCTGTGAAGGTAAGAAGGGTAAATGTAATCAAAGATGTTTTGGAGATCTTCATGGAACCCCAAGTCATAAAAAAAGTCCTGCGGATCGAATTCACGAATGAAAATGCTATTGATGATGATGGAGTCTCCCGGGAACTGTACACTGCCTTCTGGGAAGATTTTCTTGCTCAGTGTGAGGGTGAAGAAGAACGAGTTCCAAGACTGCGGCCAGACTACTTGGAGAGGGAGTGGCAAGCTGTTGGAAGAGTGTGGGTGAAAGGCTACATTGATCATGGTGTGATGCCTGTCAGGTTGTCTCCAGCATTTATATTGGCATGTATTGATGGTATTGACTCTGTGGATGAAGAGCTCCTCATGTCCTCATTTTTTAAATATTTGTCTACCTCAGAGCAGTCCGTTGTTGAAAAAGCTGTTCAAGGCAGTCTGGATGAAAGTGATGCAGAAGATTTACTTGATCTCTTCTCACGGATGGGCTCATACCAATTGCCGTCAAAAGAAAACATCCGTTTAGCTATTTTGACAATGGCTCACAAAGTTCTCCTTCAAGAGCCCAAATTTATTATTGACTGCTTCAGAACCATTATGCCGAGTGGCATTCTGAATCTAAACAGACAAAGCATACTGGAAGCATACGAGTCAAAGAAAGCTACAACCAAGAAAGTGGCACAAATGATAAAGCCAGCAAAAGATTTCTTGAACCAGCAAGAGCAGCTGACCCTTAATCATCTGCAGCGCTACGTGAAAAACCTAGACCAAAGAAAGCTGGAGACATTCCTACGATTCTGTACAGGCTCTACTGGCATGTGTAAAGACAAAATCGAAGTCATGTTTAATGGATTATGTGGTCTTGGACGCAGGCCTGTTGCACATACATGTGGAGCAGTTCTCGACTTGCCGTGTACATACAACTCTTACCCTGAATTTCGTGCAGAGTTTGACAATGTCCTAAGTGGAGATTGCTTTGCTATGGATATTCTGTAACTGAATCAACTGAACTGAGAACCTGACTAAGGTTTTTTTTTTTTTTTTTTACACCACTGGTCATACTATATTTTTTTATTGCTATTTTATTTTTTTTCAACTTAATTTAGAATTTTTGAAATGATTGAGTGTTTTTAAATTATAATTTAAGGTTTTAAAGTTAGTTTAAATTTTTATTCTAAAGAGACAGGATCAAATTTGAGTTTTATACAAAAAAAATTACATTCAGTTGAACTGAAAGAAGAAAGTGTATGTCTAGATGTTGTACATGAGTTTATAGTTTGTCTTCATTAATGTTACAAGTCAGTAGCAATTATATTCAATTAAATATCCTGTTAAACAATGTTTGAGAGCCGTTTAGCGCTTCGACTTCGACTTTAGAAATGTTTTCTAAACAAAAACAATGTTTGTACATTGCAGGTTAAATTAAATACCCTGTTAAACAATGTGTTTGAGAGCCATTTAGCTCTTCGACTTTGACTTTAGAAATGTTTTCTAAACAAAAACAATGTTTATACATTTCAGGTAAACAGTAATGAAAATATATTCCTGTGAAATAAATAAAACAGAGTTTCTTTTGCACTGTAATTTTAATTCATTCAATATATATTGCCGTTTTTTCTTTCTCTTTGTTTTCTTTTTTACAATTTATTATAATGAAGAAAAACATGAGTTTGAGTAGCCATGTTTGTAAACATCGTTAGATGATGTCATCAGTACATTGTCTGTGTTAAAATATAATAATCAATAAAACAAATATCAAACAAGTATCAAATATCCTTTAAACAAGGTGCCACCACCCCCTTTATTTATCTACACCCTGAGCGCAGGTTACAATAAGGTCAATAACTCACTCCTTAGATGCAAGTATAAGTCTATTGCTTGGTACGAGTCTTTTAGAAGCTCAAAGTGAGCTTCTATCATAAGAGTATTGCAAATCTCATAGACATCACTGTCACATGGTATAGACGATCGAAATGAGCATTCTGTCTTGCACAGCTGTAGGTCTCCTGTGTCCACCGGCGACATGTAGTTCTCCGTTCTATAGAGCTCTGGGAATAAGTACATCACATTGGGTCTACCGCTTGGCACTCGATTGTTCTTTGAAGGTCTTATTACATGTGCATCCCACACACGTGCGGTTTCATCCAATTCATCCTGCAATACAAATATAAATTTTAGATAAAGGTTTGAAACGAAGTTATTCAAACTGCAATTGGTATATCATTTTTAATCTGTAGTGGCATTTTTCAATGTAGAATGATTTTTTAAAATGCTGCTTAATTATTAAATGGAGTGCTTTGTTAAACCGAGGGAACAGTTTGAGAATTTGTGAGTACGGTTTATAAATTGATCGTATACAGATTACAAAACCGTCCCCACAGATTGTTTTTTTTTTTTTTCTCCCACAGGTGACTTCCCGGGCTCCGTAGTTTCTCAATTGTAGCGGGTATGAGGTGAACCTACACTGAGTGCGTGGAGGCCCCAGGCAAAATTAATCAACGAGGCCCTTTTTAAATAAATAAAAATATTTAAAATATATATATATATATTAGTGGTGGGCCGTTATCGGCGTTAACGAATGTATAATGTAGAGAATACTTACGAAAATGGAGAGAAAATATAAATCGGGCGCATTAAAAAGAAAAGAACGAGATAGTCTTTGTTTTATTTAACATAAGCTTACTTGGCTCAACAAGTGACACATTATTACATATGCATTCATCGGATATTTTACGTTTTTTTTTACGGTTTTAATTTTAAAATGACTTGGTAGCAGAGGGCCGCATGATAAAGCTCCGCCCCCACTGTACTGAGAGTCTGTCTCCGCCCCTGCCCATATTACAAACTACCTGCGAGGTTATTTATTTGGGTAGCACACATATTATGAATGCCTTCGTCAGAATTCAAATGAGCCATTTTAATCTAGATTAATTCCAAGATTACAGTGAGATTAATCTAGATTAAAAAAATGAATCTATGCCCACCACTAATATATATATATATATATATATATAGGCTATATGAATAGCATATAATATTTTTTTGTTAATATATCTTCATTAGGCTTACCTGATATAACTACAAAATACTAAAAGTAGTCAAAACGCATCTAACGCATCTAATAAGTTATTGATTTTTTACAACATTGTGCTTAATTAACGAAATGTCAATCTTCATCTTTATAACAGAAGAGATACAATAGAATAATCTTCAAGATACAGTACAATCTTCACATGCAGGGCTTGACATTAACTTTTTTGCTCACCAGCCACTGTGGCTAGTGGTTTTTCAAAGTTACTAGCCACTCCGCATTTTCACTGGCCACAATTTTGACATCGATACCATAGGGAAAAACTGCCATATTTTTAATAATATCTCATTATTTGGCAGGAGTTCCGCAAGAAATGCCCAATACATGGCTGGTTTTCGTGCACGTCAGCAATTCATTGACAGATATTTTTGAATTCATCCTTATTTTGCCCAGTCTTTAAAGCATATTTCCCACATTACTTCTTTTATGAATTTTTTTTTTGTTCATTCATTTAATTTAGATGTGTATTTCTATTTTTTCTTCCCTTTTTAATTATTTCATTTATAAATTCATTTAAACAAAACACGAGTACAATAAAGTGTACAATAAAGTAGGGCTGCACGATTATGACCAAAAATCATAATTGTCGATTATTGCCTTGAAATTGTAATTGCGATTATTAATTACATTATCAATATTTACATTGAATGATATTTTGAACAGCTTTATGCCATTGTTTGAAGCGACTGCATGCCATATTGTTATATCAAAATAAACCAATTGAAAACTCCTCCTGAAACATTTTCATTGCTTTTCTATAGCATTAAGCCTCAAATGTAAAATATTTAAACAAACCAAACCAAAGTAAAAATATTCATGGTATTATAATGTTACACTAACTAAAATTAAAACAATGGGGAAAAGACCCTTAAGATAAGCTAGAAAGAAAGAAAAACACATCTTAAGCACACAGTAAAATGTAAGTGGACTTTTTGTAATTGTGCCTTTGAAAGATTACATAATTGTGGCATCCATAATTGTGATCGCGATTACAAATTCTATTCATTGTGCAGCCTTACAATAAAGTACAATCAAAACCTTATATTATACTCACGTTGCATTGTAATCTGTTAAATCTAGATAAAAAGTGTAATCTGCCGGTTGTCCTGCAATAATAAACTAGTGTTTAAAATGTTTAAAATGTGTCGGCTGCAAACATATCTTCATACATAGCCTATCCGTTTAAAAGTGGACATTTCAAGCTTTATATAGGTAGCCTATATTTATCATCGCTGTGAGGCTATGCTTTTTTCATTTTTGAGACGCGTTCCAGTTCACGGAGATCATGAAAAGCGCGCCCGATTGTTTTATTTTATTTTACAAAAGCACAACGTTTTCTTGTTATTGTGAGTTTACACAAAAAAGTAGTTGCAAATGATGTATTATTATTTTCTGTATGACCACAAATTGAGTAGGCCTATTTGAAGTTGTTTCCACTGTTCTGTTGATAGGAAAATGCAAGTGTTCACGCCGACGCCTCCATCCGTGCCGCATGCAGCGAGCGCTCAACACACTCCGCACAAACCTTTGGATACATACCTGCGTCAAAATCTTGTGTTTACTTGTGATAATCTTTATTATGAATAATAACATGAATGCGCGATGCTTTGGAAAAAGAGAACCAAATGTTTTGATAAGTAGCTAAATTAGGCTATACAAAACAACATCGTTAACTTTAAAAGGAAAAGTAGCCATAGACCTTCTCAACTCACCTGAATAATTCCCAAGAAACAGAATCGGATGAGATTTTTATCCAAAAATCCCCCGTCGAACAATCCTCTGTCCTTGAGGTCACCAAACAAAGAGATGAAAAATTCCATGCATTCTTTCCTGAGAAATCCCCACCAACTCTCTATTCGCTGGTTGGCTGTGCTTGCACCTTCTATGTAGCAGTCAATATTAGATTCCTGTAAAATGTTGCGTCTGAGGAAACGCTGGAAGTCTCTCACGTGCCCATTCTCTGTGCCACAGTCGCCTCTAATGATTCTAGGGCAGCCACCTGAACTCTCCACTGTTTCCATGTAATATCCTCCGATGACCTTCGGGTCACTGCTTGTTGTGTACGCATTCAGCCAAATGATCTTTCTTGAAAAGCCGTCAATACAGCCGTTTATGCAAATACCATATGGCTTCAGTTTGTCATAAGAATCAAAGTGCCAGATGTAATTTGGTCCTTTTGCAAAATAGTTACGCCGATGGAGACGTCGGGCTTTTCTGCATTCTACACCACCAGGATCTAACGAGCTCAAAATGAAGCGAACATGTTCTTTTCTGATATGCAATCCATTTTCTTTACACTTTGCATGCATCCACCTGTATCCATGGAGCTGACCTGAAGTTTGGAGTTGATGCTGAATAAATACAATCGCGTCTTCAATATTTGAGTACCCTTTCCGTCGAAACAGACTTCTAGACCTCAATATGCGTTTTAAATGTCGCTCAGTGATTATATATCTGTGTCGAAATGCAAGAACAGAAACTATGTCTTTGTAAAGAAGTCCTAATTTAAAATAGATTTCGATTAATTCATGCGCATCCACATCCATGCTCTTGTTTTCCTCATAGTAATGACAGTGACGCAAATTGTACCCAAACCGGAAATTGTATCGCGTGCGCACGAGAAACTATCGCGTGCGCACGAGATACGTTTCTCGTGGGCACGCGATAGTTTCTCGTGGGCACGCGATAGTTTCTCGTGGGCACGCGATAGTTTCTCGTGGGCACGCGATAGTTTCTCGTGGGCACGCGATAGTTTCTCGTGCCCACGCGAAAGTTTCTCGTGCGCACGCGATAGTTTCTCGTGGGCACGCGATAGTTTCTCGTGGGCACGCGATAGTTTCTCGTGCCCACGCGAAAGTTTCTCGTGCGCACGCGATAGTTTCTCGTGCCCACGCGATAGTTTCTCGTGCCCACGCGATAGTTTCTCGTGCCCACGCGAAAGTTTCTCGTGCGCACGCGATACGTTTCTCGTGCGCACGCGATAGTTTCTCGTGGGCACGCGATAGTTTCTCGTGGGCACGCGATAGTTTCTCGTGGGCACGCGATAGTTTCTCGTGGGCACGCGATAGTTTCTCGTGCGCACGCGATAGTTTCTCGTGCCCACGCGATAGTTTCTCGTGCCCACGCGATAGTTTCTCGTGCCCACGCGATAGTTTCTCGTGCCCACGCGATAGTTTCTCGTGCCCACGCGATAGTTTCTCGTGCCCACGCGAAAGTTTCTCGTGCGCACGCGATATGTTTCTCGTGCGCACGCGATAGTCTTAATTTTTTTATTTTTGCACAGGTCCCTTTAGGGGCTCCGTAAAATTCTGCAGCCATTGTACGATTTTTTTTTTTTCTCGGAAGGGCAACTTAAGTCGAGAAGGGCATATGGGCAGTTGCCCGGGCAACCTGAGCAACCCCCCTGTGCACGTCCCTGTCTACGAGTGCTCTGGAGTAATCGTGAATCCCCAAGTGCATCGTAAGAAGACAGATTTATGAGGTCACCTGCAGGACAACCCGCAGATTACACATTTAACTTTATTCAAGTGCAATGTGATTATAATATAAGGTTTTGATTGTACTTTATTGTACACTTTATTACAATTTTTTTGTTTAAATGAATGTATAAATGAAATTTAAATTAAAAAGGGCAGAAATAAATAGAAATAATTTAATCTAATAATTTTAATCTAAATTAAATGAATGAAAAAAAAAGATGTAATATGCTTCAAAGTCTGGGAAAAATAGGGATGAACAAAAAAAATATGTCAATGACTTGCTGACGTGCACAAAAACCAGCCATGTATTGGGCATTTCTTGGTTGGCCATCATGTGGTCCCATCATGCCATCTTCGTCCTCCTCCTCCTCCTCCGCCTCTTTATCTTCTTCCCTGTTAAGTAAATAAATGACTCTCAAATGTCCAGACTAACTACAAACATTCTCAAACTGCTGAGGTGTTGTGGCTGCAGTCTGGACAACAGAAGATGGAGGCTGAGGCCTGGGAGGGTTGTTTGGAGGACTGGGAGATGGGAGATGAAACTGATAGTTCCTCTGAGCATGAAGAACCTGACTCACGCTCAGGTTGAGTTACCCCTACTCATCCATGGATGTCAATACCACCACAGATGCCATGTGAAGCACTTGTGCCAAGTAGTGACAAGGCCTTTTCTTCCTCTGCTGTGAGAAGGGGGAATCATTGGTCCCACCACCTGTTTTATTAAATGTTATCCTCTGCAGAGTCCTTTTCCTTTTAGCAAGGCTGGCAAAGTCCTGCCACTTCTTCCTGACCTCCTTCCCTGATCTTTTAATGCCCCTAGTTGCAGTCAGTTTTGTAGCAATATCCTCCCAGATTTTTTGTTTTTGTTTTATTTGTATGACTACCCTTAAACCTGCTGAATAAAATATGTTGTATAACTCCACCTCCTCCAAAATGACATTAATCTCCTCTTTTTGAAAAATGTATTTTCTTTGTTTTTTTTGGTTCAGCCATTTTGCTGGTGTCTCCACCTGTAGGCTTGTGCTTTTCTAGATTATTGGCCTCGTAGAAAATGCACATCAGATGAAAACAATTAGGCTATACATTTCAAAATACAAGCGTGTGCTACAATTACAAGCGTGACATTTCAGCACTTGACAAACAGACGGAGACTCTTAAGTAGCACTTAAAGCACAGCTGCGCACGATCGTGCTAAGTGTGTTTTTGTGAAACGCACGTGAAATGAACACGAACGTTCGTAAAGTCTCTTGTAGAAAATGCTTGCAAGTGCTAAGATCCATCATTATCTGCAAACGCAGCCCAGGATAGTTAGTCAAATTCATCCACATTGTTCATATAATTTTCTACAGTGTTGATCCTAAAGAGATGCTGAGGAACCAGGTGCAAAAGCACTTCCACAAAACATCTACTGTATGTGCTGAAAACTGAGACATTTCTTGGAGTCCTTTTGCATTGGACCCAGTCAACACGTTGATCTCACAGTTATCTCTCCATATGATCACAATGTGAGTTCACAGTGAGCTAAAAGTGTAACCGCACAGCGCACTCACTGTGTGCTCATATTATGGCCACAATATGCAATGTGAGTCACCCCAGCTATAAATGTTACTGGACGTGGACTCCAACATCTCTCAGACATCAGTTTGGTTGGTTGAAAATGAAAATTGGGTTGTCATCTTGGGTTAGTAATAAGTGAAGCTCGTAATGCTGTTTGTGGAGTTGTTTAATCCTCCTCTGCTGAGATCTTCACAGATTTAATGTCTTCTTTTCTCTTGGATTTCACCTGAGTTGTGGCTGAAATTACTCCATATTTAATATACAAAGATTTTTTGGCTACGATAAAGTCCAGTTCTGGTTTATTTCTTCGCTCTTGGCTGACATGTGGCATTGCTGTGCAGAGGTGTAAAGTCCAGGTTCAGAAAGTAAAAGTCCTCCTCAGTATTTTGTTCCAATCACCTGGATTTGCTAATTCAGACAGGAGATAGAACTAATTAGTGAAATCAGCGGACTGAGTTTATGGGTGGAATAAACATATGGCAGGACTTCTACTCATTGGCCCCTGGATTGCCCACCTCTGGTTGTGGGAACCGGACCAACCGGAGTAGAGCGCAGTTTCATGGGTACCCCCCGGCCTGCGAGGGGCGATTGGGGTATGTGGTATGTGTTTGTTTTATTTTAAATAAAGTCTTTGATTGTTTGTCGGTTTCCCGCCTCCTTCCCCGAACTAGATTTTGTTACAGACAGGTATGACTTTATTGTTAACATTTGAAACACATGCAGAGGACACATCAAACCGGAAACCAAGGTCTAAATGGGCAAGAGCTTCATCAAAGTTAAAATAAGTTGATTCTCCTTTGAGATAACCCTTCTTTCTGAAATAAGCGGTGCAAATAAGTTCAAAATCCAAATAAACACAGCAAAAGATGGCAGTCCAAAATAAAATTAAAAGAATTTCTTTTTGCGCTTAATTTGACTAGCTGCATGATTCTCGGTGACAATTCTGAAGAGATGAATAATTTTGACCGCTTGTCTTTGTAAGAGTCTCTCTCTAAACGCAACCTATGTACCTCTTGCTGTAGCATTTCAAACATATGACATTGTCCCGCATTGTCTTGGTTGCCCCCTTCTTCCTGGTTGTCTTCTATGTCAGGAACAATCTCTGGTTCTGGTCCTGGTCCAGCTGCAGAATAAAGCTGTCTCCTCACTGCTCGATGGTACCGACCCTGTTTATCTGCTGCTCCCTTAGCAGATGTGGTTGGATCAGTAACTCAGGTCCCAGGTGTTGCGAAGGAGCAAAGTCAGGGTGGTCAGGGTTAGGGTTCGGACAACCTGCATAATAAACATAAAGACGTAGACCATTTAGGCATGTGCTCTTAAGTAACTATATTTTACCAAATGTTAACAACTTCAATTTTGGACACTTAAGAGTTCAAGTTAGGCCTAACAAAGCAAGCTTTACAATGAACATACGCTGTTTGTTAGCCTGGGCCTAGATCTTGATTGTAGAAAATGTCCCCTCTGTAATGTAGGCTACAACACTTCATTTTAATGGAGTAGGGCAGTTCACGTTTCATCCTTTAAAAACTGCACAGAACACAGTAGCTTCAATAGAACAGCAGACTTAGGACAAAAGTGGGCACTGTTGTTCAGTAATAACTTGCCCTCTTTTTTCAGTGTAAACAAACACTTGACGAATCATTAGTCAAAATTTAGTTTGCTTGAACTACATTAACAAAGACTGCAAGCTTTTCAGTGTTACAGTAGGAGCAGTGTTACAGCTCCTACTCCTCACCCTTACAATTACACATTTAACTTGACCTTGTACTGTGTCAATTGGAAAGCATATATCGATGGAGCCAAGTCAAGATGGTGACAGCTAGTTATAAGCCATCAGCTGTGTAGCTGTGGGTGTTTCTTTTCAGCTGGGAAAATGCTAGCTAACATTAGCACTACCAAAACTAGAGCTGACGTTAGCTAGCAGGCTGGCTAGCGATTATGTTTTGCCAAATTACTCAAAGACAACCAAACCAAACATTTTATACATTATCTGTGAGAAAATGTCTTTCACAAACACGATGATGGATGTTTGGTTCCCAGTCTGCCCCGTTAGAAATGGCTACTCCGTCACCAAGCAGTCTTGCTATCTTCTCTGTAGCACTACTTTTTACGACGTCCACTCGCTTTAACCTCCTCACCCACAGGTTACGCTGGATAGATTTACTTTTTTCTGAAGGAAATCGATAAAACCTTACACCTTTTGCTGTATATCTGGCGGCGCAACCCCGAACACAACACGTTTTCGTCATCGTTTCAACTTTGATCAACAACATTGTTTTAACTATGTAAATGCCGGCTGTAGCCGGCATTTATTATTTATTACTATAATATTTATTATAGTAAATAAATACATGCTGACATCACAGACCCCTGAGTGAGGCGTCAAATCGTGCGGCCTATTGAGGAGAGGTGTGCTATATCTTTTCTAAGAGATCGGGGGTACGGTGTTTGACCCAGGGGTAAAAAATTGTGTAAAAAATCCCATAGACTTAAAGGGATAGTTCACCCAAAAAAGAAAATTCTGTCAGTAATTACTCACCCTCATGTTGTTCCAACCCCGTAAGACCTTCAGTCATCTTCGGTACACGAATTAAGATATTTTTGATTAAATCTGAGAGCTGGATCACTCCTCCATAGGCTTTTAAGGAATTGAAACTTTGTCAGCCCCTAAAAGTTATTAAAGACATCGTTAAAATAGTCCAAGTGACTACAGTGGCTCAATCTTAAGTGTATCAAGCGACGAGAATAATTTTTGTGCACAATTTTTTTTTTTTAAATAAATACTTTATTTCAACCATTCATTTCCTTCTCTGTGGGCCTTGAGTCAGTTTTTTTAAAGTTTTTTTTTATTTGATCATTTGGATTCCTTTGAAAAGGCTAAAAAAATTGTATGCTCTACAACGGCAGTGCTGCAATAATTCATAAGGTAAACTTAACTCAGAATTTGGCTTCTGTATGAGTTCAGTGATTCAGGTCAAATGATTGTGACATAATGATTATGTTAAAACACAACCAACATCTACAGATCACGTTTTCTATTTGATTATCTGGCTGTTATAACTCAGATACAGCAGCCAGTGTTATAACTCAGATACAGCAGCCAGACAAAATATAAAGTTAATAATGTGGGGGTCAAGAGCCAAACTAAAACAAACACTGATCTCCATAATGGAAATTCCGGTTTTCTCCTTCAGTGATTCTGCTTGTTAACATAAGGTGTCTTCAATAATGCTCAATCATCACTCAATTATTCACTTATTTATCTAATTAACTTTAACACTGCTTCAGTGTTCATTTAACACTCTGCTCAGAGTTTCATTGGATCGCTTAAAATGACTTCCATGATGTTGAAGTTACATGAACAAATTATGTTTGTATAACGAAACCCAGTTATGAGGAACTAGTGGAACCTGTTTACATAAAAAAGTTAAGTAAAGCCAACACATCATTTTTTTGAGTGAATCTCCTCAACCACCACCAATGTGCAGCATCCACCTGGATGATGTGACAGCAGCCATATTGTGCCAGAACGCCCACCACACACCAGCTAACTGGTGGAGAGGAGACAGTGATGAAGCTAATCAGTATATATGGGGATGATTAGGAGGCCATGATGGACAGAGGCCAATGGGCAAATTTGGCCACATAATTTTTTTAATGGCCACAGAGAGTCAGGACCTCGATTTAACGTCTCATCCGAAGGACGGGATGATATGATGGATAGATGCACTTTTATGATGGATGGATGCACTTTAATGATGGACTATCCCTTTAATCCATTTATTCACAACAGTTTGAATGTACAGCATATTCATAATGTGACTGATAGGAATGATTCAAGTAGAACTGAAACCTGTTTTATAAATGTAGTACTGTTATTTTATTTTTAACTCAAACATTCAATGATGTATCTACACTGATGCCAGACATACATTTGTTAATATGAACCCTTTCTCTTTTGGTTTCCACATGGTTATTTAACATCTAAACTATTTATATAGCTAAATTACTATCTACTACAGTCATATGAAACCATTAATACTTGTGGAAATGCGTTGGCCTAGTACTTTTTGACCCTCTCTGCTATAATAGTTTTTCAAGATGGCTGAACGACATGGAAGCCTCCGTGGACCTACCCGTCACATGTATATAAAGATAATAAATTCTTCGTTTACGAGGATAAGTCAGATAATTGGCAGAGGTATTTGTACACCATTGAGGACATATTTATGAATAAAAATATTGATTTTAGATAATAAAATACCTAAAAAACTACACATTGTCCCTTTAATCAAAGGAAGGTTTTTAACTTAATTTTCCACTTAAATCCACCAATAAAATTATGTTTCAGGCACTTTTATGTCTCATGGTTTGAACAAATAATTTGTGAAATGAAGGCACATTTAACATTAAATTTAATTTCAGATAGTTTTTTGTTGTTGTTGCATTTTCTCTGCTGATTTTGGGTTAAATTTGCAGAATGACATGGAATACACTTAAAAACTGCAAAATGTGTGAAACAAAGAGGTCATATTGCTTGCTAAATGTTAAATATCTGAAAATCTTTGCTAAAATTTTGCCAGGTTTGTCACTGGCTACTATTCCGGTCAACAACTAGGTAGTCCTCACACTTTAAAAAATGTTTTTCTTACTTAGTATTTTTAGAACACACACGCACACGCACACGCTATAGGGCTGGGCGATATATCGCATGACATTGTTATGCGCATCTCCTCAGTATAGCCGGTTCCTTGATTAGTAGTAAATCGCCTTCACCTGCTTTCAGATGGAAGATATGATGCAGATATGAGTGTTAAATTAACACAAGAGTGTTCAAGAGTGTTAAAGTTAATGAGATAATTAAGTGATTCATTTAGTGATGTTTGAGCATCATTGAAGACACCTGATGTTAACAAGCAGAATCACTGAAGGAGAAAATCACAAATTGTAAGCCATAGTTATGGCGATTAGTGTTGGCTTTAGTTGGGCTCATGACCCTTATACTTTCAATTTAAATATTGTTAGTCTGCTGTTCAATGGCGCCACCAGGGGGTGGCCAGGGGTGGCCGTGGCCACCCCTGGCCGACTCCTGGCCACCCCACTGGCCACCCCACTGGCCAGTATAAATTTTAGTAGCATCAGTTATGCATTTCATAAATAAGTCAAAAATATTCTTTAGTAAAAGAAGACGGGGTATTATGTGTCGTGACGTGCTCTTTAAGTGCCAAATGGTTACAGTATACTGCTACAGCAGCTTTTTGATGTGTCTTTGCCAGCGCGCTTTTCGGCGCCTCCCGCTTTTTTCACGTCAGTTTGGGTGACAAAGTCATCTGAAGTCATTCCATAGCTTAATGTGAGGGACAGAAGTCTATTTACATCATTAAAGTATACGGAAACTCGTTTTCCCTCCTCTGCGGCTGTCAATCATTCTCCATTCATATTCAAACAGCGCGCGCGCCTCTTGGATGCACGGTAAAACTCTCTCCAATATGACATATTCACATTATAATGCATGATCTGTAGATAAAAGACTGTAGATTTGGATAAAATTACTTTATTTTGTTGGAGTTTGTTGCTGTTTTTAAACGGCACACGGTAGTGAGCAGTGTTGTGCCTGAACGCGTTCATTGAACGATAGTTCATGAACTCGTTCATATTTTGGGTGAACGTGAACTGCACATACTGTAGCCTATTACTGCCTGATGAACGTTACTGTGAACTCGTTCATTCTGGTGTCTGTGAACAGCGCGCGCACAGTTTAACTTCATTCATTAGGGTGTCAGATTTCTATAGAGCCTTCCAGGCGAAACCCCGGCTAAAACACACCTTAAACAGGCCTTAATATGTAGCGGAAAAAACACCCAATCTGGCAACACCTGCACCAGTGTCGCAACGCTGCATGCGTCATCAACACAAAATGCAGCAAGGAGGATCGTTTGATCATTTAAACGGGTTTTATGACAAGGTCGGTGAGGATGGGAAAAATCTTACATTTCTGTTCAAACTTTGCCCACCGATAAAATAATTGCTATCTCTAATTCATGGGTTGTGGCAATCATTTTGAAAAATAATAGCTCGCAGCAACATATGGAAAAAAAGAACTATGAATGAACTAGTTAAAAATTTTAAAGTATGAACTGAACTGAACTAGTTCGTTTTAAAATTTGTGAACTGAACTTTAACTAGTTCATGTAGAAATTGAACTTTCCCAACACTGGTAGTGAGTCGTTTAAAACCCTTAAGCTGTATCAATATTTATTGATACAGCGCAGCGCTCCACACGGTGACTCCATGTTGCTTTGAGCACATCATTTTGCACCCGCGAATCCCGCGATGCGCATACACGCTGTGTGCGTGCTGTTTTTCATGTTATCATGGGTTTGCGCACTGAAATATTATTAAAAGCCAATATATTTTGTTATACCTAGCCTGCTCAATACATTTAAAATAAGCATACTTTAATTGTATATTATTTCTTTGTAGTGTAGGGTATATATGCACTTCTGAATTCTTGACATTAATATATAAATATAAAATTGTGAAATGTATGATTGCCTGATTGAATTTTATAAGAGAACTAATAGTAATTTGTTTCTATTAACATATTTAGATTTTATAAAATTACTGTGCACATTTTTTCAAGAATTACTTTTTGCTGCTGATTTATACACTCATTAAGTTTATTAAAAATTCATAATACATTTATGTAATATTTAAAGGTGTTAACTGTAATCTTACCCTGCAAAATAATAACTTAAAAAGGATTAAATTCATCACAATTATGTAAGTATCTTGAAATATGCCGCAGGGCGAGGGCCCTTATATATATATATATATATATATATATATATATATATATATATATATATATATATATATATATATATCATATCTGTATAATATATCATTATATATAATATAATATATATCATTATATATAATATAATATAAATTAGTAGGGCCCTACCAATATCATTAGTAACATTAAATATAACACAATAAACCAAAGTATATCAGTAGGAGTTTCCTTAAGTTTTTCTGATAGTTTTCTACAGGCCGGTTTGCTACAACAGTAGAATAAAATTCTGAAATTATGGTTTATAGTTTTGGTGTGCCACCCCAAGATTTTAAGTGGCCCCATCTGGCCACCCCTATGAAAAATTTCTGGAGGCGCCACTGCTGCTGTTATTTATTTATAACAGTCAAATGAACAAAGAAAAGTGTGATCTGATAGTGTTGGTTAAGTTTTGGCATAATCATGCTGTGATCTGAAAAATGAAACTTATTGAATTTGTTTGGATAAACTTGTTAGCAAAAGCTTTGTGATTCCACAGCATATGATTACCAGTATTTTTCTTATAATCCAAAATATCTAATAAATATTGTCCTGATCAAAACCCTTTCAAATGAATTTATTTAGAAACACAGACATCAATAATCAGCCTGTGTACCTCAACAATGGTGACAATAATAAAGCATGTTGCAGTGGCTGCCACCAATCACAACTCATTAATGGCTCCCATCATGCATTGCGATATGAATAAATTATATTCTGAATTGTCAATGTAATTTACTTTTCCTAATTGAATATTCTGCTCGTCATCATTGTTGAGATGCATTGACTGAATCTTGACGTATGTGTGTGCCTAAAATAAAGATTTTGTTTTTTTTAAACCAACTTTTAAGAAATAAAAGGGTGGGGAGGTGTGAGTTTCCCCAGGTGTAGTTTAAACACACGTTTAACTTAAAGTTACATTTGTAATGAATGTATTGTATGCTAAAGACGATTCAGCATCAACAAAAGTGCAGTCTATTGGGCTACGTTAGCCAAAATCAACGGTAAAATCACTCCCTCGTGATTTGTAAGAGCACTCTTCCCTTTGATTAGCCTAATCTTAATTTTAGTAAAGACAACAGCTAAATAAAAAATATAAAATATTGTTTCCATAACGTTTACTGATGGTCGCTGTTACGCCGACGTTACGTTACAACACAATACAGTGCCAGTTAGGAGATCGATCATTTGATTAGCTAATCAGTCCTATAAATCCAATTCCTCTCAGATATCACAGCAATGAAACCAGGTTACAACTGGGGAAATAACAAATACAATAGGATTAAGTAGTCTAAACATAACTGGTGTGTGCATGTTATAAATCTTTCTGATTTTATATTTGTTATATAGGCTACTTATTAGCTACATGGCCCTTACCCAATAGACATTCTACTGACTAAATGTAACTTGTCAACTTATTCTACTAAACTGAACCCCAACACCTAACCTAACAGTCCACTAACACTAGTAATTCTGTAATGGAGTTAGTGGTCTTAAAGCTGCAGTAGGGAGTTTTGAGAAAATGTTGACTTAGCCTGAAAATTTGAACAAGAACAACTTACAGGTCCAACCCCCTTGCTCTCTGCTGCGCTACAGCCCTCCCTCCACAGCTCCTCCCTCCACAGCTCCTCCCCCACAGCTCCTCCCTCCACAGCTCCTCCCCCACAGCTCCTCCCTCCACAGCTCCTCCCTCCACAGCTCCTCCCTCCACAGCTCCTCCCTCCACAGCTCCTCCCCCACAGCTCCTCCCCAACAGCTCCTCCCCCACAGCTCCTCCCTCCACAGCTCCTCCCTCCACAGCTCCTCCCTCCACAGCTCCTCCCCCACAGCTCCTCCCTCCACAGCTCCTCCCCCACAGCTCCTCCCCCACAGCTCCTCCTCCACAGCTCCTCCCCCACAGCTCCTCCCCCACAGCTCCTCCCTCCACAGCTCCTCCCTCCACAGCTCCTCCCTCCACAGCTCCTCCCCCACAGCTCCTCCCTCCACAGCTCCTCCCTCCACAGCTCCTCCCTCCACAGCTCCTCCCCCACAGCTCCTCCCCAACAGCTCCTCCCCCACAGCTCCTCCCTCCACAGCTCCTCCCTCCACAGCTCCTCCCTCCACAGCTCCTCCCCCACAGCTCCTCCCTCCACAGCTCCTCCCCCACAGCTCCTCCCCCACAGCTCCTCCTCCACAGCTCCTCCCCCACAGCTCCTCCCCCACAGCTCCTCCCTCCACAGCTCCTCCCTCCACAGCTCCTCCCCCACAGCTCCTCCCTCCACAGCTCCTCCCCCACAGCTCCTCCCTCCACAGCTCCTCCCCCACAGCTCCTCCCCCACAGCTCCTCCCTCCACAGCTCCTCCCCCACAGCTCCTCCCCCACAGCTCCTCCCTCCACAGCTCCTCCCCCACAGCTCCTCCCCCACAGCTCCTCCCCCCACAGCTCCTCCCTCCACAGCTCCTCCCTCCACAGCTCTTCCCCGACAGCTCCTCCCTCCACAGCTCCTCCCCCACAACTCCTCCCCCACAGCTCCTCCCTCCACAGCTCCTCCCCCACAGCTCCTCCCTCCACAGCTCCTCCCCCACAGCTCCTCCCCCACAGCTCCTCCCTCCACAGCTCCTCCCCCACAGCTCCTCCCTCCACAGCTCCTCCCCCACAGCTCCTCCCCCACAGCTCCTCCCCCACAGCTCCTCCCTCCACAGCTCCTCCCCCACAGCTCCTCCCCCACAGCTCCTCCCCCACAGCTCCTCCCCCCACAGCTCCTCCCTCCACAGCTCCTCCCCCACAGCTCCTCCCTCCACAGCTCCTCCCTCCACAGCTCCTCCCCCACAACTCCTCCCCCACAGCTCCTCCCTCCACAGCTCCTCCCCCACAGCTCCTCCCTCCACAGCTCCTCCCCCACAGCTCCTCCCCCACAGCTCCTCCCTCCACAGCTCCTCCCCCACAGCTCCTCCCCCACAGCTCCTCCCTCCACAGCTCCTCCCCCACAGCTCCTCCCTCCACAGCTCCTCCCCCACAGCTCCTCCCCCACAGCTCCTCCCTCCACAGCTCCTCCCCCACAGCTCCTCCCCCACAGCTCCTCCCCCACAGCTCCTCCCTCCACAGCTCCTCCCTCCACAGCTCCTCCCCCACAGCTCCTCCCCCACAGCTCCTCCCTCCACAGCTCCTCCCTCCACAGCTCCTCCTCCACAGCTCCTCCCTCCACAGCTCCTCCCCCACAGCGGAGAATGCCGTGAACGCGCAGGCTAGTAAGCAGGACCACCGATGACGGCGGATTATAAACAGTTATGGAACATTCACTAATAGGGACGAAACATCAACAATATGCTTTACATTGACTATGGCCTGCCCAGACTTTGACTACAAACTTAGTCCTCAAATCATTATGTATTTTGCAATACATGTAACTTTATAAGGTTGCACTCTTTCTATAAGTTATAGCTAGTAAGATAACGTTAAAGGATTAGTTCACTTTAAAAAAAACTTTTGCTGATAATTTACTCAACCCCATGTCATCCAAGATGTCCATGTCTTTCTTTCTTCAGTCGAAAAGAAATTAAGGTTTTTGATGAAAACATTCCAGGCTTTTTCTCCATATAATGGACTTCAATAGGACACAAATGTTTCGAGGACCAAATGACAGTTTCAGCGCAGCTTCAAAGGGTTTTAAACGATACCAGACGATGAATAAGGGTCTTATCTAGTGAAACGATCGGTCATTTCAAAAATTAGTTTTATAAGCACAAATGCTTGCCTTGCTCTGTTCAGTGATGCACGTTCGTGATCCTGTTCGAACTCGTTCATCAAAATGAACAAATCTTTTTTTGAGTCATTCGTTCGTTGAATGAACGAAATGACTCCGAAAAAGACTCGTTCAAAATGAACAAATCTTTTTCGAGTCATTCGTTCGTTGAATGAACGAAATGACTCGAAAAAAGATTCGTTCATTTGGATGAACGAGTTTGAACAGGAGAGTCACGAACGACGGTACGCGCTCGCGCTGTGCAAAAGAGGGGTGATCAGCGCGTACACGAGTGTGATTGACACTGCTAAGACATTCCTCCTGGCTCTGATTGGTTGTTTCTGACCGGGAGCGGTGTATTTCTGCAAATGGCAGTAGGACCACAGGGAGGAGCCAGAGGAGCTTGATTTTTTTCACAGATTATCTGTCTCATATTCTACTTTCAGGACATAATGAGAGTTTTAACAAATATTTGTTCACAAAAGCTACCTACTGGAGATTTAAGTGGACCATCGAAATAAAGTGTAACCCAAATAAATGATGTTCTTTTGGTCTTTCTATATTCATCACAGAATCCTGAACAATATTATGGTTTCCACAAAAACATTAAGTAGCACAACAATTTTCAACATTGATACTAATAAGAAATGTTTCTTTAGCACCAAACCAGCATATTATAATGATTTCTGAAGGATCATGTGAAACTGAAGAATGGTGTAATTTGAATATACAGTATATTATTTTAATTTGCAATAATACTTCACAATATTAATATATTTACTGTATTTTGATCAAATAAATGCAGGCTTGGTGAGCATTTAAAAAAAAAATTATCCAGATGACCGTCTGAGAAATCTTGCTGTTCTCAGTATTGAGAAACAGCGTGCAAAAGCACTAGATTTAGTTTGTGAAACGTTTTGCTGCAAAGCACAACAACCTTCGCCTTAAGCTTTCCTGAAAAAGATGGGTGATCGTGGGTCATTTGTGGACTGTAATTATAAGTTTTTAATTATAATAAGAACTTGAGTATTGTCTGCTGTTTTATACTTGTAGTCCACTGCATCTTGGACACAATTATTGTACTTTTTTAATATGTTTTCATTTTGCTTTTCATACTTTTACCTTTTAAAAGATGCACAGTTTTGTTTTGTTTGAACACTGCACTGGGCTTATTCCTTTTGTGAATTAAAAACCTTTGTAGTGTGTAAGGGCATGATTAAACAATAACTACTGTAGTTTAAAAGTGTTTTTGTGTTTGTTTTGTTAAAGCAATTCACATATAGAGATTCCCATGTACCGTCTACCCCTGCCACCCGGCCAAGATCTCTTGCCACCCCTTTGCCCCCCCATGTAAAACTTTCTAGATCCGCCACTGTGCTCAATCATCACTCAATTAATCACTTAATTATCTCATTAACTTTAACACTCTTGATTGGACTCCCAGGAGTGTTAATTTAACACTGGAGTTTTTGCTGTGTACAAAGAGGCATAGTTAACTGACAAGCTGAGCCATATCGCATTAATTATCGCTGGCGATATTTCCGCGATATTGATGCGATATGGCTCAGCTTGTCAGTTAACAACGGCTCTTTGTAGTAAATGCCGCTCCATCTGAAAGCAGGTGATGGCGATTTACTACTAATCAAGGAACCGGCTTTACTGACGAGATGCGCATAACAATGTGATGCGATATATCGCCCAGCCCTAGCACACGCACAGACACACACAGACAGACAGACAGACACAGACACACGCGCGCACACACACAGCTATTTCTTCCTGCCTATCGTCCGCTTCGTTTATTCTGAATTCTCAAGAGATTTTGGGAGATTTCCTGTGTTCACAGTCAGGGCTCAAGAGTCAAACTGGCCAACTAAAGCAAACACTGCTTACCATAATGGTGACATCAAACCAAACTATTATTTTCAATAAAACATCAACATCTAAACCTCTGTTAATTTCAATAAGGACTTTGTACCCATATGACAGAAGTGAATCTGGTTAGTGATAAGTGAAGCTGGTAATGCTGTTTGTGGAGTTGTTTAATGACGTTGGAGCCTGACATCAAATGTTTAGACTTCAACCCAATTTTCATTTTCAACCAAACTTTGACGTCTGACTGATTTTGAAGTCTACGTCTAATAACATTTCTAGCTGGGATGAGCTCATATTGTGATCATATGGAGAGATCACGGTGAGATCAACGTGTTGACTGGGTCCAATGCAAAAGGACTCCAAGAAATGTCTCAGTTTTCAGCACATACAGTAGATGTTTTGTGGAAGTGCTTTTGCACCTGGTTCCCCAGCATCTCTTTAGGATCAACACTGTGGAAAATTATGAACAATAAGTTATGACAATATATGTGTTTACATTGCTTTAAATTATCAAAATAAGTTAAGAAATTTTCAGCTTTTTTTATACAAGTTATCCAATATTCAGCTAATTCTTTAAGTCAGTTTAATGTAATGTAGTGGTTTCATTCAGGTTCAGGGAAGATAAAGAGAATCTGCATTGCTTCAGGGGGATCACCACTATAATAAATGCACAATGCTGTCACAATGTTGGCATTGTGTTAAAGTTATACAAACACATTCCACTAGAGCTGGTCGGGTAAATACTCTAAAGAAATAAATATATAATCCTACCAAGGTAAATGAAAAAAGGTTTGTTGTTCACAGCAAGTTCAGAGGAAAAAAAACAGACAATGGGAGAAATTAAATTGAATTCAACTGATACTCTCAAATTTCAAAGTGTTGTGTCTGTGTTCAAACACGACTGCAGAGACTTCCAGGGCATCTTTAGTGAAACTCTGGCACCGTGCCTGGCAGGTAAACAGAAAAACATCCAAACATCGGTTAGATGAAGACATTATGAGGGAAAAATATACCATAGAGACAGAGAGTGTTTAATCATCTAATTACTTTGTTTTGAACGTTTTGACTCAAAAGTGTATCTTTGACCAACATTCTGGCAAGTTCCAGTATAACGTTATAGAATGTTTGTTCAGAGTTAGCTTTTTAATAATGTTCTCAAAAGATGAACACATTTTTTTTTATACATTGTTAAACATTAGATGGTCAAGTCAAGTAAAGTTTTATTTATAGAGCACAAGTTTAACACAACCGTAGTTAATCCAAAGTGCTTTACAGTACAATAAAACAAATCCCTCAAATAAAATAAAGAGAAAAGTAGTAGAAAAAAAGGAGATAAAAATCAAGTATCAAAATCATTCAGTGTAATGTAGAACACTGACTAATTTAAAATACGTACACAACATTGCTCGAATGCAAGAGAGTTAAAATAGGTTTTTAAGCTGGATTTAAAGGCAAACAGAGATAGAGAGGTCCTGATTTTTAAAGGTAAATTGTTCCAGAGCTTTGGGGCGACTACAAAGAAAGCTCGATCACCTTTTGATTTACACCTGGAATGAGGGACAGATAAAAGTGACTGATCACAAGATCTTACCCACATAGCAACATTGTGTCGGCCCATGTCTGGCACTTGTGGAATGCGGATTTGGCCCACATACAGCGTGGAATGACGGCCCTTGGGTGGCCCCCTCCTGTTTACCAGATCTGGGCCACAAGCAGGCCATAGCAATGCCACATGTCAGCCAAGAGCAAAGAAAAAAATCAGAACTGGACCTTATCTGAACCACAAAATCTGTGTATATTTAATATGAAGTAATTTCAGGTTTAATGAAGCCTGTTAACAAGCAGAATCACTGAAGGAAAGAAGAGAATAGAAAAAGAGACGAGCAGAAACACAAGAACTACAACTGACTTCAGACACAGTCTTAGATGAAATCCACTGAAGAGAAAAGAAGACATTAAATCTGTGAAGATCTCAGCAGAGGAGGAATAAACAACTCCACAAACAGGATAACCAGCTTCACTTATTACTAACCAGACTGACTTTATTTCTGTCAGACGTCTGCAGAAGTTTTATTTTGAATTAACAGAGGTTTAACTCTGTTTAATTTGAAGTTACCATAACAGTGATTAGTGTTTCCATTAGTTGGTCTATTAACTCTTATTATGGCTATTGTCTTTTGTGGCTTCTGTGACAGTGTGTGTGTTAAGCACATTTGCAGCAGCAAAGAAAGCTTAAGAGAACTGAAATCAGGTGATGATGGTTTCCTGTTGATGGTTTTATAATCATCATGAAATAGACTGAATCAATGATGTCTTTTGAATCTAACAATTGTGTTGTTACATTAATATATTCATATCACAACCACTGTTTAAGTATGAAGCGAACCACTGTAAAGCAAGGCCCTCGACTCCAACAACAAAAGTATCCAGGCATGAGGTAAGCTGTAACAGTGCAGTCTTTGTAGATATTAGTTTGCTTAAATTTTTGAAATCTAGTAATTTCTGTAAACTCAAGTAACTTGGCGATAGAGCATGAGAAAATAATAATAATGTTGCCCTAACTTGATAAAATCTGAGTGGCAGTGGCTCAGTGGTTCATGTAGGTTGTCTTCAAACCAGAAGGTTGGTTGTTCAATCCTGGTCCCACCTGACCAAGTGTTGAGGTATCCATGAGCAAGACACCTAACCCCTGCTGCTCCCGATGAGCTGGATGGTGCCTTGCATGGCTGACACCGCCGTCAATGAATGGGTGAATGCGAGGCAATGTGTAAAGTGCTTTGGTGGCCATGGGTCTGTTTAAAGCACTTTATAAATGCAGTCCATTCAACCAACATTTTTTTTTTTAGTTCTCTTAAGTAATTTTTTCCAGTCCACATTACTTGATACAGGAAGTTGAGTCAACTCGTGTTTTGAAGAATAATAAACTTGACACTATAAGTTGACTCAAATTAACTCAGTCAAAGCAACAACATGACTTGCTTAGTTAAGTTGAGTCAACTAATCTTTTTTTTCAGTGTAGGTTTTGCTTAATTTTAGATCATTGATAATTACGCTTTATTTTCTACAAGCTTGATTTGACTATATAGGATTGACTTTGTTTTTTTGAATTCTTGTCTGAACTAACTTTTTCATGTAGAAATTACATTCGTTTTTTTTGTAGCATTTACTTTACGACAGAATCATTTTTATCAGTGAATGTTACTTTTACTCTTTGTAGTGTGGACACATGATTTTGCTGTGGGGTTAAAAGGGTTAAGAAAAATAAGTGACGTGACATGAGGGCCAAATATTATTAAAAAAAAAAAATTTACAAAAGGTTTGTTGTTCACAGCAAGTTCAGAGGAAAAAAACAGACAATGGGAGGAATTCAATTGAATTCAACTGATACTCTCAAATTTCAAGGTATTGTGTTCAAACACAAATGCAGAGACTTCAAGAGCAGCTTAAGTGAAACTCTGCCACCGTGCCTGGCAGGTAAACAGAAAAATATCCAAACATTACATTATAACATTATAACGTTACACAGCAAAAACTCGAGGAGCTTATTTGGCTCCACACTTTAGAGAGTTAAAGTGTTGAAATATGAGTGTTAAATGAACACTGAAGCAGTGTTAAAGTTAATGAGATAATTAAGGGATTAATTGTGTAATGTTTCAGCATTATTGAAGACACCTGATGTTAACAAGCAGAATCACCAAAGGAGAAAATAATTTTAAGTCACCATTATTGTGATCTAGGGTTGCAAACTTTCTGAAATGACATGCCCCCACGGAAGAACATTTTGAAAAATAACCCCTGAAATGATGACTTCTGGTGAATATTGTATGCTATCATACATTATAGCATATTATAATACAACTTATTAGGCCTATATATTTATAGAATAGCAAAGTAGGCCTAATCAATATACAAGACTGAACCACGTAGATATATAAAGGCTATCATGATCATTTTGCCAACAACGAACCATGGATTTGTTTAGTTTATAATACGTTTTATTTTTTACTTAAACAAATACAACATATAACATTCAAAACTCATCGGCTTAGACTGCATTTGAAGAAAAATAAATACAACAGTTTACTGTAGCCTTGTGCGAAATAATTAGACTTCTAGAATGTTCTTTCCAGTGCAAAAAATAATATTTTTAATTTAATTTAGACAACATTTTAAGAAAGTGTAGTGCAAATATCTTTAAATAATTATACTTCCATTATAGTTAACTTTCTTTTCGCCGGCTGCTCGGAGGTAGTCATTTTTACATTTCCCGCTGTTGTCACTTGTCGCCATCGTTGCTACGGTACGTGACTCACAATGACTAACAACCAATTAAAAGGGCATTCTCTGATGATGTTCCAAGATGTTAAAAACACTTCGCGGCTGATCATAGACTAACAGGGGAGAAATTAGTATCTACCGCACAGTCGTTTTTTTTTTCTTATCATAGCATACAAATGTCTTTGTTCATAGTCTGTCTGACATATATTTGAAGCTATGTGTCTGTTATGGATTTGCACTGAATTGATTCTCAAAAATACGGAACAAAACATCGTTCCGTATCAGTTCAATTCAGAACAAGACTTGTATGTGTCAAATACGGGACGATTCCGTATTATACGGAACGGTTGGCAACCCTATTGTGATCAGTATTGGGCTCTTCACTAGTGATGGGCAAATTAAGCTTTGGTGCAGCACTGAGCCACTTAGAAGAATTGTTTTGAAAATGGGTTCATTACTCAAAGCTTTAGTAACAGCGACCTCGCCTCGAGAAGTGCCAAGGCTGCATCTAAATTTTCCCGGCTAGATAGTGGGCAGGAGTAGCTGTTAGGTCTGGGAACTCACCATTGGCATGCCTCAATCTGAGGGGCGGGATAAACTGTTGTCTTTCAAATTCCCTCTGCACGCAATAGGATAGCGCTACAACCAACCAGAGCAACGAACGGTTGTGGCTGAGTGAGTCCCATGCATTTTCCCATCAGCGGAGCTAGTTGATATTTTAAACTTTTGCCGTATCCGGTCGGCAAAACTCCGAACACATCTTCCTTTTTTAAGAATGATTTAAGTGCCATTCTTTGTTCTTTTCTCAAAGAAAAGCATAACTCCAAGTCCTCCAGAGTCGCGGCCAAAGCCGATTCGAAAGACCGTTGTTCGCCAGCAGCAGCATCTTCTTTGTTTTCAAGTAGCAGTATATTCACGCGGAACCGTCACAACTCTGCAGTCATTAAGTTAAGCCCGCCCACCAACACTATACACGATGTGATTGGCCGGACTAGAGTTTGGTTTTTCCAGCTCGAAAGCCAACGGAGAGTTGCTAGACTACCCTGGCAGCAAAATAAATTGTACTGCCGCTAGGGTGCATCTAGATTTCTAGGCTAGGGCAGGAGGCTTTAAGAAGAGTGAAATAAATCTAGTGCACGTACACACACACACACAGTGCACATGTACACTAAGAGTTGGATATCATTCTTTTTACAAATTAAGATTAATGAATTTGTGTATTGTGTTATTGGGTATTGGGGAGATAGTGCTTGGGGAAACAGAAGATGTTCTGGGAAAATATGGCACAAGTTGTGTTTGCTTGTGTAACTATGGCATGGGGTATGTGGGAACACTCAAAGATTTTTATTAAGGAACAATATTTTTTCCACACTTTTTGGACTGAGCCTGTTTCTTTGTTTGCTCACAACCTCTCCACATTTAGAGAAAATGCATTCAGAGGGAACAGATGACGCCGGCGTGCCTAAAAACTGTTTAGCCAGTATAAAAAGAATCAGAATCAGAATCAGAAAGAGCTTTATTGCCAAGTGTGCTTGCACACAAGGAATTTGTTTTGGTGCTGAGGCTTCCAGTGGACTATACAAATACAACAAGAAACATGAAACATAATACTACAAATTATAAGAATGAAGAATAAAAATATAAATATATGAGAATAAAAAGTATCACAGTTAGGTTTAGTCAGAATAGACATTTCCAGATTTACAGATTATGAACATATTTACAGTGTTTTGAATAATATAATAAATAAATCTAAATATAAGTATAAGTATCACCTGAGTTGTAGGATATTGCACTAAACTGTGGGAGTATTGCACTTAAAGGCATATGCCTTGGGAGGTGTGTTAACTGTTCAGAAGGGAAATGGCCTGTGGGAAGAAACTTGTCCTGTGCCGAGATGTTCTTGTGGCCAGTGATCTAAGTCTCCGTCTTGACGGCAACAAATCAGACAGGTGGTGACCAGGGTGAGTGGAGTCTGTGATGATTTTACCTGCTCTCTTCCTCACTCTGGAAGAGTACAGGTCCTGGAGGGATGGCAGGGGGGCACCAATGATCCTCTCCGCAGTCCGGATTGTCCGTTGTAGTCTCCTGATGTCTGATTTGGTAGCTGAACCAAACCAGACAGTGATGGATGTGCATAAGACAGACTCGATGACGGCTGAGTAGAACTGAAACAGCAGCTCCTGTGGCAAGTTGAACTTCCTCAGCTGGCGAAGGAAGTACAGTCTCTGCTGGGCTTTTTTTACAATGGAGTCAATGTGATTGTCCCACCTCAGATCCTGAGAGATGGTAGTGCCCAGGAACCTGAATGACTCCACTGCTTCCACAGTGCTGTTCATGATGTTGAGTGGGGGAGTGCTGAGCTGTTCCTCCTGAAGTCCACGATCATCTCCACTGTTTTGAGCGTGTTCAGCTCAAGGTTGTTGTAACTGCACCAGACAGCCAGCTGTTCAACCTCCAGTCTGTAAGCAGACTCGTCACCGTTCCGGATGAGACCGATGACAGTGGTGTCGTCTGCAAATTTCAGGAGCTTGACAGAGGGGTCTTTAGAAGTTCAGTCATTAGTGTACAGGGAGAAGAGCAGTGGGGAGAGAACGCACCCTTGAGGGGCGCCAGTGCTGGTGGTGAGAGTCCTGGATGTGTGTTTCCCCAGTCTCACTCGCTGCTGCCGGTCCGTCAGGAAGCTGGAGATCCACTGACAGATCGAGGATGGTATGGAGAGCTGGGTAAGTTTGGCTGTGAGAAGATCAGGCATGATGGTATTGAAGGCTGAACTGAAGTCCACAAAGAGGGTTCTTGCATAAGTCCCAGGTCTGTCGAGATGTTGCAGGATATAATGCAGTCCCATGTTGACTGCATCATCCACAGACCTGTTTGCTCTGTAAGCAAACTGAAAGGGATCCAGCAGGGGTCCAGTGATGTCCTTCAGCTGGGCCAACACCAGTCTTTCAAACGACTTCATGACCACAGACGTGAGAGCGACAGGTCTGTAGTCATTAAGTCCAGTGATTTTGGGTTTTTGGGGGACCGGAATGATAGTGGAGTGTTTGAAGCAGCAGGGAACTTCACACTGCTCCAATGATCTATTGAAGATCTGTGTGAAGACCGGGGCCAGTTGGTCAGCACAGGCTTTTTAACAAGCAGATGAGATGCCGTCTGGGCCTGAGGCTTTCCTAGTCTTCTGTTTTTTGAAGACTTGGCTCACGTCCTCCACACAGACCTTAAGCTCAGGTTGGATGGCAGGAGGTGCAGGAGGTGATGGTGAATGTGTGAAGTGCAGGTTAGAGCCGGTGTGTGGTGTGAATGAGGGCTTTTCAAACCTGCAATAAAATGAATTTAAATCGTCAGCCAGGTGTTGATTGTCCACAGATCGGGGGGATGGTGACTTGTAGTTGGTGATGTTCCTCAGGCCATTCCAGACTGATAATGGGTCGTTGGATGAAAACTGGTTTTTCAGAGTATAGCTTCTTTTAGCAACTCTGATCTCCTTTGTCAGTCTGTTTCTGGCCTGGTTATACAAGATTTTATCCCCACTTCTGTAAGCATCCTCTTTGGCATGACGAAGGTGTTTGAGTTTCCCAGTAAACCATGGTTTATCATTAGTGAATGATAAGAATGTCCTGGTAGGAATGCATGTATCCTCACAGAAACTTATTTATGATGTTACAGTATCTGTGAGCTCATCCAGATCGTTGGTAGCAGCTTCAAAAACAGTCCAATAAGTGCAATCAAAGCAGGCCTGTAGATCCTGCTCTGCTTCATTGGTCCATCTTTTAAGAGTCCTTAACACAGGTTTAGCTGATTTCAGTTTCTGCCTGTAGGTCGGAATAAGATGAACCAAACAGTGATCAGAGAGCCCTAAAGCTGCTCTTGAAACGGAGTGATACGCATTCCTTATTGTGGTGTAACAGTGGTCCAGTATATTACTGTCTCTGGTGGGACATGTAACGTGCTGTCTGTATTTTGGTAGTTCACGGGAAAGATTTGCTTTGTTAAAATCCCCAATAATTACTAGAAGAGAGTCCGGGTGCCTTTGTTCCGTTTCAGATATTTGTTCAGCCAGCTGTTGTAGCGCTGCGCTCACGCACGCGTCTGGAGGGATGTAAAAATTCACGTGAATGAAAAAGGAAAACTCCCGTGGTGAGTAGAAAGGTTTGCAGTTAATGAAATGGGTCTCTAAGTTAGGAGAGCATATCTTGTTCAGTGTTGTTATATCTGAACACCAATTTTCGTTAATGTAGAAACACAATCCACCACCTCTCGTTTTCCCCGTTAGCTCCGCGATGTGATCCGCTCGGAACAGCTGGAAGCCCGGCAGATGTATTGCGTTGTCCGGTATGGCTTCACTCAGCCAGGTTTCAGTGAAGCACAGAGCAGCAGAGTTAGAAAAATCCTTGTTAATCCTTGTGAGGAGAAGTAGTTCGTCCATTTTGTTAGGAAGGGATCGGAGGTTCGCAAGATGAATGCTGGGGAGTGCAGTGTGCAGGCCGCTCTCGCGGAGTTTAACCAGCGCGCCGGCACGCTTCCCGCGTTTGCGTCTGACCGTGCGTTTGAACAACAATGCTGCACCTCTGACGAGGTACACATTTCCGAGATTTATCCAGTACACCAGTGGGTCTTGAGATCTTTCCATATGTCACATGATTTTTCCGTACCAAAGCAACCTTCGGAGGAGTGGTTCAAATGGAAATGTAGTTAATGGTTTGAAGCACGTATCTGACAAACCATTAGCTCAACTGCTGATCAAGACAATAGATATAAGCCAAAATCAACTGTATTTTTGAGAATACTTGCCAAGACTGATGTTTTGACATAATTGTTATTTTTTGTTGTAATGTATGTTATTTTGTTTTATGTTTAAATTGTTACAAATAATTGTTATAAACATTATTTGTCCTTTCAAGTGAGAAAAGATGTGAAAGAGAACTCAATTCTTCACTGTAAAAAAATTAGATGACTAATAAGTTATGACAAGTTTTTGCTTTGTTTTAACTCATCAAAATGAGTAATTTGTACAAGATTTAAAAAAAATTTAAAGTCAGTTTAAAAAACTATTTAAAAAAAGCTAATTTCTTAATTTGCTTTGAACTTTGATCTTTGTAATTTGCAAATGTTATATGCTCAAATAGCAACATTACACACTAATTAAAGTTAAAAAAGTTAAATCATAATCAACCATCCCTTTAAATAGACGAGTGCAAGCAGGAAATAAAATTCTCCGTTCGTGGTCATAAAATAAAAAAGGACCAACAGCATTAGAACACCACGGTGAATTAATTTTAATTTTAGGGTGAACTATCCTAACTGTTTAGTCGTGTGTGTGTGTGTGTGTGTGTGTGTGTGTGTGTGTGTGTGTGTGTGTGTGTGTGTGTGTGTGTGTGTGTGTGTGTGTGTGTGTGTGTGTGTGTGTGTGTGTGTGTGTGTGTGTGTGTGTGTCTGTGTTGTTACACATGTTTAAATGTGTTTTTGGGCTCCACTAGCCTAATTGTTTAAACAGTTGTTAAAATTGTGATAAGAAAGTTAAAAAATAAACTTTACGAATTTGTTTGTCATCCGTGATGCTAGCACTACTTTTAGTTAAATGCAATGTTTTATGCATTGATTTTTTTTTTAACAATTTCTACAAGCTGTAACAATGTTTGCGGGTGCGGGCGGGACCGGACACAAATATTGTGTCATTGATGTTTTATGAAATGTTTCGTTTCAAGTCACCATTATAAGTGATCAGTGGCTTCAATTGGGCTCTTGACCCCGTTATTTTAAAAATTTGATTTATTGTGGGTGCTCCAATTTTGTGCTCATTGAGCAGATTTTTTATTGCAAGAGAAAATATGACCTGGGCATAATCGTTATTTTGATGATGACATTAACATGATCATGTAGTGGCCTGATTCACTGATGTCATTCAGAGTCTAAATCTTTGATTATATGCTTGATGTGTTGCTATATGTATTGGTAATTGTAGACCTGTGATTTCACAGCTTGAGGTCCACTAACAATATGAACAATTACAATAATGCACAGAAATGCTGTTTAGACACACAGGAATCAAGAATCAGCATATGATTCTTAACAGCGGTGACAATAAACAAAATTCTGACAAACAGATCAACTCGGAACATCACAAAACAAGCTACTAAAGTCACAACAAAACAAATAGTTATTTGTTACTGTTATGAAAAATTAACAAAACATTATTTATATAACAATCTAAAAATGCTGGAAAATATCAGTGAATTAGTGATGGGTCGTTCATGAACCATTGCGTCTGTCACGTGACAAATGAATGAAAGGCTCGGAAGGTAAATTAATTATTTATGTTCCCTGTAAATTATTTTTGACTGCATTATAATGATTTCTTTATTCAGAATATGATCAAGATTGCATAGGTGGATGTGTTCGGGGAATTTGGCGGTTAGAAATATAACGTTTAAAGCCACTTGAATGAACGAAATGACTCGGAAAAAGATTCATTCATTTTGATGAACGAGTTCAAACAGGAGAGTCAGTAAAATGATCCGAACTTCTCATCACTACAGTGAATCACATCACTACATGATGATAATGTCATCATCAAAACATAAACTTCTTGACCCACACTGTGATTCCCAAAGGCATCATAAGTATAAGTTGATAGTAGAACAAATGGTCTTTATGATCAACTTATGCTTACGATGCTTTCGGGAAAAACAACCCAGATCACATATTTTCTTGCCACAACAATGTGCTTCACAAACACAAACTTGGAGCTATCAGATATAATCTAATATTAAAAAGTAAAGGGGCAAGTGCACAACTAAATCAAACACTGATCACCATAATGGTGACTTCAACCGAAACTCTGATGAAAACATTAACATCTAAACTTCTGTTAATTCTCAATAAGAACTTTTGTAGATGTTTGATAGAAATCAAGTCAAACTGGTTAATAATAAGTGCAATAATGTATATTGGCTGGAAGTCAGTTGTAGTTTTTCTGTCTCTCTTTTTTCTGTTTTGGTTGTTTCTCTTTTCTTCATTGATTCTGCTTATTAACATCTGGTGTCACCACTAATGGTCTATCATCACTTAATTAATCACTTAATTATCACATTAACTTCAACACTGGTTCAATGTTACTTTAACACTCTGTAGTGTGGACACAGACGTACACTGAGGGGTGTTCATTTAACACTGGGGATTTTGCTGTGCAGTTTTGTTATATGGAATAAAACAGCCAAGCACTTTATAGTTAATTTCCTTTCTATGTTGAAATAATGAAGTTTTCTGTACCACCCCTATGAAAATATCCTGCTCTGCCACTGGTTGGGAGTGAGAATGTGTTGCTCTCTCACAGTGTATAAATATGACCAAATGACTGATATCTGATCAAGAGTGACTCCTCATTCTACAGCAGAAGTATCTCAGACACTTGAGATTTTTCCCCACTACTGACCATGTACCTGCACTGGCTAATATTTTTCCTTGCCTTAATGCGTAAGTAAATATTGTTTAAAAATAAAACTTTACAATAAGGTTCAATTTGTTATCATTAGTTAATGCATTAGGCATTACAACTGACAAAAAAAATAACATTTTTAAAATATCTGTTATTCTAGACAATGTTCATAGATATTGTACATTCATGTCTGCACTGTTAAACATTTTAGTATGAAATTACAGTATATTCCAGGTTTATAATTGCATTAATTTCACAGAAATTTCACTGTAGGACTTTTCTTGTATCTAACTGCACTAAAAAGGGGTTTTTACTGTGAGTTTACAGTACTGGAAAACACAATTCACTGTAAACATACAACATCATACTGTATTTCAACAGAGCATATGGACTATGGATGTACCCAGCATGCAGTGTGGCATGAATAGATTATTCTGAGGAGGTTCTAGATTCTTGTTTTATCAGTCCTGCAGAAACTTATTTTTGATTCGCTCCTAGCAGTTTACGTTGTTGGTTTATTTTGTAATGTTGGTTTTATTTGGTTTTTAATTATTTGTTCAGTGTCACCATTGTTGTGTTTTGTATGTCAAGTATTTATGTCTGTGCGTCAATTTATGTCTATAAAGGGATACATTTCAGCAGTTGCTGATCAGTCAGAAGCTCCATTTGCAATGGGTTAAGAATTTGAAAAAAGTTATTGGTAAGTTAGCATGCTCAAATACTGTAAACCTGAATAAATTGGCAAAACTCAAATAATTTGAGGTAATCAGTTAAAAAAAATTTAAGCTAATAAATTTAAGTAAGCAGAGTTTGCAGATTTTTATTTTGTTCTCATTCATTTCTCTTAACTTGAAATATTTGAAAACCCAACATAATAGAAACTCTTCTAAACAAGCATAACAAAACATGAAACACTACTAAATATCCCACTTAGCATAAATCTGGCACAAAAAGCATTATATAACACTTAATTTTAGGACTGACTCTTACTTTTGAGTGTCATGGCAAAGTATGCTGGGAAATAGAAATCCCAGCCGAGTATCAGTTAAAATGTAAGTTTATCAATATAAATTAAAATAAACAAATTCATAAAACTCAAAACAATTAAACAATTCAACTTACTTAAAATGTGTCAGTTTTGTGACCTCAAAATAAAAAGAAAGTTCTAAATACTCATAAATGTTTCGATGGAACAAATTTGTATAATTTGAGTTGGCTCTACTCAAACGCAATTACTTATTTTGAGCCTTAAGGTTTATATACATGTTATGAATAGTTTGACTGAAATATTTGATATTATATTTATTTAAAATTATGTTTATATTATATTTTATTATAATAATGCTCAATCATCACTCAATTATTCACAGTCTTCGAGCAAGAGCCAGATCCAGTCTTCGAGCAAGAGCCAGAGCCAGTCTTTGAGCAAGAGCCTGAGCCCGTCGCCTGTTCACCAGAACCGGAGCCAATCACCTGCCCGCCAGAGACTGAAGACGCCGCACTAGAGTCTGCTCTGGAAGACACAGCGCTCATTGTGGTGTCCATGGCTGTTTTGTGTGTGTGGGCAGCACACACATCAGCGACAGCCCATGAACCTAGCTCAGAGTTTCCTTCGCCGCTGGTCCCGTCCAGCCCAGAGTTTCCTTCGCCACTGGTCCCATCCAGCCCAGAGTTTCCTTCGCCACTGTTCCCGTCCAGCCCAGAGTTTCCTTCGCCGCTGGTCCCGTCCAGCCCAGAGTTTCCTTCGCCGCTGGTCCCGTCCAGCCCAGAGTTTCCGTCACCACTGGTCCTGCCCAGCACAAAGCCCTTTTCTCTACTGATCATGCCCAGCCCCGAGCCCGTTGATCCTGCGCCAGACCCCGCTGATCCAGAGACTGTCCTCGTCACTTCTGCCGATCCAGAGACTGTCCACGTCACTTCTGCCCAGTCAGAGACTGTTCACGTCACTTCAGCTGATCCAGAGACGGTTCACGTCACGTCTGCCCAGTCAGAGCCTGTTCACGTCACGTCTGCCATGTCAGAGACTGTTCACGTCACTTCCTCTGAGCCAGTGTCTACGGACAAGATGGCAGAGCCAGAGACCATTCACGTCACTTCCTCCGAGCCAATGTCTACGGACAAGATGTCCTATTCAGAGACTGTTCACATCACTTCCTCCGAGCCACTGTCTATGGACAAGTTGGCCTATTCAGAGACTGTTCCTGTTCCCGAGCCAGTGAGTGTGTTGTCTGTTCCCGAACCAGTGTGTGTGTTGTCTGTTCCCGAATCAGTGTGTGTGTTGTCTGTTCCCGAGCCAGTGTGTGTGTTGTCTGTTCCCGAGCCAGTGAGTGTGTTGTCTGTTCCCGAGCCAGTGAGTGTGTTGTCTGTTCCCGAGCCATTGTGTGTGTTGTCTGTTCCTGAGCCCGAACCAGGGTGTGTGTTGTCTGTTCCCGAGCCAGTGTGTGTGTTGTCTGTTCCCGAGCCAGTGTGTGTGTTGTCTGTTCCCGAGCCAGTGTGTGTGTTATCTGTTCCCGAGCCAGTGTGTGTATTGGCTGTTCCGGAGCCGGTGTCTGCTGTTCCTGAGCCGGTGTCTGCTGTTCCTGAGCCGGTGTCTGTTCCTGAGCCGGTGTCTGTTCCTGAGCCGGTGTCTGTTCATGAGACGGTGTCTGTTCCTGAGCCGGTGTCTGTTCCTGAGCCGTGGCCGCCCGAGGGGTCTTCACCGCCCTGGCCGCCCGAGGGGTCTTCACCGCCCTGGCCTCCCGAGGGTTCGTCCCCGCCCTTGCCGCCCGAGGGGTCGTCTGCTTCGCCCTGGCCGCCCGAGGGATCGTCTGCTTCGCCCTGGCCGCCCGAGGGGTCGTCTGCTCCGCCCTGGCCCATGTCCGCAATTGCAAGGCACTGGTCCTGTTCCCTGCGCGGACCTGGCCCTCCATCCCTCCCCCAAGACCGCCTCCACTTCACCACCCTCCTGAACTTTTGTATATATTTTGTTTTTTTTTACCGGCGTCGGGAGCCGCCCATAGGGGAGGGCTATGTCACGGTGTGGGTTCATGTCTTGTTCCTGTCTGTCCTGTGTTTCCCTTGTCTTGTGTGAACTTTAGTTATTTCCTGTGCTGTGTCATGTTTTGTAGTCCTTTGTAGTTTTTTCTAGTTTATAAGTATCCCCAGGTGTTCTGATTAACCACACCCTCTTGCTATCTTGTTTAGCTCGTTTACCCCTGTATTTAAGCCCTGTGTTTCAGCCCTGTCTTTGTGAGTTGTTAATGTTGTAATGGTTGCTGTTTCTGTGTTCCTGGTCTGAGTTTCTTTTGTTTGTTTTACTAATAAATATGCTTGCAATTGGATTCACTGCTCGCTTCATTCTCCCGAATCGTTACACCAACACTGCCCCCATGTAATTTTTTTTCTGTTTGCAGCATTTACAGCATCAGACATAAACACCCCATTCCACCTGCATGAGATTTCTTCCTCAACTTCCTTTACAGGTAAGAACACAACACTTATGTCATGATACAACCAGACACAGATAGATCCAAACACAGCGTGAGTTTATTAGAGGGTAGTCAGACAGGCAAGGGTCACAGACAGCAAACACAGCATAGGAGACAAGGCAATACTCAGAGTCCGATAACCAGGGGGGAAGACAGAGGCAGGCGGCAGACAAGACGGAATCCAGGAAACAGGCGATGGGTCAGATACACAGACAGGACTAGACTAGGAAAAGCTTGGTGATGTCCACAACAGTAAAAAAAGACTTAGCCATGAGTGATAGTTAGAGTGGAGTATAAATGAGTGTGGAGCTGCGTGAGGAACTCGATGCAGGTGTGAGAGTGATCAGTGGAAACAAGTGTGTGTGAAATCAGTTCAGGGTGTGTGCATGATCTGTCCCAGGGAAGGCAGTGTAGGGGTGGAGCACCCTCTAGTGACACTCGAGGGCAATCCAGCTGAACATCGTCACATAACCCCCCCTTTAAGGAGCGGCTTCCAGACGCTCCAAAGAATATCCAGGTGGGGGGCAGAGTGAAGACGATCCTGGGGGAGGGACGGAGGGCCCGGCCCGTGCAGGGGAACGGGACAAGGAGGTAGCCAAGGCGGGCCTGGGCCGCAGAGCGTGGGCGACCAGGGCGGAGCAGGACGTGATGGCGGCCAGGGCGGAGCAGGATGAGCCAAAGGCCAGGGTGGAACAGGATGGACCAATGGCCAGGGTGGGACCCCCTCAGGCCTCCCTGGGTGTGAAGACCTCACGGGCAGCCACGGCAGAGACGGCCCCTCAGGAGACCACGGTGGCACGCCCCTCATTGTCCCTTCGTGGCCTCTACTGCCCCCCTCCAAAAAATACTTGGGGGAACCTACGGGACATAGACTGGAACTGGAGGCTTGGGGGTTTCGGCTGCCGGCTTCACTAAAGGTTTCGGAGGTTCGGCTGCAGGCGGCTCTGGCAGTTCGGTAGCAGGCTCTGGTTCAGCTAGGCTGACGTGAAAGGCAGGTTCGTCAAGGCAGACGTTAAACTCAGGTTCGTCAAGGCTGACTCCAAGCTCAGGTTCGTCGAGGCTGACGTGAAGCTCAGGTTCGTCGAGGCTGACGCGAAGCTCAGGTTCGTCGAGGCTGACGCGAAGCTCAGGTTCGTCTAGGCTGACGTGAAGCTCAGGTTCGTCGAGGCTAACGTGAAGCTCTGGCTCGTCGAGGCTGCCTTGAAGCTCAGGTTCGTCGAGGCTGACGTGAAGCTCGGGTTCGTCGGGGCTGACGTGAAGCGCAGGTTCGTCAAGGCAGACGTTAAACTCAGGTTCGTCAAGGCTGACGCGAAGATCAGGTTCGTCAAGGCTGACGCGAAGCTCAGGTTCGTCGAGGCTGACGCGAAGCTCAGGTTCGTCTAGGCTGACGTGAAGCTCAGGTTCGTCGAGGCTAACGTGAAGCTCTGGCTCATCGAGGCTGACGTGAAGCTCAGGTTCGTCGAGGCTGACGTGAAGCTCGGGTTCGTCGGGGCTGACGTGAAGCGCAGGTTCGTCAATGCAGACGTTAAACTCAGGTTCGTCAAGGCTGACGTGAAGATCAGGTTCGTCGAGGCTGACGCAAAGCTCAGGTTCGTCGAGGCTGACGTGAAGCTCTGGCTCAGCAGAAAGGAACACTGGAACGGCGACCTTTATGGACTTCCGCGTTGAGATCAGTGGAGGATCAGCCATGCTGGAAACCAGTCCTGGGTGGCAATAGACCGATCCGATGGCAGCTTTGATGGTAGGTGTGACGTGAGGATTCTCCAGCTCGTCAAGCGTGACATGACTATACCCTGGTTCGGTGAATGCCACGGCGTCGTGGAGCTCCTTCTCCATTTTACTCGATGAGGAACTCGTGAAGAACTCGATGCAGGTGTGAGAGTGATCAGTGGAAACAGGTGTGTGTGAAATCAGTTCAGGGTGTGTGCATGATCAGTCCCAGGGAAGGCAGTGCAGGGGTGGAGCACCCTCTAGTGACACTCGAGGGCAATCCAGCCGAACATCAGCACAACTTATAATACAAAAATGACACTTAGTGGTTGCAGTATACTACACAACTGTAGAAAAACAATAATATAATGGCCATACTGTTGCCTAAAAACCTTTAAATAAAACCTTTGCTTTATTTCTGTCATACGTCTACAGCAGTTCTTATGAGAATTAAAAGAGCTTTAGATGTTGATGATTTATTGTTTCATTTTTTGTCACCATTATGGTGATCAGTGTCTGTTTTAGCTGGGCTCTTGACCCTTGACTTTCTAAATAATATTGGTTCACTAAAAAAATGTATAGATACCTATTTACTATAAGCACTAAACTCAAAAATAACTATTGAATAAAATAACTAGAAAACGTGCTTACTCAAATCAATTTGCAAATACTATTTCATGAAACAAAGGTGAATCCATTTCTCTGCAATTTAAAGTTAAACTGTTATTTTATAGGATGCGCTTTTTCCTTTATTTTACAAGAACAAACAAACAGGATGCGCTTTTTGCCATCTATGTCTTCTTTCTGGACCACATCACTCAAATGAAATACGTTCACAGTATTACTAGAGTAGTATACTGTTAAATATATTACAATAAGAGAACTGTAAAATTAACATTAACTCACAGCAAATGTCCTACTGTTAAATTAATACTGCTCAGTTTTAATACGAGTCCACACTCAGAGTGTTATAAGAAACACTGAAGAAGTGTTGAAGTTAATTAGGTAATTAAGTGATTAAGTAAGTGGTTATTAAGCATTAGTGAAGACACCTGATGTTAACAGGCAAAATCACTGAAGGAAAGAGAAACAAAAGAACTACATCTGACTTCCAGCCACAGCCTTAGGGGCTGTTTACACGACACCATTATCAACAAAAAATGTAAAACTCTTTTATGCATTTTGGCCGTTTATTTACACGACAACCGCATTTTGGGTGCCTGAAAACGCAAACTTTTGAAAACGGTCTCCGTGTAAACAACAAAAACGTGAATCTCTGAAGATGATGACGTCACGCACATGTGTATTACATGTTCAGTCTATAGGGTTTCATCGCCATCTAATGGCCTGGCAGCAGAATTCAGGGTTTTTAGTCGTTTTCTCAGATCCGTGTGAATGGGGATCGTTTAGACAATGATGTCGTCTGTATGCGAAAAACTTTAAAAAAACAACAACTCCGTTTTAAGCATAAAATTGTTGTGTAAATATACCCTTAGATGAAATCAACTGAAGATAAAGAAGACATTGGCTGCATCCCAAAACTTAGGCTGACTTGTTGCCTCACTGCCCTATCAGGCAATGACTTTGTAGGCAGTGTTTGCGCACAAATGTTCCTCACAAAACTGATTTCTGACAGACTTCGGAGGCAGCGAAACGGTTTAATGATCTACAGCAAAATAGAGCGAGCTTTGGTGAAAACTAAGTGAATATTTAATGACTACAATAGTAATTTCTCACTAGAAATGACATCAAGTCTTAAGCTAAGAGTAAGGGCGGGGTCGAACTCGTTGCTATGGATGATGTACATGATTACAAACCATGACCACAGTGATTGGCTAATGGAGGAGGGGTCTCTGTCAGTGATATAAATTAGGATTTTAAAATAAAAATGTTACCATATTTAAATTAAGATTTTAAAATAAATATGTTGCCATATTCAAATAAAGGTTTTAAAAGGCTAAGTGTCACTAATTAATATTTTCAGCTAATTGTCAGCCTCGTACATGTCTGCATCTCAAGAGAATGCAGAATTCAAATGACAAATTATGTTTTATGAACAAAGTTCGGGAGGAGCACGTTCAAACGGTCTATCTATCTGATCAGCTCGAGTGGAGGTATAGGCTATCAAACACAGCCGAGAGCCGACTCACCTAGTTACCTCTACAGTTTTCGGAATCCCTCCGTCACCCCATTCCTCACTCTGGACTGGGGATACGGGGAGAACTCTGGGTCTGAGCTAAATTCCTAGATCGGAGCCCTCGATCCCCTTGTTAACTATTCAATCATTTGTACGTGTGAACTCATGAAAACAACTGCCACAGGTAATCAGACATCATTTATTTATTAAATATTTATTTTTGGCATTTTCTCGTAGATTAAAATCTATAAATCAAAATTGTATTACATTTATGAAGAAAAGGTTCCAAGTTTGAAGGGAGGATCTGTGGGGAGGGAACACCTTTAAGGGACACATCACTTTTCTCATACTTTATAACTTCTTTTAGCTTTTCATTATAGTTGGAAAGAATGAGACGATTTTACCAGGCGCACTGAGACACTTTAAATGATATCAAACATGCATAGTTACTTATTGTACATATTTAACATTGCATAGGTTTTCAGTGTATTTTAGGTGAGGAGGAGGAGGGTGCACTGCACTGTGTGCTGCATCTCGGGAGTTCCTGTTACATATGCAAGAGATAGTTCAAGTGTTAATTCTTAGGAGGGCCTTTTGTTTCATCGAGGGGTCAATCAGACATACTAGCACCAGCCTTACATGTATATAGGTAAAGTAAATTTCAATATTTATTTATGTTAGGCTATATCATAGTCTGCACAATGCTGTTGTTGCCTTTCTTTAGTGACGTTGCAGGGCGTTCCAAATGAGCGATTATTGTGGGCAAAGTCCACTTCAACTGATATACCGTGTTCAGATTGTAGGGAGCAGTAAATACTGCGAAAGGGGCCCTGTTGAATGGAACTCAGCTAAAGGTCAAATTCCAAACTTTTTTGGATCCTTTCACGAAGGGCCCTTCCACAAGGCATTTAGCGAAGGGTACATGTGTTGGTCACTTAAAGGAAGTAATTTTTATCATTCATGGTCATGTGACCCAGCGAATACACGTTATTAATTTTAAAGCTAGATGGTGGAAGAGATTGAGTTAACTTACTAACATTGCACTTCAAGTTGTTTTGCTTTGTTCATGAGATTTTCAAAAAATTTTGTTATGTTATTAAGATTTATATGTAAGATTATGATTATGTCAAAACATAACCAACACCATCAGATTACATTTTCTCTTTGAAATCTAATGTTAACAGTTTAAGGGTCACGAGCCCAACTAAAGCAAACACTGATCACCATAATGGTGGTTTTAAAAAATGATTTTTTTTTCCTTTGGTGATTCTGCTTGTTAACATCAGGTGTCTTCAATAATGGTCAATCATCACTCAATGAATCACTTAATTAGCTCATTAACTTAATTTAACACTAATGTTTTAACACTTTAACACTCTTGAGTCTGGAGCTATTTAAACTCCAGGGCCCGTATTCATAAAGAATCTTAATGCAAAGAGTAGCTCCTAGTGACAAAATTCTAAGAAAATTCTTAGAAATGTGGGTGTTTACTCTTAAAATTAAAGAAAAAATTCTAGTAAAGAAAAAAGTATTTCAGAAAGTATCTTAAAGGGTTAGTTCACCCAAAAATGAAAATTCTGTCAGTATTTACTCACCCTCATGTTGTTCCAATCCCGTAAGACCTTCGTTCATCTTCGGAACACGAATTAAGATATTTTTGATGAAATCTGAGAGCTGGATAATTCCTCCATACTAGTCCATAGGCTTCTTCAGGGATTGAACTTGCCGGCCTCGAAAAGTTATTAAAGACATTGTTTAAATAGTCCCAGTGACTACAGTGGCTCAATCTTAAGTTTATCAAATGCCGATAACACTTTTTGTGCGCAAAAAAACAAAAATAACGACTTTATTTCAACTATTCATTTCCTTCTCTCTGGGCCTCGAGTCAGGTTACTAGTTTAACAGCGTACGATCTGTTGTTATACGTCACATGCATCACACACATGACCAGCGTCGGCCAATACGTGTGACGTAGCTCTAGGCAATTACACTAGTTTAACTGACTAGAGGCCCAAAGAGAAGGAAATGAATAGTTGAAATAAAGTCGTTTATTATGTTTGTTTTTGCGCACAAAAAGTATTCTCGTCGCTTAATAAACTTAAGATTGAGCCACTGTAGTCACTTGGACTATTTTAACGATGTCTTTAATAACTTTTCAAGGCCGGCAAGTTTCAATCCCTGAAGAAGCCTATGGACTAGTATGGAGGAGTGATCCAGCTCTCAGATTTCATCAAAAATATCTCAATTCGTGTTCCGAAGATGAACGAAGGTCTTACGGGGTTGGAACAACATGAGGGTGAGTAAATACTCACAGAATTTTCATTTTTGGGTGAACTATCCCTTTAACCTTTACAAGAGGTCTTAAGGTCAAAATTGTTAGGAGTACGGACAAGGACTTTTAAGAGGCTTAAGAGTTTCTTTAGCAGAGGAGAGATGGCAGAAAGACAAAGAGGGAGAAGAAATGTGTTGCAGACAATGGATGACAGTGAGATAATAAAGGATGGCCTTGTGTTCATCCACTAACTGGGCTAAGAGTAAACACTGTTCCTCTGTCCAGTCGGGCTTTCTCGTCCTTCTTGGTTTAGATTCCATGTTTGTTATATTAAAACCAACATTCAAACCACCACTTAAATAGACATGCCAGCAATCAGTGTAATTGGAAAGAGTGGAACAAGTTTTATCATTCTAAGCCAATCAAATACCTTATAGGAAATTAACAGCATGATAAATAAAGGATTTATATACACATATATATATAGTGTGTGTGTGTGTGTGTGTGTGTGTGTGTGTGTGTGTGTGTGTGTGTGTGTGTGTGTGTGTGTGTGTGTGTGTGTGTGTGTGTGTGTGTGTGTGTGTGTGTGTGTGTGTACACACACACACACACACAGCCACAGCCAAAAAAGACAAAAGATATATTAAGAGTTAAGAGCTGAAGTCAGCTGTAGTCCTTGTGTTTCTCTTTCCTTCAGTGATTCTCCTTGTTAACAGCCGGTGTTCATCACTAATGCTCAATCATCACTCAATTAATGACTTAATTACCTCATTAACTTTAACACTGCTTCAGTGTTACTTTAACAATCTGTAGAGTGGGACCATATGTGCTCTGAGCAGTGTTGATTTAACACTGGGGTTTTTACTGTGTAGGTAGAAAACAATGATCAAAAACGTACAATTACACACAAACTGATGACCAGACGCAACTTTCAGACGCCATCATTATTTTTTCAGCTGAACTCACAGAATGTAAAGCACAGGATTTTGGGAAATCAAACGCCACAAAGGATAGATCTATGCTGCCTTAAAATATCCCTTGGATCGAGGTTTCTCAGGAGACAGGAAGTGAAGCTAACATTGCAATCAGACGTGCCTTTATGCCTTCATACCCTGGAATTCGTCCTCAGAAGGCAGCATTTATCAGTTTTCGGACGCAGATTTTAAATCTCTGAAGATCTCAGCAGAGGAGGATTAAACAACTCCACAAACAGCATTAACAGCTTCACTTATTACTAACCAGATTGACTTTATTTGTGTCAGACTCTAAATGAGATCAGTAAATAAAACTATTACATGAAGACTACTGTATATCTTCATCAACATAACTTGAATCATCTGATCATATTATCTCTTACTGTTCTTTCCATAACAAACAGTTGAAGCAGCCAAAGCCTTACATCAAGGCCCCGTTTACACGAAGGGAAAACGCAGATATTTCTCTGCGGTTTGGTCTCTCGTTTACACGAAAACCCCGTTTTTATCACAGAAAACGATTATTTCTAAAAACTCTGGCCAAAGTGGAGATTTCTGAAAACGCCGGTTATGTGTTGCCGTGTCAACTGGGAGAAACGGGGTTTTAGGCTCTCAAACGTCACATAATGCGCCAGAAAATGATTAACGTCATGTGAGCGCCCAGTTTGGCATAGTTATGATGGCGCTCGACTGCGTATTTATGCGGGTAGATGTAAATGACAACTTTTTTGAAAACGATGTTGTGTGCACAATGTTATTATTGAAAACGGAGGGGGGGAAATATTTGTTTCTCTAAATACCTTGCTATGTGTAAACTTGGCCAAGTGTCAAACTGCCTAACTAACGCAAATACTGATCACAATTATGGTGAAAACTGAAACCAATAAACTTCAACCAGAACTTATTTTCAATAAATAATTCACATCTAAAGCTCTGTTAATATTCAATAAGAATTTCTTAGACATCTGACAAAAATGAAGTCAATCTGATTATCAATAAGTGAAGCTGGTAATGCTGTTTCTGGAGTTGTTTAATCCTCCTGTGCTGAGATCTTAAGAGATTTATGGTCTTGGTTGTTTTTTTCCATTAATGGTAAAGGTTTGGGAACCTGTGCTGCCATATAGTTCAACGTTTATTTAGCAGATGCTAGAGAAACTGTACCTCTCGCTGGTTTCATGCGGATTACTTAAACAGAGAATATTTGTTTTTAATATGATTTACATCAGTCAATAAAAAGTAATTAAAACAGTCAATATTGACTGTTTTACTATGATTTACAAACCAAACCAAACTGTACCATACCATCCCCATAAAGGTGACTGTTTACTTCTGCTTGTTAACATCAGGTGTCTTCACTAATACTCAATCATCATTCAATTAATCACTTAATTATGTCATTAACTTTAACACTGCTTCAGTGTTACTTTTAACACTCTTGAGTGTAAACTCACATAAACTCTGAGGCATAGGTCTGTTTAGCCAAACAATTGTTGTTAACTTACAATATTTGTTCATTTAAAATTTAATTTAATTTTTAAATTATTACGGTTAAAAAATATATCTGCCGACATTCAGACTGTCCATCCCGCAAACAGCGCTGACTGTCTGATGGTATCAAGGTTGTGTTGAGGCTCGCAAATTCATATGGAGTTTTTATATTTATAACTTAAATATAGTTAAGCAACATCACACGACCAGAAGTGCTGAGTACAATCACAGTTCAATAAACAAGTAGTTCATTTTAAGACACTTACATTTTAGACACAATATTGACTGTTTTCGTTCTATTTGAGCATCGAAAATAGTTCCAAACAAAGATCATAGCAGAAACATAACACATCTCACCGGACCACATAATTGTGTTTTCCTTACTAAATGATTCAGGGTTTTGAATAAACCGGTTGAGTTAAAGTTTCAATGACCCATTAAACAACTGCCTCATTCCTGAATGAATCAGTCGTTTGAACGAAACGTTTGTATGAATGGTTCAATGACTCACACATTAAAACAGTCACCTGGCGCCACCTATTGGTGGTTTAGTTTTGTTTAATGGTGCGTTCACACCGGACTCAAATAGGGCGTCTAGCGCGAGTGATTTCAGTGTCAATGCAAAGACGCGTTACGCGCGTAAAATAGCGCGAATTGAGCGTCTGGCACGTTGCGCGCAAATGATTTATTTAGTGCTTTTTGTGCATTCACGCGTTTGACGCGAATTCACGTCTGCCGCCCGAGTTGAAAAATCTGAACTTCTGTGTCAATTCGCGCCGCGTTAACCAATCAGGAGCCAGCTGGCTGCTGTCATGTGGTGAAGTAAATATTTTATCACATAAAAACTTGATTTTAATATATGAGACATTCATTTTGTATGCTATTTATTCCATATCTAACCTAGATTATATGAAACATTATTATCATTCTAATGTAAAGAGAACCAACATACTTTAGTGCAAGAACATAGTTTGTGTCTGAACAGTGTTGTGGGAGGGAAAAAAAATCACAGGACAGTTTAATCACTTTTGTAGTAGCCTAGGCTGGCTCCATTTATCATCAAAGCAAAAATAAATTACAGAATACACCTAATCTGTAATTTATTTTTGTTTTGATGATAAATGGAGGGTGAGGGCGAGGGTGATCCTCGCTCCGATGCGGGACAACAGGTCATCAAACTGGGCGCGGGACAGGTGGAAGTACCGCTGAAAGCGGCCGTCATCCAGGCGCAGCTCCTGGAGCAAATGGTGAAACTCGCCGAACTGGGTTCACCACTGAAGGGTCTGGTGGACCCAAATACGGCGATGATGATCCCTACGCCGCTGTTATGCTCTCCAGAGCAAATACAGAGCGGTGACTCTCTCGATGAATGCTCGATCAACATAGCCGTCTTGTAAAAAGATGGCCGCCAACAGATTTCGCCTCCGACGCGCGTGACGCGCGTAAATTTCGCTTCAAACTTTTGTTTTTTACCCGCATCAATTTCGCTCTTGACGCGCGAATGGATTCAAAGTGTACACGCGTATAACTAGATGCGGCAGGCGCGAATTTGACGCTCAATTTGCGTCTGGTGTGAACGCACAGTAAAAGTATCATTCTTTCCATTTCATATTTGTATATTCAAAAAATATTTTAAACAATCTCATAACATTATTTAATGCAGTTGTAATTTTTCACTGTAATTTATTTAATTTGATTGGTAACAGTCAATATTATAATATCAGTCTTATTATTATAATTTAATTTATTGATCAAATTTAAGAATTTAAAATGAAAGATGATAGCATATATTTAAAACGATTAGGGAAAATGCTTTTTATAAAGGTTAAAATATCATAAATATGCAGATTTAAATATGTCAAAGCTGACTGATGAGAATATTGCTTCAGAATAAATTATATTTACAACACACAAAAAAAATTCTAAAACATTAATGGACAAGCACATTTTTTACTTGGACAAGTGAATGACCGATTTACTTGTTCACAGGACAAGCACACGAAAAGGCTTAAAGGGTTAGTTTACCCAAAAATTAAAATAGATATTTTTGATTAAATCTGAGAGCTGTCTCACTCCTCCATAGGCTTCTATGTAATTGAAACTTGCCGGCCCAGAAAGTTAGTAAAGGAAATGTTTAAAATAGTCGAAGTGACAACAGTGGCTTAACCATAAGTTTATCAAGCGACGATGATACTTTTTGTGCGCAAAAAACCCCCACTTCATTTAAATATTTGTTTTCTTCTCTGTCGGCCTCTGAGTGAGTTCACGTAGTGTAACAGCGCAACCCGACGCTGGTCATGTGTGTGATGCTGGCCAATAGTGAGCCTACGTTCTGACGTACAACACAGAAGCGCTGCGCTGTTAAACTACGTGAACTCACTCAGAGGCCTTATTCTTATTTGTGTAAATATCAAGAACATTTCGATGACTCCCTAAGAGCAATAGTCGACATTTGATTTTTTGTGTGTTTGTGTATGTCTGACAAGAGTATGAAATGAAGAAGGATAAATGTTAAAACATGAAATTCTTTTTCATGTGTGCTTGGAGAATATATTCTCTGTGTTTCTGAATGTCTCATACACACAGGGCGGGGATCAGATGCTGAAGCCTGCAATTCAACACACTATGCTGAAGCTAAAATTAAGCTTTGGAAACATCTCGGCTTAGAAGACAATAGCACTCAGAATAGCACTGAAAGAATGTGGCCCCTGATGTACAACTATAAGTACAACTCCTACTATTCCAACCAGCCTGCAGACATTTATCTGGGCATATTTGTGACCTCCATCACCAATGTGGTATGAGTCCAGCATGATTTATCTTCTCATTCAAGTCATCATGGGATGTCAAGCAGTTGTAGAATCATCTCTCAACACATCTTTTTATCTGCAGAATGAAAAAGCCCAGAGTCTCACAACACAGGTCAAAATGATAACTGTAAGTGTTTTAAAAACATATTTCATTCTTACGCTTTCATAGTTTTACTCAATTTACAGAATATTGTAACATAATCAGAGGTTTTATTTAATTTTCAAGCATACATTATCTGTCTTATAATCATTCTGAACTTCATTTAACTCTCCAGGCGTGGCCAAATATGGAAATGAAGTGGGACCGAGACGATTTTTGTCAAATTAAAACATTTGCAGTCCCCAAAAATATGTGTTGGACTCCAGACATTGGCATAATGGAAAGGTATAAAAAATAAAAAATTAAGGATTTAAAGCCTTTGTTTATACACCGTTAACCCTTCCTATAAAAAAGGCCAAATTCTGACAGTATCATACCATTTTCCATTAATACAGCAATATACCGTATAAAACAATGCATTCTGGATAATATTTGTTGTTTTCAAGAAAATAGCCTCAAGGAATATACTGTGAATTAACAGCGCGCAAAGTCAACACTCAGAGGCTGTGTTCCAAATCACACACTATACCCTCATCATTATTCCCTACATTAGTTCTCTAATATAGTCCACTTAAATGAAAAGAAGTGAGAAACAAGAACTACAACTGACTTCCAGTCACACTGAGTGTGAAAACAGTTTACTAACCATTTAAACATTATTTCTTTCATACATGTACAAAAGTACTTGTTGAGAATTAACAGAGATTTAGTTGTTGATGTTTTATTGAAAATAATTAAGTTTGTATTCACCATTATGGAGAACAGTGTTTGCTTAGTTGGGCTCTTGACCCTAAACAAAATGACTTTTTAAAATTTAAAATTTTAATTATCATATCCAACAATGTTTCTGTAATCAATTATTTTGAAGAATATTGAATTTCTATAGTGCATTAAACATTTTGACTTCCGGATTAACTCAGACACAGACATCAACAATCAGTGAATGAATCTCAACAATAGCTGCGTTTACATGGACCCTTATAATCGGATTGACGGCTCAATCGGACTAAAATACCTTCATGTAAACACCTTAATCGATCTGATTGAGCTCGATCCGATTGGAATTTCGATCAGATTGAAAGGGGCAGTTTATTCCTTTTGTAATCCGATCGAGAGAACATGTAAACACTTGATCGGATTGAAAACCGAAACTGAAAGGATTGCGCGTGTGCAATGACGTTGAAATAGCGTAATGACGTATGACGCACGGAACGAGCTGTTCTTCCTGTTGAATAAAGTATTGTATAAATGAGTGTCCCGTTATTCTAAAATCCTCATTTCACTCTGCGTCTGTGAAGTGGAGCAGGACAACGTCCCACCAGTCCTTGTTTCAGACTCTCATCCACTGACGTTTTGGGTGCAGGGTTTTACTGCGTGATAAATATAAGCAGCGGCAAAATGGTTCATATGCTCATTGTCTTCAAATAATGACCAGAGACGGATAAATATTAAGTCTGCTGTTTAAAACAAATAAAGAACCAATAGTCATAGAGGAGATAAGTTATGCGTGAACAGTGGCAGTATTCGTGCAGTGTGCGCATGTCAAAAATAAATTTGGATTTGAAGCTTGTGACATATAAACGCGCACATAAACCCGGTTACTTTATTTATCGTTCATGTAAACACCGTGTTCGGATTCATCAATCAAAGTGATTTCATTCCGATTGAACCAAAAGGTGTCCATGTAAACGTAGCTAATGGTGACAATTAAACGTTTCATGTCGCAATGCATGCTGGGTTCCAGGATAGTATAACACTCACAGCATGCACTGCAGCATAAATATTTTTTTTTTTTTATTGCCACCGTTGTTGTGATTCATGTGTAGGATCTTTTTGAAGTTAGAGAATTCTCCCAGAATGCATTGCGGCATGAAGCATGTCACCGTTATTGAGAATCATGCTCTGATTCTTGATTCTATGTGAAACAGTAATTTAAAATTTGTATTAATTTTTTTGTCTTATTATATAGATGTTTTGTTTACAATGTCTGTTGGTGTAGTATAGGGTAGTTTGGATCGTTTTACTGACTCGAGTTCTGTTCAACAAAATGAACATATTTTTATTTCACTCATTTTGGTTATTTCGTTCATTTCAGCAGAATGTATTTAAAATGTTACATGTTAATAGCTATATTCCCCAAACACATAAAATGTTGATCACATTAAGAATAAGAAAACAATTGCACTGCAAGGAAAAGGAAAAGGCCAAAGTCATGAGAAACAGAAACAATTAAGTACTGTATCTGGGTCTTCAGGATAGGCTATGCAGTCTGTTAGTTTACTTCACCTCCCGATCTGAGCCGTTCCTTCATCATGTGACATCCTCATAAGCTGAGCTAGTACCTGATACAGAATTGATTATTTCATCTCTCGGGTTCGAGTCGTTCAGTTTCATGTCGCATAACATGTTGTTATTAGGCTATATAGGTAATAGGTATCTTTATAAAAGTGATTTTCCCCATCATAGATTAAGTTTAAAGCATTTCCAACTCTTTAGTACCACATTCATATGGAAAAGAACCATATTATGACAGAAATTCTGAAAATGATCAATTGTAAGAAATTAAAAAGCTACTTTGAGATCAAAAACGTAGCATGTAATTATATATATATATATTAAATAATAATAATAATAATAATTCAACATTATTTGCAGGTGCGAAAGTGATGTTGATTCAATGCAGTTAACATTGACACATTAACATTAATATAAAGGGGTCATGAACTGGATTATTTTATTATTGTATAATGTTTCCTGGGGTGCCCTTATAAGGTTAGTATGATCTTTACATCAAAAATGGTCATAATTTAGAAATAAGAACTTCTGTAGACGTGTGACAGAAATAAAATCAGTCTGGTTAGTAATAAGTGAAGCTGGTAATGCTGTTTGTGGACTTGTTTAATCCTCCTCTGCTGAGATCTTCACAGATTTAATGTCTTCTTTTATCTTCAGTTGATTTCATTTAAGGCTGTGTCTGAAGTCAGTTGTAGTTCTTGTGTTTTTGCTCGTCTCTTTTTCTGTTCTCTTCTTTCCTTCAGTGATTCTGCCTGTTAACAGGCTTATTAAGGCCGAGATGACTCCATATTTAATATACGCAGATTTTGTGGCTCAGATAAGATCTAGTTCTGGCCGAAACAATGTTGCTATGTGGGAATTACTTTTCCATTTACATTTGATTTGAATAATTGCTGTCTCCAATCATCATGTCTTTAATAATCAGTGTAATCAATTATATCTTATCCATTTAGCATCAAGACAGAGTTTGGAACAAAGGAGTCTCCAAATGTGCTGTTGCTCGATTTAGGCTTCACAATCTCAACTGACATTTTAGCTCTGACCACGACCTGCAAGCTGGATCTCTACAGGTTTCCCTTCGACACCCAAAACTGCCATATAACATTTCAGTCTACAGTGTATTCAGGTATATCTGAAACACATGAATCAGTTTAGACAAACAAACACAAGATTTTTTTAGAAGGTTTATTCTTCTAAACTATATGAGTTATATTAAAATATAAAATAATAAAATATTCATGTCTGTTCCCACAGATAAGGAGATTAAAATATATCACTTATTTGATGCAAATTATACTTTAATCAAGTCGAAAGAGCTCTTTCAGACCCAGGGAGAGTGGGATCTCATCAAAATAATTAACAGTAGTCATAACACTTATGATGATCTTGGATTGCGTAAAATGGATCAGCTGATCTATCAGGTACAGTGCACTGAATATGGAATGTAAACCAATATTGAATATATAAATAAAATGATTTATGTAACTAGTTCATGGGTTTGTGAAAAATTTGTAATAAATGTAATTATTATATATTTTTAAACCTTAAAAAGGCCTGAATTTATCATGTTTCAATACACTAGGACTCAAATTATATTTTTTTAACTATTATTTTTTATTATTTGTTTTTGTTTGTTTTCAATTATACACCAAAGTGTGAAATCATACTGTAATACTTTATTCTATAATTCCTAATTATATGGTGTTGTTCAAGAGAGTATATTCTTTAATAATTTAGTTCTCACACCAGAGGTTGAACAGATGTTGCAAGCTGTGAATGTGAAGGAAGATGTGTGTATGTATATCGAATGAAATTATTTACTAATAGACACTGAATAAATTTTCAGCATTCGTTTAAATTTGTTTGGAATAAAGCATTAATATTGATTCAAAAAAAAAAATATATATATATATATATATTCTAAGGATATTCACTTTTCAAAGTGGCAGAAAAGTGCAAAACAAATCACTACAATGAAAACAAACAACCGGCGCAATGCGGTGCCAGGCATGACACAAGTGCTGGAATGGGAGAAGAGACTCTGATTGGTTTATTTCACGTTACGGCCATAACACACACATTACTCATTAAGATAATAGGGTAAACCCTTTTAGACCATGCGCAGTGTGCACCAACCATTTTTCTCGTCATTAAACTAGAAAGAGAGGATTCGGACACGCCATAAGTGCACTTGCGCCCTGCGCTTTCAACCATGCGAAAGATCCTTTAGATCCTTTAAAAAAATATCCTTTTTTCTAAAGAAATATATAACTCACATACAGCAGCCAAACAAAATCTAAAGTTAATGATTTAAGGGCCAAGAGACCAACTAAAGCAAACACTGATCTCCATAACGGTGACTTAAAAATGATGTTTTTCTCCTTCAGTGATTCTGCTTGTTAACATCAGGTGTCTTCAATAATACTCAATCATCACTCAATTATTCACTTAATTATCTCATTAACTTTAACACTGCTTCAGTGTTCATTTAAGACTCTGAAGAGTGTGGACTCATATAAACACTGAGCAGTGTTAATTTAACACTGGGGATTTTGCTGTGTACATTGTTAAAAAAACATTTTTTTTAATTTACGGTAAAAAAACAGCAGCTGTGGTTGCCAGTATGTTACCGTAAAAAATATGATGTTAACTAATGTTACGATTCTATTCTTAGATCGCAACAAAGTAAGGGAGACGCCACACAACCACGGCACTAACAAGAAGATTTATTTAAGTAAGAAACATGAAATGTCAAGTGATCAGTGTAATTATTAGTCAGCGTGTCAGCATGTAAATGTAAGGAGCAAGCTCAAGTGACATCAGTCTAACCAAACATAAACAACAAAAGGTCCAAATCATAACATAAAAATAGGGGAAGATGGATCACATGAGAAGAACTCCGATGTGGCTGTGGTCTCCCGTAACCCACATATCCCGTCAGTTCTCCGGTAGCCTCATGAGCAGCAACAATGACAGCGAGCAATAGTTCTCCATCTCTGTTTGACCCAGTGTCTTTTAAAGTACCATTATGTCATTCAGGTGTAAAGCCACGCCATCCAGCAATCATCTGTAACTCAGGGACAAACACACCACTACTCACTGAGCCGCCACACTAGAACTGCCAGCAGTTCATTCAGAAACAAAGCAACTGTCTGAAATCACCCCATACCATTAAATAGGACATTTTTAGGGGAGAAAGTCATTTGTAGTGGTGTCCGAAACCATAGTGCACGTTACCGTGTGCACTCATTCAATCCGACAATGCACCACAATAGCGAGTGTACAACCATTGTACGCTCAACGGCTAGAGAATGCCCATGATGCACTGTAAACTCGCACTCGATCGGTCCAAAGTCCAGCATCAGACCAGCACGGAAGCACAAACATGTCCTTAAAACAAAAAACGTTCTTAAAACTTAACGTTCGTTTTCAAAACTGTTCAACTCACCGAGTGTTACTGGTGTTCGTTCATGTTCCAAAACAAGTAGCGTAGCGAAATACGGTTTCTGTCGTGTTTTATTTGGCATTTTGTAAAATCGCATTGATTTCTGTTGAAGGACTCATTGCTTGTTGATATTACTGCGCTACCGCTATCAAGTGGTCGGGAGTGTGCTAACGCGTCAGACTCAAATATCGCGCGGAAGTTTATACGCGGTTCTGAGGTATCTGAAAAAATAGTTCCACTATAGCAAATAACGGATTGAAATCATACATTGCGCCAATATATTTGTTTTTAATCATCAACGAACACCACTAACCACTCGGTGAGTTGCACAGTTTTGGAAACGAACGTTAAGGGTTGTTTTAAGGACATGTTTGTGCATGCCGGTAGACGGCCACTCTGAAGCGGTCAAAGGCGATTCTAAAAGAGTCAAAAAGTCGAGACAGGACCCATCGTCAAAATTTCTGTTTCCACCACTCCAAAACAAACTAGAAAACAGACTCAAAGTGCTAAATACTGGAATTATCCTTTACGTCACCATTATGGAGATCACTGTTTGCTTTAGTTGGGCTCTTGACCCTTACATATTTTATTTTGTAAAAGTGATCTTATAGAGTTGGTTGTGTTTAAACAGTCGTTTTTTATCTGAATCACTGGGCTCATTTAGAGCCTAATCTCTGAGTTAGGTTTACTTTATTGGTTAACAGCACTGTTCTTATAGCATAATAGCATAATATATCTTATAGCATTTTCAATATAATCCAATGGATTTCTTAAAGCTGTGTTCTCTGTGCAAAGTTAACCTCCACAGTGTGGAAAACAAGTATTCTTCTTTAGTACCACCCACAGATTAACAAGATATTTAAATGTTGAGTTTGACAAGAGAAAATGGCTACCACTTTACAATAAGATTTTATTAAGTAACAAATTTAGTTAACATGAGCAAACAATGAACAATACTTTATTTACAGCATTTATTAATGTTGGATAATGTTAATTTGTCCACTTTAGACATTCTACTAACTATAAGTAACTTTTCAACTACATGTCAACTAACTCTCATTAGAGTATTAATAGACTGTCTGCTTAATATCTGCTAACTCTTTATTTTGTTGGTGCCCCAACAGACATTCTATAAGTAAATTAGCAACTACAAGTCAACTTATTCTTCTAACCCGAACCCTAACACCTTACCATAACCTAGCAGTCTACTATAGTATACTAATACTCTAATGAGAGTTAGTTGACATGTAGTTGAAAAGTTACTTATAGTTAGTAGAATGACTAAAGTGGACTATCGAAATAAAGTGGATCCGTTAAGTTTAATATTTACTAATACTACATTATTAAAATCAAAGGCTGTATTAATGTTGTTAACATATTTAATACACTTTGATCTAACATGAACAAATAACGAACAGCTGTATTTGTATTAACTAAAATGAACAAAGATTAATACTAACAGTAATAAGTGTATTGCTCATTGTTAGTTAGTGTTAGTTAATACAATAATTAATGTTAACAAATGAGAACTTATTGTAGTTTTAACGTAAAATAAAAAAAAATATTTATAACCAAACACAGATCTTTATCGGCATTCAAATTTAAAGGAAATTAATATAAATAGATATAATTTATATATATATATAATATATATAAATAAATATGCATTATGACAAAATTTCACCAAATACATTTTATTTCACAATATATCACATTATATGAGCTATTTAATTAAATTCTTACTATTAACAATTATGATTAGAAATCTCTCTTATTCAATGATTGCTTGTAAGAGACCCAACTGTTTTTTTCTTTTAAACTGGTACTTGGTGCACCCCGATTTAATTTATGTATTTAATTTATAATTCTCTTAGTGTTTAAGTCCATCATGATGCTAATCTCTCTCTCTCTCTCTCTCTCTCTCTCTCTCTCTCTCTCTCTCTCTCTCTCTCTCTCTCTCTCTCTCTCTCTCTCTCTCTCTCTCTCTCTCTCTCTCTCTCTCTCTCTCTCTCTCTCTCCATTGCAGATCACCATAAAAAGGAGACCTGTACTGTATGTCGTCAACATTATAGTACCAGTAGTTGTCTTTCTTGTGCTGGATGTGCTCTCCTTCTTTGTTGACTCAAATGCATCAGACAAAGTGACCTTTAAAGTGACTTTACTTCTGTCTGTTTCTGTGATGCTGCTGATTCTTAACAACACACTGCCCTCTACAGGGAAAGACCTCCCTCTGGTTGGTGAGTATTTGAATCTCAAATGAAGTCACAACAATCAAACAAAAAGGATTTAGACCTACATTATCCCTTTAAAGGAAGTATAGTTGAAAATTTAAGGATTTAAGGCAGAACAGATGCAAATCCTCCTCAAATCAATTTAAAGTTGACACCTTGATCCTGTCTAACAGAGGGAAACAGAGCACAAGATCAACGTCCTCCTGACTTCCTGTTCTTTATTTAATTAGTAGTTCAGTGAGTTCTTTCAACAACATGAAGACAGTTTCACACAGGATGTGGAAATCACAAGTCTCCAGTTCATTTTCAAAGAGAAACGCTCGAAAAGTGGCAATGAGGTTCTAGTAGCGGCGGTGCTCGTACACCCAATCATGTCACTTGCACAACTTTTCATACCAGTTATAAATATTGTAAATATTAATATAGGGATAGGGTGTATATAAATATCACACAGCAATAACGGTCCACACTGGAGAGTGTTAAAGTTACTCTGAAGCAGAGTTGAGGTAATTGAGATAATTAAGTGATTAATTGAGTGATGATTGAACATTATTGAAGACACCTGATGTTAACAAGCAGAATCACTGAAGGAAAGAGAAACAACAAGAACAGAAAAAAGAGAGACTTATTACTGACCAGTTTGACTTTATTGTCATACAACAACAGTTATTATTGAGAATTAACAGAGATTTAGATGTTGATGCTTTATTGTTTTATTTGACACAGTTGATTACTTTAGTTGAGCTCTTGACCCTTAACTTTTTAATTCTAGTTTTTATGTGGCTTCTTCAACTTTGTGGTTGTGAAGCACATTTGTTATGGCAAGATATAAAATATGATCTGGTTGTAATGGTGTTATTTTGATGATGACATCATCTTGTAATAGCACTGATTTCATTTAAAGTCTAAATCTCTGACTATATGCTTGATGTGTCACTTCAGTATTGGTGATAATGCCAGTGTGATTTTACAGCTTGAGATCCAACAGCAATATGAATCGGCAAATGTGCCGTATTGTGCCGAGGCTTAGAAACAATCCGACATCCGTCTCCACTGTGAACCCTAGTGGTCAGAACAGTGTAAATGCAACAAAAACCTTAACCAAAGATGCATAAAATACCTTTTACAAATCTATTGCAAAAAGTAAAACATTTCAAATGCAATTATCTAATCATCTAATAAGATTATCAAGTGTCTATATGTTATTTTATCAATTGTCAGGGTTTGATTAGTTTGTTCTATGAATGGCTCAGCTAAACGGGCCATTAAGAGACTATTAACTACTGTTATTAATTTTAATTAAACTAATGTATAATTAAAACATCTATAAATGCATACAACTGATCAGAGGTCTGGTAAAACCATTGGTAAAACCCACAGACACTTGTTCAATGGTTCTCAGTGTCTTCATGATTCATGGGTTGACAGAGATCATCGCCCCAGTGGTGAACCATTGACATTTCAAAGTGTTTCAGAGCTTCATGAAGCAGTGTTTTTGAAATTGTCAACACTACAATTAACAGTAAATTACTGAAAACCGTGTTGCCAGTAAATTACTGTAAAAAAAAATGAGGAACTTTTTCATGTATTTTATACTTTAACTACACAAATTAAGGTTTATTAGTGAAATTAAGTTTAAGATTTGTTTGTTTTGTAGCTTTGGTACATAAAAAGAAAAGCTAATATAATTAATCGTTTTAATCTGAGTAAATTAGACTCCAACTAGACTCATGCTCCAGCGTGCTTGTGCCTCTAAAATAGGGCAAACGGTTTGGATGGATGGATGAATGGATAAATGAAAATAGCATTTGAAGTCTGAACTTAGCAAAATGTAAAACCATGCATTATCACATATTAAACAAGCCACCCCAAAACCACATGTGAAATTCATTAGTTTAGAGTATCAGCAAAGATTCCCCATTGAAAAATCGTATGTGAGATTATACAGACAAAACATTTATACAGAGCTATGTTTTTTTTCCTCTCACAGTTGGTGTAAGAGACCAGCAGAACCCTCCAGACTCAGATCAGAATGAAGAGCAGTGTTGTATTCCCGACCGTCTGAAGCAGATCCGCACTGAGTTAAGACAGCTTCCGTACTGGACCAGAGTGGCAAGAATAATAAATGTGATCTTCTTGGTTCTTTACATATTCACTATTATTGTGTTTATGTCTAGGATTTGGAAGCTTTGGTATATTCCATAATGCTTAAAATAATTAATTTGTCTAAGTAGGGTAAACTTAAATGAAATAAATTAGTTTAATCAAATTAACTTTTATGAGTATTTAGAACCTTCTTTTTCTTTTGAGTTCACAGAACTGACACATTTTTAGTAATGTGAATTGTTTCATTTAATTTAGACAAACTTAAATTTAACTAAAACGGTGCTGGGATTATATAATGTGTTATAAGTGTTATATAATGTTTTTATGCAAGATTAAGGTTAAGTGGGAAATGTTTAATGTTTTGCTAATTTAAAATAATTTCTATGATGGAATTTTTAGGGGGGTTACCATTATGGTGAAGAATGGAGCATGAGCTTAGTTTGAGAACAACATGTGACCCATGCTAAGTACATAAGTCAGAATAAGCAATTTTTTAAAAATGAGTTTCTGTTATTTTCACATTCTCCATTAAAAAAACTCTCTTCAAGCTGAAAAAATTATTGATCTACACCTATTTGAAGTCAGTAAAGTTAATTATGAGAAATATCTAGTTAAAGTTTCCTGAAGGTTCCAAAACATAATCATTTTGCAGCCATACCTTAAAACACATGAGCTGATGAGTTTAATCAGGTGTGTTTGATTAGGGAGACAAAGAAAGCGTGCAGTGTTGGTGGTCCTTCAGGACAGGTTTGGGAAACACTGCCTTAAAACATATGCTGATAATATCACCAAATTTGGCACACACCAACTCAAAAGAAAAAAAAAACTTTTCTAAAGGGAAAATATATGTTCATCTTTATTGAAAATATTTATATAAAGAATATTCAGTTGTTATCTAACTGATTTTTCTGCTAAGCAGTCAGTTTGAGAAGAATGTTGTGATGGATTTTTAATAAGATAGTAAACTATCTTTTAAACTAATGATTCTAACCTCTAAACCTTTCTTACTTAGTCATGAGTTAGTCATGTTGATCTAATTGTTGTACTGTATCTGTCTTTATCCTATAAAACATAATGTATTCTTCTTTTTGGGAGAGATTCTCTGAGAACTGTTAGAGAACTCTCCTGGCCATGATTACAGCATTTAAAGGACATTTGCTGAAGTCTTAGATTAGAGACGAGACCCAGATAGACTAAATGTTGACTGTAGACGTTAGGGGACGTCGATTGTAGACGAGACCCAGATAAACTAAACGTTGACTGTAGACGTTAGGGGACGTCGATTGTAGACGAGACCCAGATAGACTAAATGTTGACTCTAGACGTTAGGGGACGTCGATTGTTGACGAGACCCAGATAGACTAAATGTTGACTGTAGTAGACGTTAGGGGAAATCGATTGGAGACGAGACCCAGATAGACTAAATGTTGACTGTAGACGTTAGGGGACATTGATTGGAGACGAGACCCAGATAGGCTAAACGTTGACTGTAAACGTTAGGGGACGTCGATTGTAGACGAGACCCAGATAGACTAAACGTTGACTGTAGATGTTAGGGGACGTCGATTGTAGACGAGAGCCAAATAGACTAAATGTTGACTGTAGACGTTAGGGGACATCGATTGGAGACGAGACCCAGATTGACTAAACGTTGACTGTAATCGTTAGGGGACGTCGATTGTAGACGAGACCCAAATAGACTAAACGACGACTCTAGATGTTAGGGGACGTCGATTGGAGACGAGACCCAGATAGACTAAATATTGACTGTAGACATTAGGGGACGTCGATTGGAGACGAGACCCAGATAAACTAAACGTTGATTGCAAACGTTAGGGAATGTTGATTTGAGACGAGACCCAGATAGACTAAACGTTGACTGTAAACGTTAGGGGACATCGATTGGAGACGAGACCCAGATAGACTAAACGTTGACCGTAGACGTTAGGGGATGTCGATTGTAGACGAGACCCAAATAGACTAAACGTTGACTGTAGACGTTAGGGGACATCGATTGGAGACGAGACCCAGATAAACTAAATGTCTACTTTAGACGTTAGGGGACGTCGATTGGAGATGAGACCCAGATAGACTAAACGTTGACTGTAGATGGTAGGGGACATCGTTTGGAGACGAGACCCAGATAGATTAAACGTTGACTGTAGACGTTAGGGGACATCGATTGGAGACGAGACTCAGGTTGACTAAACGTCGACCGTAGACGTTAGGGGATGTCGATTGGAGACTGGACCCAGATAGACTAAACGTTGACTGTAAACGTTAGGGGACATCGATTGGAGACGAGACCCAGATAGACTAAACGTTGACTGTAGATGTTAGGGGACATCGATTGGAGACGAGACCCAGATAGACTAAACGTTGACTGTAGACGTTAGGGGACATCGATTGGAGACGAGACCCAGATAGACTAAACGTTGACTGTAGACGTTAGGGGATGTCGATTGGAGACGAGACCCAGATAGACTAAACATTGACTGTAAACGTTAGGGGACGTATATTAGAGACGAGACCCAGATAGACTAAACGTTTACCGTAGACGTTAGGGGACATCGATTGAAGACGACACCCAGATAGACTAAACGTTGACTGTAAACGTTAAGGGAGGTCGATTGTAGACGAGACCCAAATAGACTAATCGTTCATTGTAGACGTTAGGGGACGTCTATTGGAGATGAGACCAAGATAGACTGAACGTTGACTGTAAACGTTAGGGGACATCGATTGGAGACAAGACCCAGATAGACTAAACATTGACTGTAGACGTTATGGGACATCGATTTGAGACGAGACCCAGATAGACTAAACGTTGACTGTAGACGTCAGGGGACGTCGATTGTAGACAAGACCCAGATAGACTAAATGTTGACTGTAGTAGACGTTAGGGGAAATCGATTGGAGACGAGACCCAGATAGACTAAATGTTGGCTGTAGACGTTAGGGGACATTGATTGGAGACGAGACCCAGATAGACTAAACGTTGACTGTAAACGTTAGGGGACGTCGATTGTAGACGAGACCCAGATAGACTAAACGTTGACTGTAGATGTTAGGGGACGTCGATTGTAGACGAGAGCCAAATAGACTAAATGTTGACTGTAGACGTTAGGGGACATCGATTGGAGACGAGACCCAGATTGACTAAACGTTGACTGTAAACGTTAGGGGACGTCGATTGTAGACGAGACCCAAATAGACTAAACGACGACTCTAGATGTTAGGGGACGTCGATTGGAGACGAGACCCAGATAGACTAAATATTGACTGTAGACATTAGGGGACGTCGATTGGAGACGAGACCCAGATAAACTAAACGTTGACTGCAGACGTTAGGGGATGTTGATTGGAGACGAGACCCACATAGACTAAACGTTGACTGTAAACGTTAGGGGACATCGATTGGAGACGAGACCCAGATAGACTAAACGTTGACCGTAGACGTTAGGGGACGTCGATTGTAGACGAGACCCAAATAGACTAAACGTTGACTGTAGACGTTAGGGGACATCGATTGGAGACGAGACCCAGATAAACTAAATGTCTACTTTAGACGTTAGGGGACGTCGATTGGAGATGAGACCCAGATAGACTAAACGTTGACTGTAGATGGTAGGGGACATCGTTTGGAGACGAGACCCAGATAGATTAAACGTTGACTGTAGACGTTAGGGGACATCGATTGGAGACGAGACTCAGGTTGACTAAACGTCGACCGTAGACGTTAGGGGATGTCGATTGGAGACTGGACCCAGATAGACTAAACGTTGACTGTAAACGTTAGGGGACATCGATTGGAGACGAGACCCAGATAGACTAAACGTTGACTGTAGATGTTAGGGGACATCGATTGGAGACGAGACCCAGATAGACTAAACGTTGACTGTAGACGTTAGGGGACATCGATTGGAGACGAGACCCAGATAGACTAAACGTTGACTGTAGACGTTAGGGGATGTCGATTGGAGACGAGACCCAGATAGACTAAACGTTGACTGTAAACGTTAGGGGACGTATATTAGAGACGAGACCCAGATAGACTAAACGTTTACCGTAGACGTTAGGGGACATCGATTGGAGACGACACCCAGATAGACTAAACGTTGACTGTAAACGTTAAGGGAGGTCGATTGTAGACGAGACCCAAATAGACTAAACGTTCATTGTAGACGTTAGGGGACGTCTATTGGAGATGAGACCAAGATAGACTGAACGTTGACTGTAAACGTTAGGGGACATCGATTGGAGACAAGACCCAGATAGACTAAACATTGACTGTAGACGTTATGGGACATCGATTTGAGACGAGACCCAGATAGACTAAACGTTGACTGTAGACGTCAGGGGACGTCGATTGTAGACAAGACCCAAATAGACTAAACGTCGACTGTAAACGTTAGGGGACGTCGATTGGAGCGAGACCCAGATAGACTAAACGTTGACTGTAGACGTTAGGGGACATCGATTGTAGACGAGACCCAGATAGACTAAACGTTGACTGTAGACGGTAGGGGACATCGATTGGAGACGAAACCCAGATAGACTAAACGTTGACTGAAGACGCTAGGGGACATCGATTGGAGACGAGACTCAGGTTGACTAAACGTTGACTGTAGACGTTAGGGGAAGTCGATTGGAGCAGGCCCAGATATACTAAACGCTGACTGTAGATGTTAGGGGAAGTCGATTGTAGACGAGACCCAGATAGACTAAACGTTGACTGTAGACGTTAGGGGACATCGATTGGAGCGAGACCCAGATGGACTAAACGTTGACTGTAAACGTTAGGGGACATCGATTGGAGACGAGACCCATATAGACTGAGCGTTGACTGTTGACGTTAGGGGACGTCGATTGTAGACGAGACCCAGATAGGCTAAATGTTGACTGTAGACGTTAGGGGATGTCAATTGTAGACGATACCCAGATAGGCTAAACGTTGACTGTAGACGTTAGGGGACGTCGATTGTAGACGAGACCCAGATAGACTAATCGTTGACTGTAGACTTTAGGGGAAGTCGATTGGAGACGAGACCCAGATAGACTAAACATTGACTGTAGACGTTATGGGACATCGATTGGAGACGAGACCCAGATAGACTAAACGTTGACTGTAGACGTCAGGGAACGTCGATTGTAGACAAGACCCAAATAGACTAAACGTCGACTGTAAACGTTAGGGGACGTCGATTGGAGCGAGACCCAGATAGACTAAACGTTGACTGTAGACGTTAGGGGACATCGATTGTAGACGAGACCCAGATAGACTAAACGTTGACTGTAGACGGTAGGGGACATCGATTGGAGACGAAACCCAGATAGACTAAACGTTGACTGAAGACGCTAGGGAACATCGATTGGAGACGAGACTCAGGTTGACTAAACGTTGACTGTAGACGTTGGGGGAAGTCGATTGGAGCAGGCCCAGATATACTAACCGTTGACTGTAGATATTAGGGGACGTCGATTGTAGACGAGACCCAGATAGACTAAACGTTGACTGTAGACGTTAGGGGACATCGATTGGAGCGAGACCCAGATAGACTAAACGTTGACTGTAAACGTTAGGGGACATCGATTGGAGACGAGACCCATATAGACTGAGCATTGACTGTTGACGTTAGGGGACGTCGATTGTAGACGAGACCCAGATAGGCTAAATGTTGACTGTAGACGTTAGGGGACGTCAATTGTAGACGATACCCAGATAGGCTAAACGTTGACTGTAGACGTTAGGGGACGTCGATTGTAGACGAGACCCAGATAGACTAATCGTTGACTGTAGACTTTAGGGGACGTCGATTGGAGACGAGACCCAGATAGACTAAACGTTGACTGTAGACGTTAGGGGACGTTGATTGGAGTGAGACCCAGATAGACTAAACGTTGACTGTAGACGTTAGGGGTCGTCGATTGTAGACGAGACCCAGATAGGCTAAATGTTGACTGTAGACGTTAGGGGACGTCAATTATAGACGAGACCCAGATAGGCTAAACGTTGACTGTAGACGTTAGGGGACGTCGATTGTAGACGAGACCCAGATAGACTAATCGTTGACTGTAGACTTTAGGGGACGTCGATTGGAGACGAGACCCAGATAGACTAAACGTTGACTGTAGACGTTAGGGGACGTTGATTGGAGTGAGACTCAGATAGACTAAACGTTGACTGTAGACGTTAGGGGACGTCGATTGTAGACGACACCCAGATAGGCTAAACGTTGACTGTAGACGTTAGGGGACGTCGATTGTAGTCGAGACCCAGATAGACTAAACGTTGACTTTAGACGTTAGGGGACATCGATTGGAAACGAGACCCAGATACACTAAACGTTGACTGTAAACGTTAGAGGACATCGATTGGAGACAAGACTCAGATAGACTTAACGTTGACTGTAGACGTTAGGGGACATCGATTGGAGACAAGACCCAGATAGACTTAACGTTGACTGTAGACGCTAGGAGAGATCGATTGGAGACAAGACCCAGATAGACTTAACGTTGACTGTAGACGTTAGGAGAGATCGATTGGAGACAAGACCCAGATAGACTTAACGTTGACTGTAGATGTTAGGAGAGATCGATTGGAGACATGACCCAGGTAGACTAAATGTTGACTGTAGACGTTAGGGGACATCGATTGAAGACGAGACTCAGGTTGACTAAACGTTGACTGCAAACGTTAGGGGACATCGATTGGAGACGAGACCCAGATAGACTAAACGTTGACTGTAGACGTTAGGGGACGTCGATTGTAGACGAGACCCAGATAGACTAAAGGTTAACTGTAGACGTTAGGAGACGTCGATTGTAGACGAGACCCAAATAGACTAAACATCGACTGTAGACGTTTGGGGACGTCGATTATAGACAAGACCCAGATAGACTAAACGTTGACAGTAAACTTTAGGGGACATCGATTGGAGACGAGACCCAGATAGACTAAACGTTGACTGTAGACGTTAGGGGACATCGATTGGAGACAAGACCCAGATCGACTAAACGTCGACTGTAGACGTTAGGGGACGTCGATTGGAGCGAGACCCAGATAGACTAAACGTTGACTGTAGACGTTAGGGGACGTCGATTGGAGCGAGACCCAGATAGGCTAAACGTTGACAGTAAACGTTAGGGGACGTCGATAGTAGACGAGACCCAGATAGAATAAACTTTGACTGTAGATGTTACTGGACATCAATTGGAGTGAGATCCAGATTGACTAAACGTTGACTGTAGATGTTACTGGACATTGATTGGAGACGAGACTCAGGTTGACTAAACGTTGACTGTAAAAGTTAGGGGACATCGATTGGAGACGAGACCCAGATAGACTAAACGTTGACTGTAGACGTTAGGGGACGTCGATTGGGGACAAGACCCAGATAGACTAAACATTGACTGTAAACGTTAGAAGAAATCGATTGGAGACAAGACCCAGATAGACTAAACGTTGACTGTAAACGTTAGGGGACATAAATTGGAGACGAAACCCTGATAGACTAAATGTTGACTGTAGACGTTAGGGGACGTCGATTGGAGACGAGACCCAGATAGACTAAATGTTGACTGTAAACGTTAGGGGACATCGATTGGAGACGAGACCCAGATAGACTAAACGTTGACTGTAGACGTTAGGAGACGTCGATTGTAGACGAGACCCAGATAGACCAAACGTCGATTGTAGACGTTAGGGGACGTCGATTGGAGACGAGACACAGGTAGACTAAACGTCGACTGTAGATGTTAGGGGACATCAATTGTAGACGAGACCCAGATAGACTAAACGTCGACTGTAGACGTTAGTCCACATCGATTGGAGACGAGACCCAGATAGACTTAATGCTGACTGTAGACGTTAGGGGACATCGATTGGAGACGAGACCCAGGTAGACTTAGTTCAGGTGAGAAATAGAAGAAAAATCTACCAGAATGTCATTGGTTAAAGGGATAGTTCAACCAAAAGAGAAAATTAGCTCATGATTTGCTCACCCTGAAACCATCCTAGGTGTATATGACATTATTCTTTCAAAAAAATACAATCAAAGTTAAATTAAAAAATACCATGGCTCTTCCAAGCTTTACAATGGGCTTCCAATATTTTTTCGGAAGTCCATCAAAGTGCATCCATCCATGATAAAAGTGCTTGAAACGGCTCTGGAGGGTTTATAAAGGCCTTACGAAGTGAAGCGATGCGTTTGTGTAAGAAAAATATTCATATTTAAAACTTTATCGACTTAAATAACTAGCTTCCGGCAGACAGCCATATGCAACGATTTACGGCGAAAGATAAACACTTGAACGTTATGTACAACGTAATGACAAATGCGGTTGCCAAGCCCTGTTTGTTTGAACTGCGAGAGGCGTCAAAGCTTAAACAACTCGTACATCCTCACGTCATGCATTGTCAAGTGTTACTCTTTTGGCGTATGTCGACTCTGCCGGAAGCTAGTTATTTGAGGCGGACATGTTTTTTGAGATGCATCAATGACATAGACAATCGTGGTGGCTCAGACAAAGACATGGCATGCCAATTTTGCCACTCAATCGGACTAACGATTGCATTGGTATGACCATTTTCATGTCTTTTCTATTTTATAGCGCCAAAAAGTGGCCAATTGACGCATTTGTTTTACCGTGACCTCAAGTAGAGCTCTTACACATGTGACTCGTTTGGTGAAAATCTCTCATTTCCTTTTTGATTTATAGCCGGTTTGGTAAAAGAGGCTCCTCCCACTTCAAACATTTTTGCATTTCTTAACAACCATGAATCAAAACTTAAACTTTTTTTATATATATAATTATTGCAAGTCAGACTCCAGAGAATGTATCTGCACCTTTTTTAAACACATACACAAAATAAATAAATACAGTAAATGAAAACAGAGCTACACACATACATAGACACACAGATATATAAAAAAAAATCAGCACATGAATCTCAACAATGGTAGCAATAAAAATAGACAATTCGCCTGAATAAGTTATTCATGTTGCAGTGCATGCTGGGAGTTTTGTGCTATGCTGGCACCCAGCATTCATTGAAACATGTCAATTTTGATTGTCACCATTGTTGAGATTCATATGCTGATAGTCAGTCTTGGGCGTAACTCATTACAAATATTTTCAGTCATGTAATCAGATTGCAATTTGAAGTAGCTAGTGAAATAACACTTTTTTAATTTAAAACAAAATATCTGAGTTACTTTCAAATTAATTACAAACGTTACTTTGTTTTCTCATTTATTGACTGACAGCTCTTTTGGCCTCATGTTGAGACAAATCAAAGTGCAGGCATTGTAAACATCATGTTTATTTAAGTTCTAGACTAATTGTGAGCGTTTTAAGTAAATTTGTGCATTTACTCATCTCAGTTGCACAAAAAAGATTCAATATTTCTCAAAATGAATAAAATCAGTGACGTGCAGAATCAGAATACTATGCAAACCTCCAATAACTAAATATGTTAAATAAAACATATATTTTTATGCATTTAATCTCACTTTATTGAACAATGTACTTGCTTCTGACCTTCGATGATTCAGTTAAACCATAAGCAAAAAGGACTTTAAATATTTTTGTTTTTATTGGTAAATTAAGCAGCAGCTGAAAAGTTTGTTTGAGCGGCGCCCTCTACTGTACAGGAGTAAGTCTGCATTTCCTTCAACCCGAGGCTTATTATTTCACTTTTGGTGTGAACGGGTCTTTGTATTAGTCCAAAAATATTACTTTTTTGTTATAAAAAAACAAGCCCAGCCCAGGTAAAAAAAAAAAAGTAACGGAACAGTAAGTAACGTAATTAGTTACTTTTCAAGGGAGTAACACAATATTGTTATGGATTACTTTTCAAAGTAACTTTCTCCAACACTGCTGATAGTTGATGTCTGTGTGTGTCTTAGACATGTAGGAGTTAAAAATGTTTTATGTATTATGTGATTTCAATATTCTTCAAAATAATTGATTGTTGAAACTGATCTTATGCTGAAGATTCACAGAGATACCATGATTACTAAATATAACATTAAGGGGCGGTTTCCCGGACCAAGATTAAGCCTAGTCCTAGACTAAAATGGCCATTTAAATCAGATTAACAGAAATGTGCTTTCTCTGTCATGGTTTTAAAAAGTCTAAGACTTAGTCTAGTCCAGAACTTCATAGGCTAATTTCCTGGAGAAAGACTAGAGCAACTTCAGAACTAAATTGAGGCTTAAATTAAACCTACCAGGAGGCAGGTTTACCTTCAGATTAATTTCATTTGGAGGACACATGGATTACTTGGACTATGTCAATGATGATAAGCGATTTCCACCAGCCAGGCAAGTTCTTGCAGACAGAAGTGACCCATTGCAACGTTTTGATGAAATAAGTTTTCGAGATCGTTTCCGCATGCATAAAGTAAATGCAGTGGAGCTAATTTCACTCTTAGAACCCAGGCTTTCATTTGTGACCCAAAGAGGGCAGCCTATTCCAGTTTGTCTCCAGGTGCTCATAACTTTAAGGTTCTTGGCATGTGGCACCTTTCATCGAGAAACTGGGGATTTATGTGGTTTCAGTGAACCAACAGTATGTAAAGTCATTCACAGAGTGTGCAGGGCCATTTGTGAATTAAAAGCACATTACATAAACTTCCCTGATGCTAGAACCCAGGCTAACTACAAGGTACTTTTCTATGAATATGGACATTTCCCAGGAGTCATAGGTTGCATAGATGGAACCCATATTCCCATTAAGCGTCCCTCTACTCCAGATGCTGAGGAATACAGGAACCGAAAGAACTGGTTTTCCATAAATGTCCAAGGTGTATGCACTCCCCAGTTAGAGTTTTCAAACATTGTTGCACGGTGGAAAGGTGCAACTCATGATTCCCGAATTTTCCTGAACTCATCTCTGTATACTCAATTTGAAAGAAGAGATCCTAATGGAATTTTGCTTGGTGACAGTGGGTATACTCAGAAGGATTTCCTGTTTACGCCTTACTTGCACCCAACAACAGCTGAACAACTGCGCTACAACCAGGCTCATATGCGCACAAGGGGCTTAGTCGAGCGCATGTTTGGTGTTTGGAAGAGTCGTTTTCAGTGCCTTAGGAAAACACTCAGATTCAAACCAAGTAGATGCTGCACTGTCATCATTGCAACAGCTGTTCTTCACAACTACCTAAAAAAGCAGGGATGCCCAGATCCCCCAATAGAAGCGGATGACAATCCAGATGTGCCACCATTTACAACAAACCACAGAGAAGGACTTGCATACAGGGATGCTTTTGCATTGTGCCACTTTAAATAGATCTTTTTACATTACTTAACTTTCAACCCTCTGTTCAGATCTGATACATGTAATAAAACCAAATATTTGTTAAGTGTAAAACTGTTTGGTCTGGTATGTTACTGAAACCACCACAACATCCATATTTTCTTAATAAAACAATTTTTATTTCACAGATTCATGTACTGTGACATTTGAGCCTGTTGCATCTCTCTCTCCTTCATCTTTATATCCAGTTCTACTTGTAGTATCTTCATCTTCATTTCATGCTCCTCCTTAAGATATTTCAATTTATGTTCATGAAAATCATTAGCCAACTTTTCATGAACAGTGAGTCTTTTCTTCTGGTTACCAGTACTGGCAGACATTGCCACCCTTGCTTCTGAGGATGTGGAGAGTAAGCTGCTTTCCAATTCTTCAGTTCTGTTTTGACCTCCTCCTTGAAACATGAACAGTTCATATATGGTCAAATAAATACAGATTAAATGGGAAAATGTTTCACATCATATGATAGAAGCAAATATAATTTTGAGAGGAGAGAAACAAAAGCCAAAATCAAATACCTAATAGTATGTGATTCATCATCTGAACTGTCCAGATGGTCATCATCTGGTATGTTCTCCAAAGGTTGCTGATTCTCCAGTATTCCTGTCAGTAACTCATCCAACACATCACAGTCTTTATTTGCAGGTCCTCCGCCAGTCTTAAACCTCTCTCTTCGAGCTTCAGCAACAGTTTTTTTTAGGTTTATTTTGATATTTTTCCACAACACCTGTATTAAATAACTATTATAAATACAACAGTAGTTTTAAAATGCCATAATAAAACTAATGATTCTTATCTGAAGTTGTTGTATTGTTTTTGTAGATGTGTGTTCATTTGCATTAAATTCATTACAAATAGATGTCCAGGCATTCCTTTTCTTTGATTCAACAGCTGATGTGTGCAGCTTATCTTCGATAACAGGATGTCTCGAAACTATTTGCTTTAAAATACTTTTCTCATGTTCAGAAAAGTTCTTTGATCGCACTCTCTTTTGAACTTCCATTGCCATTTGCTTCTCAGTTGCATACAATTTTAACCTTTTCTTGGTTCATTCCATGTTTTATAGGCAACCTCAATTCAGATAATCCTGATTTGCACAGGTGGTAGTAAATTAATCGAGTGTATTTTAGTTGAGGACTCCATAGTCCAGGTGTTAGTAATCTGTACTCAATCTGTGTTTCAGAAAGCCATTTTTTAAGACATGATTAACTATTCTAGATTAAGGCCTACTCCTGTCTTAATTTAATCTTGGTCATGGAAACCGCCCTAATAACACACAAACACAGATTATACATAGGATGAGATCAGATAAAACAATTCAATTCACATTTATTTGTATAATATCGCTTTTCACAATACACATTGTTTCAAAGCAGCTTTACAGAAAATCCATGAGTCTATATTACAATTTAGAGTGATCTGTTATCAGAGTTATGTATATTTATGTATCTGATTTATGTATTATGAGAAGTTATGTATTTCAGAAATGTACATATAAAAAATCACAGTTAGCTAAAAAAATATTAATTTAAACAATGTAATAATTTAATGCAGAGGCAATGAGCTCATTGAAGTAATGAATGCTTTTTTGTTAACAAATGATTATGATATTTAAAAAATATAGCATTGGCGCATGTTGATTCAGAGTTTGCGTCATCTGAAGTTTTCACAAGGTTTGGCACCGTCTCTTCACAGGTGTTGGTCTTCATGATAGGCTGGATCCAAACTGGAGCTGACATACTCTCTACCCACATAGAAACATTGTTTCGGCCCAGATCCGACCACATCTGGCACTTGTGGAATGATGATCTGGCCCACATGCAGCGTGGAATGACGGCCCATGCGGCCCATGGGTAACTCACTGCTGTTTGCCAGATCTGGGCCACAAGCAGGCCATAGCAATGCCACATGTCAGCCAAGAGCAAAGAAATAAACCAGAACTGGACGTTATCTGAGCCACAACATCTGTGTATATTAAATATGGAGTCATCTCAACCTTAATAAGCCTGTTAACAAGCAGAATCACTGAAGGAAAGAAGAGAACAGAAAAAGAGATGAGCAGAAACACAAGAACTACAACTGACTTCAGACACAGCCTTAGATGAAATCAGCTGAAGATAAAAGAAGACATTACATCTCTGAAGATCTCAGCAGAGGAGGATTAAACAACTCCGCAGACAGCATTCCCAGCTTCACTTATTACTAACCAGACTGACTTTATTTATGTCAGACGTCTACAAACGGTTTCATTGAGAGTTAACAGAGGTTTAGATGTTGACGATTTATTGAAAATGGTTGGTCACCATTATGGTGACTAGTGTTTCATTTAGTTCATTCATTCATAATTAACATAATTCATTTAACAGATGTTTAACTCTAAAGTGTTACATTGGAAGGCATTGCTATATGCTTTACATCAGGGATGGGCAACTCCGGTCCTCGAGGGCCACTGTCCTGCAGAGTTTAGCTCCAACCCTAATTAAACACACTTGAACAAGCTAATCAATGTTTTCAGGATTACTAAAAAATAATTTTTGTCAGGGTTGGAGCTAAACTCTGCAGGACAGTGGCCCTCGAGGACCGGAGTTGCCCATCCCTGCTTTACATCATTCCACACTGCATGTGGGCCAGATCACCTTTCCACTTGTGCCAGATGTGAGCCGGATCTGGGCCGAAACAATGTTGCTATCTGGGTAGTTTAGCGTTAGGGACACCCAGGGGATCTCATGAAGCTGAAGTAGGCCGGGTGGCCAACAGGGGGCGCTCTAGCATAACCTCACATTTTTGTTTTACTGTTTCCAAAGATAGACGGATGCTTAAAAACAAAATGAGTGAACCAACATTGAGCACTTAAAAGTTTGTGGAGTTTAACATGAAGGCTTGCTTTTCACTTGAAACCATTTATTGAAAAACACTTGAAAGATAATATAACTTTTTTTCTTATATTTTTTGTGTGACATGCACCACTGTTCTGGGTTCACATCCATGTAAAGCATGTCCAGAGTTGTTGGGGTTTTTTTTCGTTTTTTTTTAAAGGTAAAGATAACCCACTTTAAATGCTGCCACTCATGGGTATGTTTAACTTGTTTTTCTCTTTTGTAAAACAGAATTTGATAAACAGTTGTGTTGTGTTGATAAAGTCTTGTGTTGGTGAATATGTTGAGATAAGTTTACTGAAGTCATTTGTGTGGAACCTGTTGACAAACTAGAGTTAATTCAACCTAACTAATAAAAATTAAAGTTAGTGAAAGCATTTTATTTTGATTAAGCTTGACTTGAATGTTTTGTAGTAAAACCATTAGTTTAGTTTGAATAGACAAATATGTAATGCAAATTCTAAACAAATTTTGTTAATCCATATAACATAACTGACTTAAGTTAGTTAAACTCAAACGTCTCTTGTTGAGCACAAATTATTGATAATAGTTGTCTTGAGTCAAAAATATTATTTCTCCATAAAACAAACCCATTAAGTTAGATAACCTTAAAATATTAGTTTTCAACTTTCATAATTAAATTTTTTGGAACCTATTGACAAGGGAAAAAAAAAGTCAAGGTTTCATTTTTTTGAGTGCATTAAGTATCATACTATACCATGGTACTATCTGACACGTATTTTCTGTGAGGGGAAGTACAAAGTATAGGCTATTCTTTACTATTGTGCATTTGTGATGCCAAAGATCTGATACCTTTAGAGCAGATGCATCAATAAAATGCTTTTGCAGGATTATTCAAGGTATTAGGAAGTTTGAATTTTTTCAATCGTTAGATGTACAATTCATGAATGAATAAGTGAAATGAAGAGTTGCTCAGGCAAATGGGATGAACGCGAGTGCTCACTGGCTGCTGTGGAGGTTCGCGCGCACTCGCTGTTTTACGGTAACGCGCTCAGGTGACACGCGCACTCGCTGTTTTACATGCACGCGCTCAGGTGAAGCGCAGGTGATGAGATGATTGACAGATGCAGAACAGCAGAGACACGAGCGAGATGACGCGACGCGCGCGCAGCTGACAGACGCGACACACACATATGACCAGTGACTGACAGGTATGTGTCGTTTTAAAGTTTATCAACTATCAAAAACATGCAATGTGCAGGTGCAGGGGGGAAAAAACAAGTGAGACATGCAAATTTAATGACATTCTGTCTTTACCGGTATATCGATTACAGTTCAATTTGAATAAATGCTAAATGTAGGCTATTGTTATTTTCTACGCTTTTTTTCGATGCTGATAATGAAACGTGTGCTCTTAAAGCGATTATTTTATTATTGCTATAGCCTATCGATATCGAAGAAATGTGTAGTATAGGCTATAGTTTCCATTCTGGGTCACACTTTATTTGAGCAGTCTTCATGTTTCCATGCGGTGATTACATTTTACCGAGTAATTTTAATTAACTTAAATGCACTTGGTATGTCTCTTTTTTTTTCTTTTCTTTTTGTTGGCACACATAACCTTAACGTGTAACATGAACATAGTTAAAGCTTACTAAACACTGTAGGCCTATTGTAGATAAAAGTTCAAATAGTTTGGCCTAACAGTGTATGGACACTAATATGTTTTATTGTATGATGTCTTTCTATATGCAATGTTTTTTTCTTCTTCACATACACACAAACAAAGACCATTTATCATGGCACAAATAAATTATAAGCCATAAGAGGTTATTTATGGTTTGATATATACTATGAGCCAAATCTTCTGGAAGATTAGTTCCTAAAGACTGCTGAATTCCTGTCAGATACATAATTTTGAATGTAACCTTAAAGATCCTGTTTGCCTCTTAATTCTGGAAAGTTACAATAAATTGCACATGGGCATTTATTTATGTTTGTCATCATGAAAGTGTGTGTTCAAAATGGTTTTGTTTAGTCTTATCTTGTACATGTAAAGGATTTGTCAAATCTATTGGTTATTTATGTTTTGTAGGCCTATAACCTCCTGTAACTTTAATTCTCTTACAACATGTTTATTATTATTATTATTGTTATTATTTTCTTTTCTTTTTTTTTCTTTTTTTGCTTATCACTCAATATTCAAAACCGGATAATAATATTTTTAAAATGCTTTAATTATTTTTGTACTTCTGCTCCATTTGGTGAATAAAATCTGATGGTGTTGACCGTTTAAGATGAAGACAAAATAATCATATTTTGTATATTATACATTCATACATTTCATTAAGCCATTCACTCAGCGAAACCATTTAAAATGATCGATATGATCTAAAACAGTTTATTTACAGTTTGATCAAAAGAGAGTGTGTGTATGTGTGTGTGTGTGTGTGTGTGGGGCGTGGGGGGGGGGGGGGGGGGTCATCAGAATGATGGCTGACTTTCATATACCCGATTTCATAAATGCTTTCATAAATATCGGACCAAAAAGTACACTTTACAATAAGGTTTTATTTGTTTACATTAGTTAATGTATTAAATAACATATTCTAACAATGAGAAATACATTTGTTACAATAATTCATCTTTGTTAATGTTTGTTGATAAAAACACAGCTGTTCATTGTTAGTTCATGTTAGTTCACAGTGCATTATCTAATGTTGACAAGTTTTTAATAAAGTATTAGTAAATGTTGAAATTAATATTGACTAGAATTAATAAATTCTGAAGAATTATTGTACATTCTTAGTTTATGTTGACTAAGATAGCTAACGAATGTTAACTAATGAACCTTATTGTAAAGTGTTACCATGATTTTTAATATTTGGCTGAACTATCCATTTCAAGTTTAAAATATATTGAGATATTGTCTGAGGAAAATCATTCTAGTCATAATTTATGATTCATTTCAAAGTAGAAATGCTACAGTCAAACCAATCTTTATTAGGACACCTTCAACATTTCTCACATTATCACAGATTATTCGCTATAGTTTAAAAAATGCTAATAAAATATACCATGTTATCAAATCAGTTGATATTTCAGTGGTTTTGTCCGTCCTTCTGTTAGACTGTCTCACACATGAATTATGTTGAATATCTGTCAGCTGTTAAATTTAACTACACAATTAGATAATACCAGTTTAGCTCAAACAATTACCAAGCAATGCTTCATTCTGTTCAGTCTGTGCTGTAAAAAGGTTGCATTAGCAATTAAAGAAAAAACACAATAGTCATAATTTTTGGTTTGACTGTATATTCAAAATAGTGTATCAATGTGTGAAGCCTCGATGAGCAGTTTTTTGGGTAAGGCGAGTGTAAGGAAAAGTTTCCGCCTGTTTACATGGAGAGATGAATTATGCATCGATTCACTCACTCCCTCACTCACGGGCGGATCTGTTTCACAGTGTCCGCCGGTTCATTCGACTCTCACTGTCTCTGATCGTCCGCAGACTGAGTGCATTATGAAGGAGAACCGGTCCTGTGCGTGTGTCCTGGACTGCCGTCGGTCGAGCCACAGCGACGCACCCCCGCCTTTCAGACACAGAGCCAACGGGGCAGTGGGCGCCCTGTGCAACAGTCCCAACTGCATGCTGGAGGGCCCGGATCAGGCCCGGAGCGGGGCTGGAGTGGGACCGGAACAGAGACAGAGTGGGGTCGGAGCGGGACCGGATCAGAGCCGGAGTGGGGCCGGAGCGGGACCGAATCAGAGCCGGACTGGGGCCGGAAAGGTGCTGGTCACAGGAGGAGCCGGGTACTTCGGGTTCAGGCTGGGCCGGACTCTAGCCAGACGAGGGGCCACGGTCCTAATGCTGGATCTCCTCAAGCCGCCCTGGGATATCCCAGATGGAGCCGTCTTCCAGCAGGTACGGGGAAACTGGAGACATTGGGTTGTGGAGGGGCTGTTGGGTAACAGAAGCAGGTGCACCGTTCAAGCCTCCGGTTTCAGCACGCGCTTTCATGACTCGGATGTCTCGGAGAAACCGCTGGGATACGGGGAAGAGTCGTGAAAGTGAATCTGAAACTGCCATGTTAATGTTTCAGCAGGTTTTACTCGTGTGTTTTTTTTTACAGTTAATGGGGTATTGTGGGTTCTCAACTGGAGAGTCGCAACACAAAAAATGGTCTGTTCTTATAGTGGGGGGAAAGCAATGCTCAATGTAACTGATAATTGCATTGTCATAGTTAGCATGGAAAAGTAAAGAGGGAGGAGAAAAGATGTCCATATTCTTGATGTCATCTAACTTGGTAAACGACAAACAGGTTAGACAGATGTACAGGTCGCATGACGTGTCCTCGTCCTTGAAAATCATGATTATTCCTAACAACCATAATGTGTTTTGACCAGTGAAATATTGTCTCAAAATTAACAACTTTTTTTGTATTCAGTCCATCTCCCATTAATAATTTTTTGGAACATTATGGAATAACTTTAGTACATTGCAATGAAAATGTTCATGTTGAATTTGAAGGACATTTTTGTAGTTAGGATAGCAAAGTAAACAGGGAGGAGAAAATATGCCCATATTCTTGATGTCAAAGGTTGTGCATCTAACTTTGAAAACGACAAACTGGTAGACAGATGTACAGGTCGCATGACGTGTCCTCGTCCTTGAGAATCATGAGCAAATCTGTGCAAAAAGGGAGATTATTCCTGCCAACCAACGTGTGTTTTGCCCAGTGAAATATTGTCTCAAATATTGAAATCATTTAACTTTTAAGCAAAACTTAGATACCAAAATTTATTTTTTTTTGGGATTCAGTCCATGTCCAATTGATCATTTTTGGAACATTGTGATTTTACATGGTAATATGAATAACTTTTTTACATGTTAAAAACAATTTCCATTTTGAACAAAAAGTATGTTACACCCCAGATAGCAAAGTGACATTGCTACAATGTTGAGTTTTCATTCACGCAAACCATCATTTTAGTTGAGATTGACATTTCAATGTTTAAAGTATGTTGGATCATTATTGAAATTATGATGAATGCCGACAGCACTCGTCAGACTGAACCATCATCACTTTCTAATGTTAATTCAATGCAATTAGTGTTGACGCATCAGACTTAACATTGTTTCAATGGATGTTTCTTTCCATCAATATAGAAATATTGTAATCAAAAGGTTTTAGGCAAACTGTTGAGGTTCTATGAGGTCAAATAAACCCAGTCAAGAATAATGTGAATATTCATTCCCAGTCTGGTTGTTCTAGACTATAGTTTCTTATAGTAAATTTTATGGATTGAACAAAAATTCAATAATGCGAGAGAAAACTGCAATGAATGATTTTCTGCACAGATTGTATTCTTTTGTACATCACTGTGATTTATGATTCAGGACATCTGTGTCTTCCTTCCAGATTGATATCCGGGATTATGATGCCCTGTATAAGATCTGTGCGGGAATGGACGTTATATTCCACACCGCTTCCTACGGGATGTCAGGTCCAGAACAGGTCAGTGAGTGTAACACACATCTAATGAGAGCTCGTCTGTGTTAGAGTACACTTAACACTGAGACTGATGCGTGTTAATATTACTTGAGTCCTTATTTTGCTTTGAAATACAGTATATTCAAATTTACATGTAGAACATTTGGTAACGCTTTAGTTTAGGGTTCAATTCTTGCTATTAACTATATGCTTATTATCATGCATATTACTAGGATATCAGCTGTTTATTAGTACTTACAAAGCACATATTAGTGCCTAATTCTTCATTATCATCTTCTACATTACTTAATCTGAACCAATACCTGAACTTAACAACTGCCTTACTAACTATTACTAAGCAGTAATAAGGAGTTTATTGAGGCAAAAGCCATAGATAATAGTTAGTTGATAGTGAGAATTGGAACCAAACGAGTGTACCGAACATTTTAATGTGGATAAAACATGCCATATTACTTATTCTTTTATCATATTCTTTTATAAGATGGATTGTAATAGCTTTAAAGTGAAAAAAGTTTAATGTTGTGCTGACATGTTGTTTTAATATCTTTATTATTTATCATTTTCTACCTTCACCAGTGAATTGAAAACACTTTTCAGAAAAATCATATTTTCTATATCAATTTTACATTTGTGAACAAGTTCTTTTTATAACAAAGAATCACAGTTCTCAACACTGCTGTCATTACCATTATGCCAAGCATTTTAATCCATTTACATTTGACCATTTAGTTATAATAGAAAAGACAAATGAAAAAAAAAACAACAAAGCAGAGCAACAATTTGAAAATCAGAAGTCATTCGTTTTAAAATGTTGAGTGTCATTATGTGGATCCATAACATGTTAGCACTATCTTAACATAAAAAGAAAAAAATAAAGAAAAAATGACAAAATTTTTAAATTAACGCATAGTTGTTATAAGCCGTAATTAGATTTATTATGATGTGGCAAATGTTTTAAGTTTCATTTTTCAATTTAACATGACTATTATTGTTTGATTATTATACCTGAGTGTTTAAGGAGTGAACCGATGTCATAACACACTGAAGCGAAATACGCCGGTCGTGTGTTTTCTTGTTCTGCAGCTGAAGAGAAAGCAGATCGAATCAGTCAATGTTGGTGGCACGAACAATGTCATAAACGGTGAGCTTTCAACATTTGTTTCATTTGGTCCTGTAACTATTACAGTTATTCAGATAAGTGTATTCTAATGATATTAGAAATATTCCCCATTGAGTTCATTTTCAGATTTCAAATTCAAAGGCTAAATAGAGTTCATGTAGGCATTATACAGAATGTGCACTAGATTATAAGTTCCCTTACGAAGGGAACTCAACGATGCGTCCATCGACGCCATGGGAACGCCCCCAGCGTGACTGCGTCTGAAGCATCTATGTCAACTAGTCCAATGGAAAGAATGAGCGTCACGGGCGGGTGACGTCATGACCAGGATATGATAAAAGCACATCCGGTGCAAACCGGCATTAGCTTCTGTTGCCTCAGCAAGCGATCTGTGTCAAACTGTCTGTTATATTTACTGTTGTCTGTCTGATATATATATTTATGGAAACTAAACAATTGCACAAACTCTGTGTTCTCCCTGCTCGCGCTATTTAACGAGTAGGGACACACACGAGCTTTGTGTGATGGGTTTGGGAGTAGAGCATGCGGTATCAGCCTCCGAGGGGGCTGATTGCCAACATTGTGAGAAGCTTTCGCTTCGCATGCTCCGCTCCCGCCTGTCACTTTTCGAGGAAAGTGGCCGGGCTCGCAATTCTCAGGGTGACAGGTCCCGCGTCTGCCGAGGCAGCGCGGAGAATGCATTCCTGTGGATCGCGAATAGGATCTCTTTACGGGGTTGGAGACGGGTCCGCGGATCTTATCTCCTCCCTTTCCACGAGGGATCCAGTGCTCTCTCGCCGGTCTCGGAAGCCCGCGCTGCGGTCTCTTCCGCCCGGGGAGAGAGAGAAATCAATGCTTCAGTGCTCTACCTCCGAGGAGGTAGATGTGCTGGGCATTGAAAGTGACACAATCATGGGGGAAGTGAATTTGCCATCTCTTTCCCCAGCGTATGAGAAATATATATAACCTATATATATATATATATATATGATAGTTTATATATTATATATAAAATAAAGTGAATATATATATAAAATATATATATAAAAATAATAAGCTGGTGGAAGTGTTTACTAAGGCTGTAGATAAATTAAATATTTATGGCCAGCAGAAATAAGGGGGCACTCGTCCTAAAAATAAAATAGATTAAACGAGTTTCCTTCCCTCTGTTTTTCCACCTCCATCACGGGGCCTTCCTTTTTTCCCGATCTGCACAGCGAGCTGTCTAGATCATGGAAAAAGCCTTACTCCTCTTGTCTTTTAGCCCCCACATTCATGTATATTCAGATATTTGGGGGTTAAGAGGGTATGGCTATGGGGCAATACCCCGGGTAGAACAGACGCTTGCGAGCTATCTGTCTCCCGGTTCAGTATTGTACCTGAAGGCGTCGGCTTCTCTCACTAAACCATTAAAGAAAACTATTTTTTAATCTAGTGGGAAAAGCATATATGGCAGTGGGTCTAGCATGGGCCTGCTTGCACACCATAGCAGTGCTACAAGCATATCAGGCTGACCTGCTGCGGTATTTGGACAGAAGTGAGGGAGTTTGGCCCGATGGGGTTTGAGAACTCCGTCGGGCCACAGATTTATCTCTCAGGGATGGCAGCCCTTGTGGTCACTGAGAGACACCTCTGGCTCAATTTGATGGGAATCATAGAGAAAGATACAAGATAATCTCTCCCTCGCTATGTCCAACCCCCTGGGGCTGCTGGGCGTGAGCAGCTCCAGCCGTCTAGTTTCTCATACACAACACAGCAGCCAAAGCCTTCAAAGCAGAAGCCGGATCCGAGGACCGTTCTTCACGCTGAGAAGGCTGCGGCTCAAAAGAAAAAAAGGTCCTGATGTTCACGCATCAGGCCTGTGAGGACAGCCCCGACCGAAGTGGAGCGGTGTACACCTCATTTTACGGTGCCCGTTCCATTTCGGGGTCCTCACGAGACCGTTCTGCCAACCCTGCCACCCTCGGTGCTTCAGGGCGCAGCGGTCTCCAGCGAGTCGCTGATGCTATGCTGCGGCACAGCATCGGTTTCGCGCCCTCTGAGGGGGGCCTTAGAGCGGCCAGTTCAGGTAGTTCCTGCCATTATGTTTCAGGCTCCGGAATTGGCTGTCTCGATAACACCAGAGACCAGCCTCGAGAGGCTGGTTCCCTTAGTAAATTTTCTGGCAGCGTGGAAGCTTCTGCCGAATATTTCTCATTGGGTCCTGCAGATTGTAGAGAAAGGATACAGAATCCAGTTTGGTTCTCGTCCTCCTCGTTACAACGGGGTGCTGCCCACAGTGGTGCATCCCGAGCAGGCTCTGGTAATGGAGCAAGAGGTAAAGGCCCTGTTAGCAAAGGAAGCTATAGAGCAGGTGTACTCACCCGACATTGCGTCGGGTCTTTACAGTCGTTATCTCATTGTTCCAAAAAAGGATGGAGAGCTGCGTCACATACTAGATCTTCGTCTGTTGGAGTGTTTGGTGCTGGAACTCAATTCCAAAATGCTGACACTCAAACAGATCGTGACTCAAATCAGATCCGAGGACTGGTTTGTCACGATAGATCTAAAAGACGCATACTTCCATATCTCCATCCTCCCTCAGCACAGGAGGTTCCTGAGGTTTTCTTTGGGGCAAAGAACACCAGTATCAGGCACTTCCTTTCGGTCTAGCTCTATCACCCCGCACATTCACGAAGCGTGTAGACGCAGCTCTGGCCCCGCCAGGCTGCAGTGCATATGCATTATGAATTGCATAGATGACTGGCTGATTCTAGCGGAATCAGAACAGTTAGCGGTTCGGCACCGAGGTGTCGTTCTCGCTCCTATGCAGATGTTGGGGTTGAGGCTCAATGCCAAGAAGAGTGTGCTTTCTCCAGTACAGAGAACCACTTTCCTTGGTGTGGTATGGGATTCAGTGACGATGCGGGCCACTCTGTCGCCCGTTCGTGTAGCTGCTATCCTAACAGCCACAAAAGAGCTGAGGCTAGGCCAGTCACGCACTGTAAAACAGTTAGAGAGACTGTTGGGTCTTGTGACAGCAGCGTTCAACGTGATAACTTTTGGCCTGCTGTACATGAGACCTTTACAGTGGTGGCTCAGGACCAGAGGGTTCTCCCCGAGGGGAAACCCACTTCGTATGATCAAGATCACGCGGCGGTGTCTCCGCACCTTGGTTATATGGAGGAAACACTGGTTCTTAACCCAGGGTCCGGTGTTGGGAGCTCTTTGCCATCGAGTTGTGATCTCGACAGATGCTTCCCTCACCGGCTGGGGAGCGGTATTGGAAGGCCGCTCAGCTCAGGGCTTGTGGAGGAGTCATCATCTCTCTTGGCACATGAATTGCCTAGAGATGATGGTCGTCTTCAATGCGTTGAGACATCTCCTCCCAGACCTGAGGGGCCATCATGTGTTGTTCTGGTGACTGTTAGGCCTCAGGGCAGCAGCGTCCAATGTGATACCCTTTGACCTGCTGTACGTGAGACCTTTACAGAGGTGGCTCAGGACCAGAGGGTTCTCCCTGAGGGGAAACCCACTCCTTACGATCAAGATCACGCGGCAGTATCCCCGCGCCTTGGTTATATGGAGGAAACTCTGGTTCTTGACCCACAGACAACACGTTGGTGGCCTCTTATTTTGGTCCCTCAAGAAATTACGCTGTCTGAGGGCAGTGTATATTCCGGGGGGGGCCAGAATATTGGAGCAGACACCCTGTCGAGGCAGGGGCTGAGGCCAGGGGACTCCACCCCGAGGCGGTGGAGCAAATATGGGAGTTTTACGGCCAGGCAGAAGTGGATTTGTTCTCGTCTCAGCATACGACGCACTGTCCACTCTGGTTATCCCTCACTCAACCAGTCCCCTCGGGGCTGGATGCTATGGTGCAGACGTGGCCGAGGCTACGTCTGTACGCATTTCCCTCCGTTGCTCTGCTCCCAGGAGTTCTGGAGTGAATCCGCCAGGATGGAATAAGCCTATTTAGTAGCACCACCCTGGCCGAGCTGAATTTGGTTTGCGGACCTAATTTTTCTCCTCGACGGACCTCCCTTGGAGGTCCCGATCAGGAGAGACCTTCTGTCTCAGGCAGGGGATGCAATATTGCACCCCCGGCAGGGGATTTGGGAACTGTGGGTTTGGCCTCTGAGGGGGCCCAACTCATAGAGAGTGGTCTCTCAACCGAGGTTGTTTAGACCATTCTAAGCTCCAGAGCTCCCGCTACGAGGAAACTATATTCACTATTTCGAGAGTTTTTCACTTCTTGGTGTTACCAGCGTCAGTGGGATCCGGTTAACTGTTCAGTAAACACAGTATTCGAGTTTCTGCAAGAACGCTTTGTATCAGGTCTATGTCCTTCCACGCTTAAGGTATAATATGTGTGGCGGCCATTGCGGCTTTCCACGCCCTGGTGGGTAGTACATTTTTGGGTCGAGACCCCCTGATCACTCGTTTCCTTCGTGGCACTTTGAGGCTGAGGCATGCAACTTGCACTAAGGTGCTGGCTTGGGACCTTGCAATAGTTCTAGTAGGCCTATCTGGGGCTCCCTTCGAGCCCTTAGATTTGGTCTCAGAGAAGTTCCTTTCTTTTAAGACTATTTTCTGCTAGCTATTTCGTCCCTATAAGAGTCAGACCTTCAGGCCCTTTCGGTCCCCACCTGCCTTGAGTGCACCGGGATGGCCAAGGCAATCTTACCCGAAACATGGATATGTTCCAAAGGTGCCTACCATTATTCCGAGGCCTATTGTGCTGCAGGTTTCTGTCCTCCCCCATTTTTCGGACCAGGAAAAGCTGAACCTCTTGTGCCAGTGCGAGCACTGGACACTTATGTTCATCGGACTTCTCTGTCGAGAAAATCCAACCTATTGAGCATATAGATAGTCGAGACTATTCTTCTTGCTTGTGAGTCTTCTGGCCAACCATTTGGTGGTCAGGGCTCATTCCACTAGGAGTATGGCTTCTAAGCGTATTATCTGGAGTTCTCTCCAAGACGATTGTGATGCGGCGGGCTGGTCCTCACCGCTCACATTCATGAGGTTTTACAGCTTGGACCTGGATGCTGCCCCAGGATCCCAGGTGCTTGGTGCAGTGTGACAACAGGCTGACACTCAGGCATTTGAAAGTCTGGCGCTTTGGGTATTCTCGTTCCCATGGCGTCGATGGACGCATCGTTGAGTTCCCTTCGTAAGGGAACGTCTCAGGTTACTATTGTAACCATAGTTCCCTGAGAACAGGGAACGAGACGATGCGTCACCCTGCCATACTTCCTGCATCCCTGTGATCGGCTTGCTTCGGCAATTTTCGAAGCTAATGCCGGTTTGCACCGGATGTGCTTTTATCATATCCTGGTCATGACGTCACCCGCCCGTGACGCTCATTCTTTCCATTGGACTAGTTGACATAGATGCTTCAGACGCAGTCACGCTGGGGGCGTTCCCATGGCGTCGATGGACGCATCGTCTCGTTCCCTGTTCTCAGGGAACTATGGTTACAATAGTAACCTGAGACGATCTTCTTAGATAACTTTTTCTGACCAGATTCACAGGCGACATCACATGTAGGGAGTTAATATTTGAAGGATTTGCGACACGCTTCGCTAAAGAAATATTTAAAGGATTAGTTCGCTTCAGAATTAAATATTTCTGATCATTTGCTCACCCCCACATCATCCAAGATGTTCATGTCTTTCTTTCTTCAGTCGAAAAGATATTAAGGTTTTTGAGGGAAACATTACAGGATTTTTCCCCATATAGTGACTTCAATGGTTATCAACGGGTTGAAGGTCCAAATGTGAGTTTCAGTGCAGCTTCAAAGTCTCTACAGGATCCCAGCCGAGGAATAAGAGTCTTATCTGGCAAAACCATCGCCCATTTTCTAAAAAAAAATTACATTTAACTATTTTTTAACCACAAATGATCATCTTGCACCAGCTCTGTGGTGCATTACATAATCACGTTGAAAGGTCACGCCTGTTCTGGTTCAAAAATGTAGGGAAGGGTGAAAAACTTCAAAATTGTGAGACCTTTCAAGACGAGCATTTGTGGTTAAAAAGTATATAAATGCAATTTTTTTTAGAAAAGGACTGATGGTTTGGCTAGGTAAAACTCTTATTCCTCGGCTGGGATCCTGTAGAGACTTTGAAGCTGCACTGAAACTCACTTTTGGACCTTAAAACTGTCGGACCCCATTTAAGTAACTATATGGAGAAAAATCCCTCAAAAACATTAATTTCTTTTCGACTGAAGAAAGAAAGACACGAACATCTTGGATGACGTGGAGGTGAGCAAATTATCAGGAAATTTTAATACTGAAGTGAACTAATCCTTTAACACAGAATAAGAGGATTGATGTCATTTAAAGTCTGCTATAAGTGTGTGGTTCTGGTTGGTGTGTTGTAGTGTGTACGGAGCGGGGCATCCCGAGACTCGTCTACACCAGCACAGTGAATGTGGCGTTTGCTGGCAGACCCATTGAGGATGGAGATGAAGACTCAGTTCCCTGTGTGCCGCTGGACATGGTGAGATGCACACTGACTGTGCTCTGGTTTATCTTGCATTCAGGCCGTTTCTGAAGTACACATGTTGGTTTGCTCAACATTGAGGCTTGTGTTTTGAACACCAGCCCGTTTGTAAAGCCGGCCCGGCTCCAGCTTTTGAGCTGAAAGGAGCAGGTTTTGAAAGGGACTATTAATAACACTGCTGTGTAACACTCCTGATTGCGTGGGCCGTCTGCCGGAAGTCAGTTATTTTAGTAGATAAAGTTTTAAATATGGATATTTTTCTTACACAAATGCATCGCTTCACTTCAGAAGGCCTTTGTTAACCCGCCAGAGCCGTGTGGACAGCACTTTTATCATGGATAGATGCACTTTGATGGACTTCCAAAAAAATATACCCATTCACCGCCATTATAAAGCTTGGAAAAGCCAGGGCATTTTTAAAATATAACTCTGATTGTATTCGCCTGAAAGCGAATGTCATGTACACCTATAATGGCTTAAGATGGTGAGTAAATTATGGGCTAATTTTCATTTTTGGGTGAACTATCCCTTTAATTCATGCTTAACTGATGCACATAATCATGAGTTAATGTGTGACTCATTAAGAACTAAACCCTTCATTAATGCCGCATCAGCAACTAGTAAAGTGTCTATCTGTGTCTATAATAATGTGTAATGGCTCAAAGTCAGTTGTAGCTCTGTGTTTCTCTTTTTTCTGTTCTTGTTGTTTCTCTTTACTTCAATGATTCTGCTCATTAACATCAGGTGTCTCCACTAATGGTCAATCATCACTTAATTAATCACTTAATTATCTTGTTTACTTCAACACTGCTTCAGTGTTCATTTTAACACCCTGTAGTGTGGACACATATGTACATCGAGAAGTGTTAATTTAATACTGGGGATTTTGCTGTGCTTGAACGCAAATGCCAATCAGAGGTGTTTAATTTAGTCCAAATTCTTTTCACCACTCAAAACATTGGAGTTGTCGACTCAAAACACTGAACACATAAGCCTTCAAACGCACCCTTCGCAGGACGCAGCTCATGTCTACACCGGTGCGTTGCGGCACAACACAAAAAAAAGAAAAAAAAAGACAAAAACCCATTACAATCCTTGATGCTGTCTACACTGTACACTGGATGTACTGATCTGTTACATTACTGATCACTGTGATCACAGGCATCAGAAGTGGATGACTTTCACTAGGGATTAGTGTGTCACGGTGAAGCTCGACTCGCGCTTTTCTCCTGTGTGCTCCGGTTCGCTGTCCAGAAGAAGAGTAGACTGAAGTTAAGGAAGGTTAATGGAATCACATTAGTCCATCCGACACCTCACTCAAGTGAGGCGCTACACAAGTCACCCGCTTTTGTCTGCCCAAACGTCATACATGAATACATAACATCTGATGAATCATACAACGGTACAGCTTACACACTCGGATTTCACTGGCGCTCATTTTCGGCTGAGGTTGACTAATGAGTGATGACTTTCACTAACGGCTGAAACAAGCTATCTATTTATTAGTTTGTTTGTTTAAGATAAATTATTTCTATGTAATTAGAAATAGAAAATATAACATTATGTTTATCATAATTTTTTGATAACTGTGACCATATTGATAGCTTTTATATAATATATTGTGGTTTGTAATATGTTGTCAAATATTTAAAAAAAATCAAATGAGTTGGACACTTTGTAGTCTGAGCATTTTTATTTGAGATTTGATATCCTATATTTAATTTGAGGACTACTATCCCATCACTAACTCATTGTACAGTTTACAAATGATCATCAGGTCTTGTCATTTATTTAAATGTGATTTTTTTTTTCATTCTCTCTTCAAGCACATAGACCATTACTCCAGGACTAAAGCTATCGCCGAACACATGGTGCTCGCGGCCAATGGAAAACCAACAACAGGTACGGAAATGGAAATTGTTGATCTCTGAAGTCAATCCTGTTATTGCACACAATAGCAATAAGCGCAAGTAGTGTCATGTACCCCGATCATATTGTCTCTGTGTGTGTGTGTGTGTGTGTGTGTGTGTGTGTGTGTGTGTGTGTGTGTGTGTGTGTGTGTGTGTGTGTGTGTGTGTGTGTGTGTGTGTGTGTGTGTGTGTGTGTGTGTGTGTGTGTGTGTGTGTGTGTGTGTGTCTACTGCTGATGAGGTACTGAGGTAACAGCTGCTATGGTAATGACCAAGGCCTGCAACCCAACCCAACCCAACCTGTTGACACCGTTTTAAAATTAGACCTAGGCTTAACAATAAAGCCAAGCACGAGGGGAAGCTTATTCTGTGTGTGTGTGTGTGTGTGTGTGTGTGTGTGTGTGTGTGTGTGTGTCTGTGTGTATGTGTGTGTGTGTGTGTGTGTGTGTGTGTGTGTGTGTGTGTGTGTGTGTGTGTGTGTGTGTGTGTGTGTGTGTGTGTGTGTGTGTGTGTGTGTGTGTGTGTGTGTGAGGGCTCTGCGCTAAAAATTGCACACCTCCTTACAAAACACAACTTTTCCAGGAACTTTGCTATTTCAAGCGTGTAGATCAGCATCGGATTTCTTTGATATCATGAGTAAAAACGTAAAAGTAATGGAAAAAAAGTAATAGAAATAATATATTGGCCAGTGCGGCTGTTGTGAAATTTAGTTAAAATTACGGCTGAATGTACTGACTAGCATTCATGGCAAACTAAAATATACTTAAATGTAATTTCTACTAAAACATTTCATGTATTTAAATGAATTATACATTTGTAAGGATGGAGTTGCAATTTATCCATCCATCTATCCATCCATTTATCCACCCAAAACCCATACATGGTCTTTATGTGGACCAATATTTAATAAATATTATATAATTTGCAAGTACAGTTTGTCTTAAATACATTTAAGACTTGAAGTACACTACAAGTGCACATTAAATATATTAACCACACTTCTTTTTCACAGAGAAAGGAATGGTACTTGTGTAATGTAATCATTTAGTACCTTAGTAAATATCAAAGTGCAATAGTATTGCCATCTATAGCCATCATTATACTTTATGTTAAAATTTTGTTAATGTTATATATCTCTCTAGCAGCACATGATGGCAGTATTGACAACGCATAAAATCTCATATTGATTGATTTGCTCACTAGTCAAAACTGGATATTTGGTTAAATAATAAAATCTTGTTCAGATTATATTTAGGCATCTTTTCTTTTATTTGTGAATATGAAAAAATAGGTAATGTATAAACTGCGTATAATACTGAGGTATTCCTGTGATAGGTGGTGGTCTTCTACAGACATGTGTCCTACGCCCCTCTGGTATCTACGGTCCTGAAGAGAGAAGACATTTACACAGGGTGATGGTGAGACAACTCTCTCTCTCTCTTTCACACACACACACACACACACACACACACACACACACACACACACACACACACACACACACACACACACACACACACACACACACACACACACACACAGATGTACAGGCTCAGCTGTGGCAGTGTTGCCCAGAACAGTGGGGATTTCTTTAGACTGCAAGGGAAGCTCGGCTTCCCGTATAATGTTTAAAAAAAAAGAATGGTCAAATATGTACTATTGTGTTAACATTTTATTGACTAAAAATGCTTTAGAACACGTTCATCTCGAAGACGAGTTGGTTCAGAATCAGCAACATATAGCAGGTCGGCTGACTCGATTTCCTTCTCATTCATTCCCGGAGTCACAGTGCATTTCCCTGTTGAAGCCGAGTGTCCGTTGACTTCAATGGCGCTGCTTTGAACAGTTTTTTTTCAGTGCTTCGAAACTTGACGGTCATTGGATAAATCTGCGATTACAGTATGCTACTCCGGGCTTCTGCGTGATGATTGGACGGTCTGTTGAAAGACTGCTTCTCCTTTTGATTGACAGCGATTTTGTATTATAAAAAGTCACTGACGCTGAAGCTATACGAGCTCAGTCCCATCGCGGATTTTGCCAGTAGTGTAGTCGAAAGACAAACTGCTGCAACCTATTTCTTAATATTTGCTTGGCGAAATTGCTTACCAATTTTCATCATAAATTTCACACAATTATACACCATTTCACACAATTATACATATGTTCATTCATTCATTAATACAGCTTCCCCTCTTTGAAAGACCAGCAGCCGCCACTGTTGTACAATATTAATGTTGTCTGTGAGAAGCTCGTGTTACAGCATGTGCTTCTGCTGTATCTACATACAGACACATGCGTGGCTCTGCTTCCTCGTGTAATCTCTACACAATTAATCTTGTCTTCTACTCACCCTCAGTTTTAGAGGTGGGGTAAGCTATTTCAAAAACGCTGTTGGACTGACCCTCCAATCCGAGTCGGTCTCGAACCCCAATCGTGTTTTTGCTTCGGATATCGGGCCTTTAGAGGGTGTTGTTCGCTCTGTGAAGATGTGTTGAATGCAGAAACATGGTTTAATGATTCTCTTCTCAGGTGAATGTGGAGAGGAGGTTGTTCAGCTTCTGTTTTGGAGACCCCAATGCCAAGATGAACTGGGTGCATGTGGATAATTTGGTGACGGCTCACGTCTTAGCAGCAGAAGCACTCACTGCGGAGAAGGCCTTCGTGGCGGTATGTGTGGCATGATAGAAATATTTCTATTGCAGTCAGCATTATTGAACCCAGATTATGCATAATTTATTGGTTTATTTGTGTTATTTTTTTTTAGAGTGGACAGGCCTACTTTATCAATGATGGGGAGTCTGTCAATGTCTTTGAATGGTTGACACCTCTGGTATGAAGTAGCAATCAATGCAAGTACAGTCAAACCAAAATGTATTCAGACACATTCTCACATTATCACAGTTTATTCACTATAGTTTAGAAAATAGTTTAATAAATGTCATGTTATCAAATCAGTTGATATTTCAGTGGTTTTGTCCATCCTTCTGTTAGACTGTCTCACAGATGAATTATGTTGAATATCTGTCAGCTGTTAAATTTAACTACACAATTCGAGAATACCAGTTTAGCTCAAACAATTACCAAGCAATGCTTAATTCTGTTCAGTCTGTGGTGTAAAAAGGTCGCATTAGCAATTAAAGAAAAAACACTTCAGCAAAACATGGTCAGGTCAAAGTGTCTGAATAATGTTTGTGTCACATAACACTGTGTAGTAAAGGCGGGCGTACACTGTGCGATTTTTGTCCAAAAATATATTTTTTTAACTTATATTTTTATTTAGAGCCACAGCATTACATGCAATACAGTATGGCATTGGGTTTTAACATGTTAGTCCATCATTTTCCCACAATATTGACAATTGTTCAAACTTAATTATATTGTACACATTAGACAGAGAACGAAAACAAATACACCTAGTACAGGGGGAGGAAGAAAAAAATAAAATAAATAAATAATTGAAAATAATGGAGAGAGGCAGAGATGAACACAGGGTAGATATGATATAACTCATGATCACTGGAGTATTAAAGGCATTACAGGAGCCCATCTCTTTAAGAAAACAGTTTTCTGAAGTCGTAATGCAAATGTGATTTGTGTCATCTCGTACAACTCCCATACTTTTTGAATCCAAGCGTTGTATGATGGAGGGTCAGGTTTTAACCATCTGCATGTAACACACTTCATGGTTGCAGCGAGTAAAATTTGTAGTAAATATATTTTAGCTGTACCCTTCAGGCCCTCTGGACGCACACCTCGAAGGGCTAAATGGGTTCTTCTGGGTTTTCGTCCGATGATTTTGAGCCAAATTCTGACTCGTGCGACTCTTTTTCGGGTCGGGCCGATTTTCAGCTTTGTCGTGCAGTGTTGGTGAAGTGTACCAGGGGAAACAAGAGCTTATTCTCCTCGTTAAACTCCTCGTGACTTTATCGCACAGTTGAAGCAGAGCTACGAACCGATTGCCCTAAACTCAGTGCTTTTTCCCTCACTGTGCCTGCGCGAAAACAGAAGTGTAACCATTTCATCTTTAATGCAGCAAGAGAGATAACAAAATCTTTAAGTTCTGTAGATATCAAACTAATTACTGATAAAAAATAAAAATTACTGTTGCTTACCTCCAGTTCGTGTTGCAGAATGGATAAACCATATATTACTCACGGCTTAAAAGGTTAATTCACCCAAAAATGAAAATTCTGTCAGTATTTACTCACCCTCATGTTGTTCAACCCCGAAAGACCTTCGTTCATCTTCGAACACGAATTAAGATATTTTCGATGAAATCTGAGAGCTGGATCACTCCTCCATAGGCTTCTTCAGGGATTGAAACTTGTTCCCCGAAAAGTTAGTAAAGACATCGTTAAAATAGTCCAGGTGACTACAGTGGCTCAATCTTAAGTTTATCAAACGACGAGAATACTTTTTGTGCGCAAAAAAACAAAAATAACGACTTTATTTCAACTATTGATTTCCTTATCTGTTGGCCTCGAGTCAGTTCACTAGTGTAATAGCGTAAGCTTCTGTTGTTGTACGTCACACGCCTCACCCACATGACCAGTGTCGGCCAATAGTGAGCCTACGTGTGACGTAGCTCTACGCAATTACAGTAAGTTAACTGACTCGAGGCCAACAGAGAAGGAAATGAATAGTTGAAATAAAGTCGTTATTTTTGTTTGTTTTTGCGCACAAAAAGTATTCTCGCCGCTTGATAAACTTAAGATTGAGCCACTGTAGTCACTTGGAATATTTTAACAATGTCTTTAATAACTTTTCGGGGCCGACAAGTTTCAATCCCTTAGAAGCCTATGGAGGAGTGATCCAGCTCTCAGATTTAAACAAAAATATCTTAATTCGTTTTCCGAAGATGAACGAAGGTCTTACGGGGTTGAAACAACATGAGGGTGAGTAAATACTGACAGAATTTTCATTTTTGGGTGAACTATCCCTTTAAGGCACCTGCGATGTAGCTACCGTGCCTCTTTTATTCATTTGTTAAATGCTCATGTTAAACAAGCCTTTTTTAAAATAAAGCTGATCTAATTTCCATTGATGACTGATTATTACAGTGTTCAGACATAGACTGTTAATCATTTTAATTATAGGACTATAATTCATTATAATGGACCTAAATGTTTTTAGACCATTTTCAATGAGGATGTTAATCTCATTTATCGCACATATTTCACACGTATAGTGTGTGATAGTCAAGTCGCAGCGGGTCTGGCGGTAGCACTTTTAGCATAGCTTAGCATAGATCATTGAATCTGATTAGACCGTTAGCATCTCTTTCAAAAAAATTACCAAAGAGTTTCAATATTTTTCCTATTTAAACCTTGACTCTTCTGAATGAGAGTATAGTTCCTAGCCAAATCGGCCTAGAAAATCGCTACTTTTCATTTTCAGTCGGTACACAATGTAACTACAGAAAAGTCAAGGTTTAAAAAGGAGAAATATTGAAACTCTTTGGTCATCTTTTTGAGAGAGATGCTAACGGTCTAATCAGATGCAATGATCTGCTAGAAATGATAAGCTATGCTAAAAGTGCTACCGCCAGACTCGGAGATCGGCTGAATGGATTCGGAAACGGTAAAACTCAACTGTTTAACTCAAGGGGAGTTGGAAAATGAGCCTATTTCCAAAAAAAAGTGGAGTGTTCCTTTAAGTCGCACAACGAGGGAGAATTTCAAAATATAGTCTTTTAATAATTCCACAGGAGACAGGCAAATCCACACACTAACATAAGTTACGCACAGACGAGATCAGAAGAAGGACTGATCGACACAGGGAGATAACAACATTGATAATTAGACAGACTGGAGAAAACTTGGTCACAGGGACTGAACCAAAAACACACAAGACAGAGCATACATGTAACAGTTTGGTCCCAAATTTTTATATTTTTTACTGGTAGTAGAATTTTGAAGAATTTTTGGGTATAATCTGTTTACTTATATACATATATATATATATATATTTTTATGTTGCTATCCTCACTCAAACAAATGAACTATAGTGTCCTGCACCCACTAGTAAAAAATGACATCTGGTGTCTGAATAATTTTTGGTTTGACTGAATATTTAATTAACCTGTATATATTTGAAAGATTTCTTAGTGTATTACAATTATTTGCTTTTTTAAGCAACTATACCTTTATCTATTTCCAGTTCGAAAGACTGGGTTACGGTCGGCCGCTGATTCACCTTCCTGTGTCTCTGGTCTACTCAGCAGGTGTGACATTACAATTATTATTATTATATTGTAATAAACTGTTGTTAAAATGCAACTATAAACATGTTTAATAACATTTTTGTGCCTAGAGATTGAATTGAGAAATTAAGTTGTTACAGTAAATTAACTTTCTTGTCTTCTCCAGCAATTCTGATGGAGCGACTGCATGTGGCTCTGAGACCTATCCTGGAAATCCCATTGCTTCTGACCAGAAACGAAGTACATGTTCATTACATTATGCAGTTTGCTCTGATCACTTTTTCCTACTAAAGTTGTTTTGATGCCATCTTGAGAGCAGTGTGACATTGCATTATCCTTTTATATTCTCCTATTCTCGCTGTTATAGGTAATTAAACTACATTAACAAACAGAGAAACACACTCAGAGAGGAGCTGTAACCATAGTAAGATAAACCAATAATAATATGCATTCTGAATATCAAAAAAATTATATCAAGATAGAGTTTTATAATGTAGACTATATAGCTTTGGTTTACTGGCTGGCAGATGTACACTCACCGGCCACTTTATTAGGTACACATGTTCAACTGCTCGTTAATGCAAATATCTAATCAGCCAATCACATGCAGCAACTCAGGGGCTGTTTACATGACATCATTTTCAACTAAAAACGTGATACTTTTTATGCGTTTTGGCCATTCATTTACACGACAACATCGCTTTGGGTGCCTGAAAAAGTGAACTTTTGTAAAACGTGTTTCAAATGACTCGTTTCCACTTAGCAGTACGGTACGGTACAGTACGGTTCGGGTCGGGTCGGGGCAGTAAACCATGATCCAGCTAGTGTTTCCACCGCCAAAAGTACCCTACTTGATAGGCGTGGTGTTTGCCGGTAAGAAGCTATCAACGTCATTTTCGCGCGAAGAAGAAAGCGACAAAGTAAACACCAATGGATGGCATACAGCAGATCTTGTCCTTGCTTCTCGGCATGTTTGTCACAAGAAGACAAGCGCCGACATTAGGCATTTCTCAATACCAAGTATGTAAAGTTCTCAGCAGAAGGACTCCCGAGGACGCGAGTCCGGTAATTCTCCAAATGGAACAGCGCATTCGTGAAAGCGTCACTCAGCTCGATCTGCATGTACATTTTAGGCAACAATGAAACGAAATATGTTATAAAACACCACTCTGCCTCTTTTCGTTTTCATTTAAATACATTTTAAACATTATAGGCACACAAATGTGGTTCAGGCAATGTATAGACCTGATTATATACATGTTTAACGTTAATCTATTTATAACAAAACGAAATATAAAACACAACCCTGCATTTCGTTTAAATTAAAAAAAATATTAAACATATTCCAGGCAATATGTGCATTTGTACAAATGTTGCAATAAACAACATTACAGTGATAATCTTGTAATAAAAAATGACAAAACTCAACCGTATCTCTTTTTGTTAAATTTCAGTAATAGCCATTATAAAAGTATAAGTAAAAGGTAACGTTACAAGAAGCTATACAATAAGAAATAAAGCAAACAATTCAGTCAAATATACAAATTCAGCGCTAGTCTAACGTTAAACTTTACAACGGAAAAGTTATAGCCTAAATATATGAAACTTCACTTAGCCTTCAGCCAAAACGATTGGCCAGGGAACGAATTATCGATTCACGAGACCAAAGATCACCCGTTAGATATACACAAGACGAATTACCACTACAGAGTCAGCGGCAAACGTCAGAACGACTAGCCGAGGAAAGGCTGTTCCAGGCGGGGAACATGAGCGCCGAGCGCCCGGTGATCGCCTGGAATGGATCAAATTATCATAAATCCTTATAAATAAACCGCAGATTTGAGCTTTAAACAACTACATTCTCGCCTCAAAAACTCTTAAAACTACATTTCGTGAAAGAATAACCGTAGTATTATATTCCAACTGTATATTAAAAAATGGCGCTTCTTATGTTGCCATTCCCCTTGTAGCTCGCGCAAGTGACGATACTCTGTCAGCCAATCAGCGTTCTGCAGTGAGTCTAGCTCCTCCCTTTAGTACCGTACCACTGTGCTAGGTACCCCAAGGGAAGGGTACCCAAAAAGTGGTACGGTACGGTTCGGCTTTGGTACCATTCACAACTTTTGACAGTGGAAACGCAAATAATTGCGTACCGTACCGAACTGTACCGTACCGTACCGCTCAGTGGAAACGAGCCAAAAGTGCAAGTTTTTGAAAATGGTCTCCGTGTAAACAACAAAAACGTGAATCTCTGAAGACGATGACGTCATGCACATGCGTATCACATGTTCAGTCTATAGTGTTTCGTCGCCATCTACTGGCTTGGCAGCAGAATACAGCGTTTTTAGTCGTTGTGAACGGAGGTTCATCCGTGTGAAAGGGGATCGTTTTGACAATGTACGCGGAAAATTGTATGCGGAAAACGCAGAAAAAAGGAAATAATTCTCCGTTTTAAGTAAATTGTTGTCTTGTAAACGTACCCTCGATGTATTTAGGTATGTTGACATGGTCAAGACAATCTGCTAATGTTCAAACTGAGCATCAGAATGGGGAAAAAGGTGCTTTAAGTGACTTTGAGCGTGGCATGGTTCAGTTGTTAGTGCCAGATGGACTGGACTCACAGTAGAAGACTGGAAAAACGTTGCCTGGTCTGATGAGTTTCTATTTCCGCTGCAACAATCAGATGGTCGGGCCATAATTTGGTGTAAACAACATAAAAGCATGGATCAATAATGGCTTGTATCAGCAGTAGAGGATGCTGGAGGTGTAATGGTGTATTGGATATTTTCTTTGCACACTTTGGGTCTCGCAATATCAACTGATCATTGTTTAAACACCACAGTCTAACTGAGTATTGTTGTTGTCCATCTCCATCCCTTTATGACCAGTGTTTCATCTTCTGATGGCCCTTCCAGCAGGATAACACACACACACGACACAAATCTTTAGTCATCTCAAACCGGTTTCTTGATCATGACAGTGAGTCACTCAAATGGCCTCCGCAGTCTCCAGATGTCAGTCCAGTAGAGCAGCTCTGGGATGTGCAGGAACAGGAGATTCACATCATGGATGAGCAGAGATGAATCTGCAGCAACTGTGGGATGATTTCATGACAACATGGAGCAAAGTCTCTGAGGAATGAGTCCAGCACCGGTTGAATCTGCCATGAGGAATTAACGCACTTCTGAAGACAAACGAGGGTCCGACCCGCTAGCAGGGTGTACCTAATGAAGTGCAATGTAAAATCCCACATTTTAATTATTTAGAGGTGGACTGTGTGTTCAGATCATTCTATGAAACAGACTAGTGCCATCTAGTGGACAGAGGACAGTGTACACTTACAAAAAAACCTTATAAACCGTAATATATGACACATTCAGCTAATATAAATATAGTATGCTGGCCACAAAAAGTATTTTTACGTAAGCCAAACAACGAATGTAACAAAATATCAAACCAAACAGGGGCTTCTTTAGTTCCAAGCGATAAAATAATAGATCCATTCATGTTCATAAGTGTCCAGATGTGTCTCAATAGATCCATTCATAAGTGTCCAGCTGTGATACCAATGTATATAATATATAGTGTAAGATTTGGATCAGAAACTGGGATTGAGGTTGCCATCCTGTGATTGACATACTCATTCCCTACTCTGTGTGTGTGTGTGTGTGTGTGTGTGTGTGTGTGTGTGTGTGTGTGTGTGTGTGTGTGTGTGTGTGTGTGTGTGTGTGTGTGTGTGTGTGTGTGTGTGTGTGTGTGTGTGTGTGTGTGTCATTTCTTCATCTGTCCATCTCAAACCCAAAGCTCCAGCAAGGAGCTGGTGCCTCATGTTTTATTCACAAAGCAATCATCAAACCTGCCTCCACTTGAGCAGAATCACCCGTCAGGCCATGGCTTGTGTTTCTCATGACTAATGCATGTCTCAGCACCAGTCCACACCTAAAGCAACGGGTTCCTCAGACTTCAGGCCAACTGGTTTATCACACATTACTACCATCTCAGAATACACTGTGATATTTAAACAGCACTTGCAGACTTCATGTATGAAAGTTGATTAATCTTTAGAGTTCATTACATTGAGTGCAGGAGATCTGGATCTGCTGTGATAATAGAGTTGAAGGATAATAGAGTTGAAGTATTATAGAGTTGAAAGATTATAGAGTTGAAGTTCATTACATTGAGTGCAGGAGGACTGGATCTGCTGTGATAATAGAGTTGAAGGATAATAGAGTTGAAGTTCATTACATTGAGTGCAGGAGGACTGGAGCTGCTGTGATAATAGAGTTGAAGGATAATAGAGTTGAAGTTCATCACGTTGAGTGCAGGTGGACTGGAGCTGCTGTGATAATAGAGTTGAAGGATTATAGAGTTGAAGTTCATCACGTTGAGTATATATGTGTATATATATGTATATATATATATATATATATACATAAACATTACAAATAATAACTATACACATATGTACATGTATACCTAAATACACATATATACACATTACAATTATGACACACATATCCACACAGATTATCTACTCAATAACACCTGCTCGAGAGTATGAGCTTTATAACGAGTTGAAGGATAATAGAGTTGAAGTATTATAGAGTTGAAAGATTATAGAGTTGAAGTTCATTACATTGAGTGCAGGAAGACTGGAGCTGCTGTGATAATAGAGTTGAAGGATAATAGAGTTGAAGTATTATAGAGTTGAAAGATTATAGAGTTGAAGTTCATTACATTGAGTGCAGGAAGACTGGAGCTGCTGTGATAATAGAGTTGAAGGATAATAGAGTTGAAGTATTATAGAGTTGAAAGATTATAGAGTTGAAAGATTATAGAGTTGAAGTTCATTACATTGAATGCAGGAAGACTGGAGCTGCTGTGATAATAGAGTTGAAGGATAATAGAGTTGAAGTTCATTACATTGAGTGCAGGAGGACTGGAGCTGCTGTGATAATAGAGTTGAAGGATAATAGAGTTGAATTATTATAGAGTTGAAAGATTATAGAGTTGAAGTTCATTACATTGAGTGCAGGAAGACTGGAGCTGCTGTGATAATAGAGTTGAAGGATAATAGAGTTGAAGTTCATTACATTGAGTGCAGGAGGACTGGAGCTGCTGTGATAATAGAGTTGAAGGATAATAGAGTTGAATTATTATAGAGTTGAAAGATTATAGAGTTGAAGTTCATTACATTGAGTGCAGGAAGACTGGAGCTGCTGTGATAATAGAGTTGAAGGATAATAGAGTTGAAGTATTATAGAGTTGAAGTTCATTACATTGAGTGCAGGAAGACTGGAGCCGCTGTTATAATAGAGTTGAAGGATAATAGAGTTGAAGTATTATAGAGTTGAAAGATTATAGAGTTGAAGTTCATTACATTGAGTACAGGAAGACTGGAGCTGCTGTGATAATAGAGTTGAAGGATAATAGAGTTGAAGTTTTATAGAGTTGAAGTTCATTACATTGAATGCAGGAGGACTGGATCTGCTGTGATAATAGAGTTGGAGGATAATAGAGTTGAAGTTCATTACATTGAGTGCAGGAGGACTGGAGCTGCTGTGATAATAGAGTTGAAGGATAATAGAGTTGAAGGATAATAGAGTTGAAGTTCATCACGTTGAGTGCAGGTGGACTGGAGCTGCTGTGATAATAGAGTTGAAGGATTATAGAGTTGAAGTTCATCACGTTGAGTATATATGTGTATATATATGTATATATATATATATATATATACATATACATTACAAATAATAACTATACACATATGTACATGTATACCTAAATACACATATATACACATTACAATTATGACACACATATCCACACAGATTATCTACTCAATAACACCTGCTCGAGAGTATGAGCTTTATAAAGAGTTGAAGGATAATAGAGTTGAATTATTATAGAGTTGAAAGATTATAGAGTTGAAGTTCATTACATTGAGTGCAGGAAGACTGGAGCTGCTGTGATAATAGAGTTGAAGGATAATAGAGTTGAAGTATTATAGAGTTGAAAGATTATAGAGTTGAAGTTCATTACATTGAGTGCAGGAAGACTGGAGCTGCTGTGATAATAGAGTTGAAGGATAATAGAGTTGAAATATTATAGAGTTGAAAGATTATAGAGTTGAAAGATTATAGAGTTGAAGTTCATTACATTGAGTGCAGGAAGACTGGAGCTGCTGTGATAATAGATTTGAAGTTCATTACATTGAGTGCAGGAGGACTGGAGCGGCTGTGATAATAGAGTTGAAGGATAATAGAGTTGAATTATTATAGAGTTGAAAGATTATAGAGTTGAAGTTCATTACATTGAGTGCAGGAAGACTGGAGCTGCTGTGATAATAGAGTTGAAGGATAATAGAGTTGAAGTATTATAGAGTTGAAGTTCATTACATTGAGTGCAGGAAGACTGGAGCTGCTGTGATAATAGAGTTGAAGGATAATAGAGTTGAAGTATTATAGAGTTGAAAGATTATAGAGTTGAAGTTCATTACATTGAGTACAGGAAGACTGGAGCTGCTGTGATAATAGAGTTGAAGGATAATAGAGTTGAAGTATTATAGAGTTGAAGTTCATTACATTGAGTGCAGGAAGACTGGAGCTGCTGTGATTATAGAGTTGAAGGATAATAGAGTTGAAGTTCATTACATTGAGTGCAGGAGGACTTGATCTGCTGTGATAATAGAGTTGAAGGATAATAGAGTTGAAGTTCATCACGGTGAGTGCAGGAGGACTGGAGCTGCTGTGATAATAGAATTGAAGGATAATAGAGTTGAAGTTCATCACGGTGAGTGCAGGAGGACTGGAGCTGCTGTGATAATAGAGTTGAAGGATTATAGAGTTGAAGTTCATCACGTTGAGTATATATGTGTGTATATATATATATATATATATATACACATATACATTACAAATAATAACTATACACATATGTACATGTATACCTAAATACACATATACACATATATACACACATTACAATTATGACACACATATCCACACACATTATGTACACATATAACACCTGCTCGAGAGTATGAGCTTTATAACGTGCCAACACACTCTTCAGACGGCTCCTGGTCTAGGTGTGTGTGTGTGTGTTGGGTCAGGGGAACTGGCTCTGGCTCTCGGCCCACGGCAGATTTTCCGTGTGGTTACCCAATCTGAAGGCTGGTAAGGGGAGAGAGACCGCGGGGGCATTTCATGGTGCCAGGAGAGCGCGGGCACAGACACACTTAATGTAAAAGTAATGCCAGGTAAAAGGAGGTCATTAAAGCCATTAGTAAATGTGAAGCCCTCAGAATCTGATCTGTGAAGTCAAATCCATCTCTCAGCGCCGCGTCTTAATACTGTCTTCAGGACAATCTGACTGGGACACTTCTTAATCTACCTAAACGAGAATAGCAGTCCCACCAACTCAAATAACAAACCTTTTTACCGAATAACGATTGCCACAAACAAAAACAGCCACAAACAAACTTTTTAAAATAGTACTTATTAGGCTACTAAATACTATTTACAATTTTGCAAGGATATACTTAAGTGTGAATTGTGTATTATTTACAATTAAATGAATTATTTTCTTGTTTAAATTCATATTAAATGTAATTAGTTGAAATTAAGTTTTTTGATTAAATTATAGGACTTAGGTAAATCTTTATATGTAATTATTATCATGATTATTTATATTGTCTTTGAAATTTGGTTAAAGTTTAACGTTAAAAGCATTTTTGATAAACTAAAATATATTTTAATGTCATTTTCTTTTTATTTAAACGTGTGTCATGTATGTACACTGTCAAAAATTATATGATCGATTAGTCATGACAACATATGTTTTTACATTACTTTAACTCATCAAAATAAGTTCAGCAATTTTCAAGTTTTCAAGTTATACAAGATTCAACTCATTTAATATAATTCCAGTCAGTTTAATGTAATTTCACTATAAATGATTTAAACATCCAAGTTGATTGTACTTAAAAAAAATATATATACGGTGTATTTAAATATATTTTGTATGAAATTCTACTGTAAAACATGATTTTTGGTTTAACATAAAAAAGTAAGTTACCTGGTTGCCTTAAAATGTTGAGTTCATTGAAATGAAAAATTTGAGTTAATACAATGAAGGAGATTGGTTTAATAAATAGAAACTCGAAATATAATGTTATCTGGGTCACATTTGTAATAATGAAGTTGCAATTTAGTACATTTTAAATATAATATCAAATAACACTACAGTTTAAATTAAAATCATGTACATTATATGTGATTTATTACTTTAGTCAACATATAAGTGTACTTCTTTAAAGCATGATAAAAGATTATTGAAACATAACATTTAACATTTTTACAAAAGCACTTTTTAAAAGTTTACTTATGTGTGTTGAGTCATGAAACAGTTCACAATACTCTTTAAGTGGCCTTTTTTCATCATATTATCTGCAAGTACAGTGTTTTTTTTTATATGTTTAAGATTTTAAGTAGCTACACCACAAGTGCACATTAATACAATGAAGTATTACAGTGTGTGTCTCTGAGTTGTCCAGTAGGTGACAGCATGTGACCTATGTGTCTGATCTGTCTGCATGTTGACCTCTCACCCCTGACCTCTGCATCCCTCAGGTCAGAAGCATTGCTGTCAGTCACACCTTTAAAATCGAGAAGGCCCAGCGAGATCTGGGCTTCGTTCCTGAGAAGTTCAGCCTGACGGACTCGGTGGACCAGTACCTGCGGAGCCGCCCGGGACGTCCAGCCGCCTCGTTCCCCAACACACGGCTCCTGTTCCCGCTGCTCCTGATGCTCCTGATCGGACTCTTCTCACTCCTGATCTGCTGGGAATAATGCTCACTTCTTAGGGAAACGCCTCGTAGGGTTTGAACTAGGCCTGGGCGATACAGAGAATTGAAAATTGCACTGTAAAAAAAATTCTGTTAAATTTAGGTTAAAAAACTGGAAGTTGTGGTAGCCAGAAATGTACTGTATACGGTAATACGGTAGCAACATTTTAGGATTTACATTCTTAAGTTAAATTTACAGTTAAAAAAAAACCTATTTCGTAATTATAATTTTTTTAAATTACACTGTAAAAAAATTCAGTTAAATTTACGGTTAAAAAAACTGGCAGCTGTGGTTGCCAGAAATTTGCCTTATGGTTATACGGTATTAACATTTTAGGATTTACATAAGTTAAATAAATAAAAAACGTATTTCATTATCTGACATAATGCTAATTTACCGATCTATTGAAATACTAGTATCTGTTTTCACTGTTTAACATACTTTTACCGTTAAAATGTTGCAGCATTGTGAATATCACACAAAAACTATCATCAAACTAGTTTAAATGTTTCTTTGTATTGTGACTTACATTGAGAGCATTAAAAGAGAAGTAATTTTCGTGAATCAGTTTAGTCACTAAGAAATCAGAATTGACAATCTTTGGGTTTTTTTAATGGAATATTGCAGTATTTATTATGCACATCATCATCATTTTTTGTTTAAATTCATGTTTCCTCATAATCTTTAATCAAAGTAACTTCCCCTCCTTTTTGCAGCGCCATCTCTTCTCTTCTCTTCTCTTCTCTCTCACATGAGATCCACCAATAGTAAACCACAACCTTCCCACCATCCAATCAAATCCTCACGGACAAAATCAAGCCCCGCCCTACATTTGTTCTTTTTTTTATTAACAAGAAAGAAGAGTTTGTCACAAATACATGTGTTCTTGTTGCAGAAGCCGTTTCACTCAGATTTACGTCACGGGGAAGAAAAGACTTGCGCAACTGTAGTTTCATGCTGGCTTTGTACCGTCCACTTCAATGAACCAAATCAAAAACGAACAATTTGCTGCATTACTTTAAAAAAAAGATGCATAATTACTTCTGTTTATTACTGCAAATTGTTATATTGGTGCATACAAGTTAAACTTATCAAATATAACTTAAAAACAAGGTGGAAAACATGGACTGATTATTTTAAACTAAATGTTAACTTACTGTGATAAATATTTTAAAGCAATGGCTGCTTGCTTCATATTATGTTGAGATATCTATTGTCAAATGCCTTAAGAATATTGATTTTTATTTATTTATTTTTAGCTAAATTGCTCAGCCCCAATTTGAACCTGCAACTTTTTGTGGTTAAAGATCTGATCTGATCTGATCTGAGCCGCATTTCTCAAAAGCATCGTAAGCCTAAGTAGATTGTAGAACAATTGGCAGCAATGGTCTCTACGAGGAACTGAGGCTTACGAGGCTTTTGAGAAATGCAGCTCAGATCTTTAACCACAATCCTACACCACCTGAGAAACAAATATCACTGTGTTGTTGTAAATTGGATATGATCTATATTTATAGATTTGAGGGTGATTCAGGGTTTGAGATATAAACTTGGGAACTATATCTCTCTTTGACTGTGACTAGGACAAACAAATTGCAAGTAAATGTTTTAAAATGATGCTAGTTAGTATTTAGACCAGGATTAATGTATTTATTGTTTTTTCAAATATAATATTAGTAAGTCTGCAGCCTATATTCTCATTATTTTGGAATAGGTGAGACTGTCAGTGTGATCTTGACAGGCAGCGTTTTTTTTTTTGATTGTGATGTTGAAAAGTTATATCACCCAGTTTATTTTACACCTAATGGATACGAGTATTTGCTCACGGTCTTCCAGAGAATGAAGTGTATTTATAGTTGCACTTCCTAAATGTGTGCATTACAAAAGTAATGTTTTTATTTCAGCATATACTATATCTTTGTATACATTCAAATGACTTAAGAACATATAGTTACAGTATATTTTGTTCAGATGACCCAGGATAAAGGCCTTTTGTCTCTACCTCAGCAAAGAAGGTCAAAGAAGGTATATAAACACATTTTTGAAAGTAAAGTTTGAAAGAAATATATTAAGACAGACAGAACAATGCTAGACAGACACCCATATACTGACCCGTGTTTCTTCTGTCATTTCATAACTTATCTTCGTTTCTAGTATGACTCGATGAACTGTTATGGTGTGTCTGGGAATGTAACATTTTTGCATTTTAGGCATTTATAAGCAATAAATGTATGCCATGCGTGGCATTCATGAATGCCAATGAAATGTTTTATATTCTGAAGCTGTGCTTGTAATGGTTTAATGTAGACTTATGTACTCTTTTGATTTTGCTTTGTACTTCACTTGACAGTCCCACAGATGTTGTCTTTAGGACTTAACATGTTGTTTTTCCATATGTTGTACGTCATGTAAACTACAACTGTGACATTAGACAAGTGTTCAGCGTTTTTGTAAAGAATAAACTGTGCTGTGAATCTTCTTGCTATTAAAATATTGCATTATCTTATGATATCTCGAGGTTAACAGAAAAGCATCTCATTCATATTCCCAAATACACCACAAGTGGGCGCCACAAGTTACAACATAACCCTTAATGGGCTTTACATGTGAGGATTTTTGTGTTCTAATGGAAAATATTTCTACAAGAAGACATTAAAATAAGGTAATATTGTTATGCTGGATTGGTCATGATTAAATAAAACCAGAACATCCATAATTGGTTCATTCATACAGTTTTATTTAGGCTACTGGATAGTTTGTAACCCAAGTAAAATGTTAGTCATGCCATTATACATACACGAGCACAGATATTCAAAAGGCATTGGTCTAGTCTATTGCATTTTCAGCACCAGTGATAATCAGATTGTGCAATTCTTAAAGCATGTCAAATTTTATAATCTGCAGTTGATAACAGCAATAAATAATGTAAAAAACTAAAGCTTTTTACTTAAGACAATGAACTCTGATTCCAGATTTACGCATTTCTGCTGAAACAATCATCAACTCAGGACGGAATAGGTAACAGATTCAATTTACATTCTCTTAACAAATATAAACAATTTTCATCATGTGGTTATCACAAATTGATTGTTTTATCTGCAAGTAATTGTTATAAAATTATTTACAGACAAGATATTTGGTCTGCATTTAAGATTAAATCATGTCATTGCACTTTTTTTTTTTTACATTTCCAGGAACACTGCTAAAGTCAAACTCATTATTTTTCTCTCATTATATTTCTGCTGCACATTACCTCTGATCATGAGCACTGTAGACTTCTAACACAACGCTGAACAACAAGCATATAATAATTCTGCAAAAGTTTGGCTGCCGTTTGAAAGCAAGAGACTTTTGTAGCTGCAATACAGTAGCACCATTTTCCTAAACACTGAAATGAAGCAATGAGATCAGAAATGCAAAACACCACAATATATTTTTGTCTCCCTCGTGAAAATATTCAAATATTTTTCTTTGTCATCAACGAACATTGGTCTGCTTATGAAGACATCAGTCGTATCTTTTCTTTTTCTCGGTCTGTCTGTCACTTTCCAAGACATCTACGCAATACATTGATCCAAAAAAGCCAAAGCCTGCTAATACTGTCATCTCCAACTCAAGGCATTCAACAGCTTCAAAATGTTACAAAACGAACATGGTTGATCCTGATTAAGTGTTAAGTAGCACATGGTTTGCGTTTTGAAATACAACAGTTATTAAACACATAAGCCGGTAATAATTAGGTATTGTTAGACCAACTGTTAAACCACACTGACCAGAAAACTACTTGCATCATAAAACATATACTTTGTGCTGGTTTAACATTTAGGTAACTCAGTCAAAGCATCGGTTCAATAGCCTTCAGTCCTCGAAACTAAAGACCTTCAAACATTTTCATCTCCATCAAGACATCGGTAACATTCAAATGTTGACCTAAACCCACAAGCGAGATCAAATTGAAAAACAGAACGGATACCAAACAAAAAAATAAATAAAATCTCTGAACTACAGTAATGAACGAAAACATTTAAATAAAAATAGAAATAAAACAAAACAAAATCAAAACTGACCGTAGGCCTGTCTAAAGTGCATAGTTTCACAGTGGTGTTTAAATCAACGTCAAAACAAAGTGCTTGAACTTGAGCGAGACATTGCCAAACATTTAACTACGATTTGCGCTAAACAAACTATAGCCTACAAACAAATTCATGTGAGAATTTCAAGCATATTGTTTACATATACATGAGCTAATCCTAACAATTTTGCCTGCACATCGAACCATTGAGGTAAACTCTTAACCAGACGTTTTATAAAAGCAGCAAACTGTATTGCTCAAGAAATCATTACAGTAACGTCGCTGAAATCACATGCAGCATTTTCTTTAAAAAAAGAACAAAAAAAAAAGAATATTGCTTGTGACATTTCTAGACACTTGAAGTATATGGCTACATATGAACTCCTTAAATCATTTTTTTAAATGTTTTTTTTTTTTAAGTTTATCAGATGAATCTCATGACATTTGGGCCATATTTCAATTTACAATAATTATTAATAGAGTCTGGAGTGAAACTTCTCATTCTCGTTTTGAGAGGTTCACCCTAACATGCATGTCATTTGCATTAAGTTTGTTCATTATCAGTGTTAGTTGTTAGTAATAATAATTTAGTCTAGCCTCTAAACATCGGACGTTTAAGTCTTTAAGTCTTACACAGACGTGGTTCTACGAATTCAAGAGGTGCTGGCAAACCCAAAAGCACAGATTCACTCGGTATGGCTGTATCGCAGAGGTCCAACACTGGTCTCAAATCACGGGAATAAGACTTGAGATGAACGTACAAAAAGCCTGCATTCTAGCATTGCAGGTTGTGGACGGTTCGGTGTTGTATATTGTGTATAGGCACAGGTGTTATAGTGCAATCGACACATACACACAAAGACTATTAAATCTGTCAGGAAGTGCAAGATCGCTACACTGAAGATGTATAATACCGCCAGCTCTGCTCGGGCCTGTTCTCACTCAGGTCCTCTTTGGTTTTCTGAATGCAGGTGAAGATCTCTTTAAAGAGGGCCTTGTATTCTGGCTGATGGAGCTCGTCGTCCCTGGTCTCGGTCGCGGTGTTAGCCTGACTCTTGCGGCGTTGTAGCGCGTGGGCCGTGGGCGTCTGCACGGCCTTGTGGCTCAGGCTGTCGGCCCCCTGCTGGCAGCGGCGGAGCAGCTCCTCGTACTTCACCTGAAGCGCGCTGTACTGCGCGTCCACCTCGTTGAGCAGCGAGATCCCGCGCTGCTTCACCGCCTGGGCCCGGCGGATGCACGTGCGCTCGTGTCCGCGCCGGATATCCTCGGCTCGAGCGCCTCGGACGAAGCTCTCGCTGCTGCAGCGACGCCTCCCCTGAGGAAGCTCCAGGCCTTCGTCCTCCTCTGGCTCCACCCTCGTCCTCTCGTCCCCGCCGAAGAACACGTTATCGGGGAGCAGCGAGTCCGCCAGCCTAGCGCCGGCCGACTCCGAGCGCCACAGCTGCCGCAGCTCCTCCACCTCGGCCTCCAGCTCGGCCTGCTGGCGGCGCGCTCCCTCCAGCGCACTCAGACGCTCCTCCAGCGCCCCGTTCTCCTGCACCGTCAGCGCCGCCTCGCGCTCCGCCTCCACCCGCCGGGCTCGCTCCGCCGCCAGTTGCAGCTTGAGGTTGTGGAGGGTGTGCTGAAGGGTGGAGGTCTCCTCCGCCTCCGCGCGTCTGTTGTCCAGCGCAGGCCAGGACTTCTCCTCTTCATGCAGGCTCTCGGAGCTCAAGCACCTAGAAGACAACAGGATCTTGAGTCTCCTGCTTTTCAACATCAACCATTTCTTCATGAGTTGTTTTTTGTAGCTCACCTACAATTAGTTTACATGCATCCAAGGTCAAAAAAATTAATTAATTTTGTCATATTATACATTGTATGCATTTCTCATACAATTCATCATACATCTACTCTGCTCTGATTGGTCAGATGGCCCAGTCTGTTGTGATTGGTCTACTCTGCTCTGATTGGTCTACTCTGCTCTGATTGGTCAGATGGCCCAGTCTGTTGTGATTGGTCGATTCTGCTTTGATTGGTCAGATGGCCCAGTCTGTTGTGATTGGTCTACTCTGCTCTGATTGGTCAGATGGCCCAGTCTGTTGTGATTGGTCTACTCTGCTCTGATTGGTCAGATGGCCCAGTCTGTTGTGATTGGCCACCACTTGATACACAGTGACATGAACACAACACTGGTGTCGGTCTTGCCATATCAATTCCAGCACTCATTATTTTGAAGAGATGCAAAGTGGATTTGCAGCGCCGAAAACGCTGTCGTCAACACAAACCAAACTCTTCCAGTCTCAGCTACAACTACAGTGTTTGAAGGTCATTGTTTGCAGGCAGCCAGTGAAGACCATAGGCTGGTATTATGCAAACTTGTTATAAGCTTATGTAGGTTTGTGCAGAAAGTGAGAAACTACTAACGACTTGTTTGAGCAGTTCAGAATCGATACTATCACTGGGCCTGTTACACACAGTTTTCTTCTAGGTCTATATTAGCCTCTCCTGCTGAGTTGGATTAGATCAGGGATTACTGGATTATGGTAGAAGGGCCGGGTCAGATTATGATGTCTGGCTTTCGAGGCCCTTAAGATGTCCAGTCAGCACGTACTAACGCTACAGGTGGGCTGAGTAGACATATCAGAGAGGTCATCCACGAGCTGGACATCACAGAGAAACGTCTACTTCGATTAGTCCTACAAGGGTCCAGCGGCTCTGGTAGAATTACAATGTTAAAGTCTCCATTAAAGAGGTTTGATGAACACAAATTACTTTACAGATTGGATGTATTGCCTACTAAAACAAGACGTTTGGACTGGGCTTGTCCTTTAATTAGCCATAAGTTTGTTAAAGCCGGGCAAAACCCAACTTGACATCTTGTACCATGAATGAACACACTTTTAATTAATTTAAGGAGGATTTCTCACCATTCTCAACTCAAAGCTAACATATACTCTACTTTTTTCCTCTACTGTACATGCAATATCTTTAATAACAATACACCCAAAGAGGACTTTCCACTGACATGTTGAGACATGAATGCATGGCTGTTTTCGTGATGTTGATGAGAATGATAAGGGTTTGTTGGCGTCATTTGGCCCCAGACTCACTTGTCTTGCTGCAGATCATAGATTTCTTTCAGACATGAAATGCTTTGGGCACCAAGGCTGCGGCGCACACCTGCGAGGTCTCGCTTGGACTGGGACATCTTCAGTTCGTCCACCTGCTTCTGAAGGCCCTCCATGTGACTCTGCAACCCATCTATGGTCTCAGTTAGACTGCGGATAAAGAGCAATAGTCCCGTTAAGAGAGGCCACATCTCAGGGAGACCTGGACTCGGACTCGTGCTCACCTCTCGATCCGGTGTTGGGAAGTACGGTTCTCCAGCACCAGCCTCTGGTTGCTTTTCTCCAGGTCTCGTGCCGCTAAATCCAGCTGCTCATAAACTTTGGCGTGCTGGTCGTTCATCTGCCTCAGGAGATCCACCTGCTTGGTCAGGTACTGCAAGAGGCAATACAGACACAAGCCTTCAAATATTTGCTCATCAGACAGATCAATGTGCACTTACACACAATAGACACTCTCTAGAGCTGGGAAATATTTTGAATATTCACAATTATATAGCTAGTAATATTTTGAATATATTCACAATTATAGCTGATAATATACAATTTAGCAACTTTTTATTTGGCAATAAAGTTTCCCATAGACTAGTCTCATGGTCTTGTCTCGTGAGAGCAGAAACACTAACATTTTAATAGTGCCCCCTAGTTATATTTTATACTAGCCCTAGTTTTTTTTCTTTTCAGAAATTTCTGAAATAATCTAATAATTAAAATAATTATAAACTATTGCATTACATGATTCCAGATGTTCGGTTCTTCAAAAGAAACAAGAGATGGTAAATTTAAATTATTAATTTGTTTGTGGTTTTAGCTTATTTTAATGCTTGTTTCGTGTTCTTTTAATTAATTGTAAGTTATCTTGATGCCCCCTTATAGAAGTTTGCTTTGCCCCCTGACTCTATTCCAATGTTTTCTCCAATCAATATCGGAAGCTTCAGTTTTTAGATATTTCCCAGTCTAAAGGTTGACCAGAAATGTTTGTTGCTGCTTAGAGGAACAGGAACACACTACATTTTTACATTTGGGCTCCCATCTTGGACATTTATCATCACCCCTGAAAGTATACAATAGACTTCATCATTTAGAGTAAGCCAATGCTTAAAGGTGCTCTGCAACAAAACTCACAAGTTACAATGACATTTCACAACCAAATGCACTAGTGTCTGTGCAAACGTTTCCCTGCTCTTTCGTAAATGTTTCACTACATGAGACGGAAGAGTAACTTCATGTTGCAATTAACAACTTCTCACTGCATTGTTTCTGAGAAGTCCATATTTGGCTAGAGAGACAACCTTTATAAAGCCAGGATCAAGTAAACATCAACTAATCAGCAGCTACTTTCCATTAGGCCAAACTTTCTGTTAGACACGAATGCTGATGAAGTCTGCTTGAGATGTAATACTGCATACTGTTTAAGTAGTACATCAAAGGATCCAGTGCATTATGCAACAATAAACATTCATTGGCTACATTTTTGTCACACAACTTCATCACTTGGCATGTGAAAGTTATCATGTCCAGTTATTATCTTGGAAAAAAATTCAATTAAGTGCATTTAGCACTTCTGAATGTGGTAGTCCGATCAAATAATCGAACTAGTCAATTGATGAGATGATGATTGTAATTATTTTGAGTTTATTTGTAACAATGGAAACCATAGAAGGTTCAATCAAGTGTATTTACTGCACATTTTGTGCAAACATGATGGTCATCGTATTCTGAGGATACTATGCAGGCTCTATATACACTACAAATCATTAAAAAAAATAATAGTATGCCATTCCACACACTAGAAATCCAATTGCATAAGACCGTATTGCCATGCCAGGCCATTAGCCAAATGACACCACAAATCTCACGATTGGGGTCATGCTAGACACAGATACGGTGTCAGAAATAGCAGAAGTCCCGCTGCACGATGTCCTCAGAGTGAGGAGGAGGAAAGAGGATCAAACAGGAAATCTCCCGTCGTTTACGCATTTCCATAAAGTGAAAGACTAGCTGAGTTCACACGAGTACAGAGAAAGTGTTATCAAACAAATGTATGCCTTTTTATTGGAGACAAACAATTTGCCTGTGGATGTTTCAAGATTTCAGGGGAAAAAAATTTATTTGAAAAATTGTGTTCTTAGCTCAAGTAACTGGCCCCCAAGTTTTCCACCATTTTAGGGGCCATTTACACAACATTATTACTTTATTAAAGTCCCCCTTTAGTCAATAATTCTATCCCTTAAAACTCATCTTTGATCACCAAAATGACATACTTCATGCCTTAAAATAGCTTGAATGTAATTCCACACCCTTGCCTCATTTAGTATGGGCGGTTCTATGAATATGCAAATGAACCCCGCCTCAAATCACTCAGCTCAGAGATCTACTCGTTGACGATCACACGTTGATCTGATTGGTTACAAGGTAGTTTGTGACGTCAGAAACAGAAACGTGTTTATGAGACTGTCTTTGGACTGCCGTTTTAAGGAGAAAATACTCAGCAATGGTGTTGACTTATAAATTTGTTCTTGGTTTATCATAAGCCATATTAAAAAAACCACATACACATTAACAACAATAAAAGCTTGATTTTCACCACAGGGGGACTTCAAAAATGGAAAACTTCATGCGGTTTGGCTGTTCATTTACACTACAACAGCGTTTTGGGGGCCTGAAAATGCAAACTTGTGAAAATGGGATTCAAAGTGCAAGTTTTTGAAAATATATACTGTTATTGTCTGCATTAAGGGTTCAGTCTATAGCCACATAGTGTTTCTTTACAAAGTGACATCGCCAACTACTGGCTGGGCATGAATACAGCTTTTAATCGTTTTCTAAGATCCGTGTGAACGCAGATCGGTTTGACAACTTTGTCATTTTTACATGAAAAACAGATCCATTTTTAGTAGCCTACATCTTTATTGAGTAAATGTACCCTAAATCAGCTTCAGTAGTTCATTTCAACAATCCAACTAGGTGACAAATATGCCATGTAGTCTTTCAATTAATATGAGAACAGAAAAAACTGAATGCATAATTATTCATAAGGTCACAATGCAGGACAGCTCTACAACCTACACAACACAAATGACATTTCAAATCCAGAGAACACCATCCATACACACTCTGTGCCATAGAGGAAGAGTTAAAGAGAAGTGGTGTATTTTGTGAGAGCCGTCACCTCGATCTCCTGCAGCTGCTCGTGATTGGTGGAGTACATCTGCTGTAGGCCCTGCTCCAGCTCATGGTTCCTGTCCAGCAAAGTCTTGCCGAGCTCAGCGGCCAAATGGAGATCTGTCCCGAACACAGACGGAGAAGACAGTAAACATCGAGTGTAGACGTAGTGGGTGTTATCCAGCCAAACCCAGCGGTAGGAATGAACAACCAGACGCCCAAACAGAGCTGTCCAGATCAACAATAAGACTTTCTACAACAGCATCACTTTTTAGGGATAATAGCAGTCACAATAGCAGTCCTCAAATTAGTAGTTTGACTGGTAGTGCATGAGGCAATGCCAGACATGGGTTTGGTTGCTCCCCAGGAAACACACACACATATGCTACTAAAATGTGTCCCTTACATATGAAAGTTGCTCTGGACATTCCATCTGCCAAATGCAAAACCAACAGTAAAACACTAAATTGAGAGTGAAATAAGAAAATGTACTGATAATAAACTATAATGGACATGAAATTGCAGCCAGATTTTGAGGAATTTTATATTTTGTATGCACTTATTAGGAAACAAACATGCAGACAAAACACCATCACTCTTAAAAATAAAGGTTCTTTATTGACGGTTCCACAAAGAACCTTTAACATTCCATGGAACCTTTTCAATTCACAAAAGGTTCTTTATAATGGAAAACAGTTTTTTAGAATATAAAATGTTCTTCACACTAAGAACTTTTTTTTTTTGTTAAATGAAGCCAAAATGGTGTGTATAGTACACAAATACACATTTCAATCCATGTTACATTTGAAACTGTATTTTTTGGGGGAAAAATTCTCCAGTTTCCACTTCACAGGTTTTTGATTACCAACTAGGTAATATTCAATACACTGTGACATGATGACTATACTAAAACCAAACATCTTGAAGTTTAAAATGTCTCATATGTATCCTCATCGGCTGATGACGTCCGGAGTGCGCATTTAAAGGGGTTTTTTATATGGGCGTGACCTTCAGATAGACAGCTTAAACACTATCATCACTAACACGATCACCTTTATCATTCATTTCACTCAAGATTAACAAGATAATATATCTCCTGACCTTCGAGAAAGTCAAATCATATCCCAGTTGATGCCCTTATCCATGTATTTCTAATGTGTTACAATCAGGCTGTATAAATGAATGGCAATGTTTGTAATTAAATGACTTTTTATGAAAAGCACAGGTATCTAACATCTTTTTGACATACTATATATATGCGCATTGTTAGTAAATGAGTCTTACCATGCTCCAGATCCTTCCTGCTATACCACATATCATCCTCATTACGATCAAAGTCCTCCTCTACTATCACGTCCGTCAGCATCTCGACAGCAAACAAAGCTTCGCCGATTGGAAGCGCACGTTTAATTTCTTCTCCTGTTTATTTTAAGTCATCAGCGCCCTTTGTCTGATGGATAGACGCCGGTGAGCCGGGCTTTCGAGGCTTTCAAGGCTTCAATCCCTAGCGGTGTGAACCGGTGTTTACAGCAACGTGGCAGAGTCAGACTTCAACTGGAGTGAAGAGAAGACGCGAGGATAACAACAAGAACGGATCTTCACGCTGGCCAATCAGAGGACAGGGGCGGGGTCTGATTTGGGTGTAGGCTACGCCTACTTTAGAATACCAGGAAGTGTGTACCACTGTTTTTAAAATGAGCTTAGTTGTGAATGGATATACTCAAAACTTAAGTGTTTCAACTAAAGCGTTTATTTTCTGTCAACATACTTTTGATAGGTTTTGGGTAAATTAATAAGCTACGACTGCATGAGTTTTATAATAGTGTTAAGTTTCATTGCATTTGCATTGTCTGTTGCATTGTGGACAAACAATTGCAGCACGCCAAACATCCGTGTTATGAGAATCATGAGGCACTTTTCTCCTAATCCCGCTGCTTTGGCTTACTCTATGACAACGCTTGGTGCTGCCATGATGAACAGCATGTTTAGTTTCTACTATGTAAAGCTGTTCTTGAACAGGTACAAAATATCAGAGACAGCCTTCCACCAGTCACAGGTGAGTTTCACAACTTTTAACATGCATGTTCATTTGCGATGGAGTTCATGCTTTCGGGTATATTGACCTTGCTGTAAACTATAATTTTTTGTAATTCAGTTTATCTGTTATCAATTGAAACATTAAAAACACCTGCAATCACTAATCTCTTTAAATAGCGAGTGTCATTGGAGGAGCACCAGCGCTTTTTAGCCAATCAGAGGCCTGATAGCACACCTACGTCACGGAGACGTCTACTTGATGTTCACATTTACATCTAAAAAAAAACAAAAACATTTACATCTCCAAGATGTTTTTTTAAAGGTGTTTGTTCATCTGCAATCTCTTAGACCTTTCCTGTCACGTTACGTAGACATTCACAAAATGTCTAAGATATTTATGATTTATTTTTGAGTGTATGTAAAACTGCTCTTTCTAAGACGTTTATCGGATGTTTGTAGTACAACAGTAGGCTACATGTTTTCCAGATCTGCTCTTTAGCAGACATCTTAGAGACGTACCTGTGCTATCTGAGAGAGCGAGTGAGAGAGAGAAAGAGAGAGAGTAGTGATATGGCTGGCCTAATTCACTATAGAATATTTTAGCAACATGGCTCAAAATTAAATCATTAAGATGAAATTAAAATTGACTTCTTATTCTTATAGAATATTTATTTATTAACTACAATTGGCTAAAGACTGAAAAAGATTAACAAAAATACATTTATACATCAATTAGGGAATAGAAATTAAAGTAATTGCAAACTGATGTTGCTTTACTTGCTTTTCTTATTTACAGAAGATGAGATTTGTTTAAAATAAGAAATATTTTAAGCTCTTTCAAAAGACACAAAAGATTTGTTTGTCGTTGGAAAACTTACATTTGTGGATATAAAATTTGCACAAACGATACATTAAATAGTTAACAAAGCAAGCATTGTTTTTAGTAGAGTCACAATCATAGAAAAAATGTGTAATTAAATTACTGTTACTTATGAAAATGTTAACGATTTCAAAGGGGGTTACATCTGAATATTTTCTGTAAGAAGCTAGGACATGTTCAGTAATATAAATTTTTTGCTTTGCCTGTTTTGATATGCATGATTATTTAATGACCGTTTAGTAAAGCAAAGCTTTTCTGATGCTTTTGATTGGCTCTTTAGGCTAGAAGAGTTTCCACCATGGCGAGTGATAAAAATGCATACAAGTGCTGGAAATTACAAAAGTAATCAAATGTAATCAGTTACATCACTTTATTAAGGTAATTTTAAATTAAATGCCTTAAAAATTACATTTTAAATGGTAACATGCAATCTGTAATCTATACATTTCCAAAGTAATCTTCCCAACACTGATTGGAAAGACTCAGATTAGAAGAATCAGCTTCTGAACAATATGTCACGTAATGTTACATTTGCCTCAGGAAAGCTATTTAATGATCATACTAGCATAGTTAGCTAAATATATTTAGCTAAATATGTTATATATTACATATTCATTCTATTTTTACTTGAATATCCATTCCTCCAATCCATAATCCTCTCTCCAAGCTGAACTCGCATGACATCACACCAATAGCAAACCACAGCTCTCCAATCAAATCCCCTCGGACAAAATCCAGTCCCGCCCTACACTTTTTATTCTTGACCGAGAAGCCGTATCACTCGGATATATATGTCACAATAGTGAAGAAAAGACTATCGCAACCTCCGTTAACTTTAAATTCAGTTTATAGGCATGCGTATCCATCAGCAATACTTTCTGTCGTTATAATGAAACATGTACTGTATTGGATAAGTAAAGAGTGAAGTTAATACTTTCAAAGCAAACACACTTAAACTAGTTAAACAAGATTAGCTGGTCTAGCTAATGTTCAGCTGGTCTTTCAGCCTTGCCACTTTACAACATGAAACCCCTCGAAAACCATCAAAACAGAGCAGCCTAACCAGCGACTTTAATCTCCTGATGCACTTCAAGCCAAATCAAGGAAGGAAAATGTTCTCTTACGAGAGGTTCTCTCGTATTGCGTAAGTTTAGCTTACGCTACGGGAAAGATTCATCTTCTCGAGATACTGAAGCCAAAAAATTATCCTTAATTTTGTATTCCTTGTCAACGCAGTGCAGCAGCTAGCAGACCTAGAGCAGGCCATCTCGCGTGCTCATTGGCTGCCCTGCGGGCAACTGCTGCAGCCTACCAGTGAGCCCGGCGTGACGTCACGCCCAATGAAGGGCGCCCGCGCCTTCATAGCGTCACAGCCCGCCAGAATGGGCGTGGCTTAGCGTATAACACTAGGGGCTGTAGGCTGACTTCCCTGATTTTCGTCTCTTCAGCGAGCTCTTCGCATCGCTGGATCTGAGAGAAGCCACCGCCGCCGTCGAACAGCGGACAGCCAGCTTAGGAGAGCGCTGAGGAAGCCGGCCGTCTTCGCCACCTTCAGCCATCCGTGCGAGCTACGCTATCCGGCGACGTATCCTTTACCTTGCTAAAACCTATTCTAAAAGAGCAGCGAGTGTCTTTTTTAAGACGCCTCGCACTTCCGGCTGTGAAGCGCTTCCGCTGTCGACCCTGCGGGCTCGACTCGAAGCCTTCAACACTCCCCGCCTCTCCTCACCGACGCGCAGCTGGCGCTCACGAGCCTCACTGCCGTCGCATCTGAGAATGAGGCCGAGGGACACGTACGAGGACGCGGCTAGCTCTCTTTACGTTACAAGAGAGCTACCCCGCCCTCGTGTCCCCGTTCGCGCGTCATGCAGAGCCCTCTCGAGCTCTCTGCATGACCCGGACGGGCATCATCTGTGTTACATGTAGGTCCCGTGCCCACTACTCGTGCGCGCGTCCTCGTAAAAACACTGTTCCAGTTCTGCTCGACCACCGAGCACGCGGCTAGCTCTCTTTACGTTACAAGAGAGCTACCCCGCCCTCGCGTCCCCGTTCGCGCGTCATGCAGAGCCCTCTCGAGCTCTCTGCATGACCCGGACGGGCTTGCGCGCCGCCGTCGAAATGTCTCGTGTTGTGGCAAAAATTCTGTTAAACATCATCACTGCGTAAGAGACACTCAGAGTCAAATTAATAAAAAGAAAAGTATTTATTCTTGCAAGAATAGGTTCAGTCTAGTACACAGAAGTTACGCTGTGCAAGAGAGTGACACACAACAGGAAGATATGAGACAGCCTTTATACTGTTTTCAAGGTTCCTCCTCACCCGCTGTACCTTTCACCCACCCAGATAAGGTCCTTACTGCTGTTCAGTTTCTACTTAAAGACACAAACTGGTACTGAAATAAACTGGCCAAAACTGACCAACCCTAAGGTCAGAGGTCCTGTCCCATATGTTCCTGAAAAGTCACGCACAAGCACGTACACACATATACTTTTATACATTGAATAGGTTCTTTCTCTTATGATACCTGTTTGGGATCAATGACTATTAAAATTTCTACAACACTCGCCATGTCAGTCCCCTTAGATAAGGCTTCTGCAGTGGTGTATTTGGCAGCCAACGAGCCGGTAATGCAACCCGCTCGCCTGCACACATCCGCTGTTCTCGCGGCGACCCAGAGAAATCTCAAGTGAGTATAATGTCAGATTAAGAATGTAAGTTACGTGCCCGCTCACGAGCGCTCACGCTTACTAACAGACACATCGCCTCCGAAAAGACGTGCGTGTTTAAGTTTATTCCCTGTCAGTCCCCTTCAAACAGGCTACTGCAGTGGTTCAATTAGCAGCCAACGAGCCGGTTTGTTGACCCTCTCGCCTGCACACAAACGCCGTTTTCACGGCGACCCAGAAAAATCTCAAAAAGAGTATTTAATGTCTGGTCCGGCTCATGCCGTCGGTGTTGTAAGTGTAATGAAAGTGCCCACGCCCCAGTGTTCACCACTACACTTAAGCACTCCGAACCTCGCAGAGCACACTCTCATGAAGCGCAGAAAAGCCGCTCGAGTGTTGAATGTAAGAAATGTGTCCACAAGTCTGTGCCCACTATCTGCCCGCTCTGTTACACGATCAAGAAAGCAGGTTATGAATGTAAGTCTCGTGCCCGCCAGAGTGCGTTCACGCTTGCTAACACAAACCTCCCCACGGGCTCCGCCCGCGCGTTTAAGTGTTATCACAAAACGCAAGGCATTAATAAAACGCTCCCCATTCATTATGATCGGGGCGTCAAATACACTTGTAAGTCTCGTGCCCGCGCTCACGCTTACAGGAAGCTTTTCAGCCCGGAGCGCTGCTCGCCGCGTCAAAAAGTAGAAAAAAAAAAAAAAAATGTTCCCCATCTCTCATGATTGGGACATCTCATATAAATCAGCCGGTCTCGGCTTTCAGCGAGCAGCCATTGCCCAGAACCGAGAGCGCGCGCGCCGCGCTTTCGGCTCCGGGTCAGTTTCACAAAAGAAAGCAGGTTATGGATGTAAGTCTCGTGCCCGCCAGAGTGCGTTCACGCTTGCTAACACAAACCTCCGCCCGCGCGTTTTAAGTGTTATCACAAAACGCAGGGCATAAATAAAACGCTCCCCATCCATTATGATCGGGGCGTCAAATACACTTGTAAGTCTCGTGCCCGCGCTCACGCTTACAGGAAGCTTTTCAGCCCGGAGCGCTGCTCGCGCGTCAAAAAGTAGAAAAAAAAAAAATGTTCCCCATCCCTCATGATTGGGACATCTCATATAAATCAGCCGGTCTCGGCTTTCAGCGAGCAGCCATTGCCCAGAACCGAGAGCGCGCGCGCCGCGCTTTCGGCTCCGGGTCAGTTTCACAAAAGAAAGCAGGTTATGAATGTAAGTCTCGTGCCCGCCTGAGTGCGTTCACGCTTGCTAACACTAACCTCCCCCTGGGCTCCGCCCGCGCGTTTAAGTGTTATCACAAAACGCAGGGCATTAATAAAACGCTCCCCATCCATTATGATCGGGGCATCAAATACACTTGTAAGTCTCGTGCCCGCGCACACGCGCTCACGCTTACAGGAAGCTTTCCCGCCCGGAGCGCTGCTCGCGCGTCAAAAAATGACAAAAGACTGTTCCCCATCCCTTATGATTGGGACATCTCACATAAATCAGCCGGTTTCGGCTTTTCAGCGAGCAGCCATTGCCCAGAACCGAGAGCGCCCGCACACCTACTTCACGCAGAAATAGCAAAGCTGCTGTGCAAAGGGGCTATAGAAAAGGTACCGCCTTCTCTGAGCGAGTCAGGCTTTTACAGCCGATATTTTCTCGTACCCATGAAGGACGGAGCCTTCAGACCTATCCTAGATCTGAGACATTTGAACTAAGTGCTTGCGAAAAGACCGTTCAAAATGCTTACGACCAGGAAAATCCTCGCGCACGTTCGCCCGAGGGACTGGTTTATTTCTCTAGATCTGAAGGATGCCTATTTTCAGATTCAGATAGTACCCCGTCACAGGCAATTTTTGAGATTCGCCTTCGACGGTCAGGTATATCATTACACCGTCCTGCCGTTCGGCCTGTCCCTGGCACCCTGTACATTTACAAAGTGCATGGACGCGGCGCTCGCCCCCCTGAGAAGTCAGGGGCTGCGAATAATGAACTATCTGGATGATTGGCTGATATTGGCACAGTCAGAGACAGAACTGCTATCTCACAGAACAGTGCTTCTCAGTCATCTGGAAAGCTTGAGTCTCAGGGTCAACTGAACCAAGAGCTCATTACTGCCCAGCCAGTCAATTTCCTTTTTAGGAATAGCACTGGACTCGGTGACCATGACGGCTCGTTTATCGACACAGCGCGCGCGCCGTGTTCGCCACCTAGCCGCATCTTTCCAGAAGGGCAGCTTTCTCCCTTTGAAAACTTTTCAAAGGATGTTGGGCTGTATGGCATCAGCTGCAGCGGTGCTCCAGCTGGGCCTACTGCGCATGCGCCCGCTCCAACGCTGGTTGAATGCTCGCGTGTCCCGCCGGGTGTCTGGCGGCCAGAAAATCAGAGTGACTCAGGCCTGCATAGCAGCTCTGCAGCCCTGGTTAGTGGCCGACTGGTACCAGCAGGGAGTAATGATGGGAACCATCTCTTATCGTAAAGTCATCTCGACAGACGCGTCCAACTCAGGTTGGGGCGCACTGTTCGAGGGCAGACCGGCCTTTGGCCAGTGGTCAGACCAGGAGAAGGGTTTTCACATAAACTGTCTGGAAATAATAGCGGTCGAGAACGCACTGAGGTGCTTCCTCCCGTTCATACAGGACCAGCATGTTCTTGTCCGCTCGGACAACATGTCTGTGGTATCCTATGTAAACCATCAGGGCGGTGTCAGATCCAGAAATCTCTGCAATCTGACGGAACGCCTCCTTATTTGGTCTCAGATGCACCTGCGCTCGCTGAGGGCGGCACATGTGCCTGGCCATTTGAACGACGGCCCAGACAAACTGTCCAGGGACAATGTTCCCCCAGGGGAATGGTCCCTGCACCCCAAACGGTCCAGAAACTGTGGCGCCTATTCGGCACAGCGGAAGTCGACCTATTTGCGTCAAAAGACAACGCTCAATGCCCGACGGTCTGTTCGAAGGACGAGGACGCGCTGGCCCAGGTTTGGCCCAGCCTCCCGCTATATGCTTTTCCTCCGGTCTCTCTGTTGCCACAGGTGATCAAGAGAATCAGGGAAACGCGCCACTCGGTGCTCCTCATAGCCCCGCGTTGGGAGAATCAGATTTGGTCCCCGGAACTAGCAGAGCTGTCACATACAGCTCCGTGGCCGAATCCGGTGAGGGCAGATCTCCTCTCTCAGGCTCGCGGCACGATCTGGCATCCCAATCCAGAGCGCTGGTCTCTGCATGCATGGTTGATCAACGGGTACTCGTTGCCCTGCCAGAAGGAGTGATGAACACGATCACGCAGTCTAGAGCCCCTTCCACGAGAAGGCTCTACGCGTCTAAATGGTCGGTTTTCTCTGGATGGTGCACCGACAGAGGTCTGGACCCGCGGACATGCGGAGTGGCGCATCTGCTCACCTTCCTACAAGAGCTGTTGGATAAGGGAAGGTCCCCATCCACGCTCAATGTATACGTGGCGGCCGTGGCAGCGTTCGCAGAATCGACGCACGGCCAGTCATTGGGAAGACACGAGTTGGCCATCCACTTCCTTAGAGGAGCTAGAGGGATGAATCCGCCGCGCCCCCCGTCGGTTCCCATGTGGGATCTTTCATTGGTCCTCGAGGCCCTGAAAGCTTTTCCATTTGAACCACTAGACGCTAAAGTCATCCTCAGACCTAGACATGGCTATGTCCCTAAAGTGATGGGCACTCCATTCAGAGCGCAAGTTATTTCGTTGTCAGCTCTCCCAGCATCTAACAGCGAAGGTGATGTGAATCTCCTCTGCCCTGTCAGAGCGCTGAGGTTTTACATTACGCGCTCCGCCTCCTTCAGGCGTTCGGAACAGCTTTTTGTTTCGTTTGGTGGGCGCACCAAGGGTCTCGCCTCGAAACAGAGCCTGTCCAGATGGATAGTAGACGCTATAGCGGCCGCTTACGCGTCAAAAGGTCTGCAATGCCCTCTAGGCATCAGGGCTCATTCCACGAGAGGCGTGGCCTCTTCGTGGGCATGGTCCAGTGGAATTTCTATCCATGACATATGTGTAGCGGCGGGCTGGAGCTCCCCGTCTACCTTTGTCAGGTTTTATAACCTAGAAGTTCCTGCCTTGCAGGCTAAACTGTTGTCAGTCTGAAGGAGAGGTGTATTCTGCCCAGATCTCCTGCTCAGATCACTCTCACATGACTCAGCTCTCCTGGTTGAGCTGCACTAAGTAGGGTATGTGCCATGTGCCTATACAGACCGGCGCGCTGCTCTGTATTCCCTATGTGTGCTTATGTACAAGTGATGGCCCGCTTGGCTGGCCACCTTATTTTTTCCACTTATGGGGTTCCCCTGAAAGCTCGGGGTCTCATGTGGATGCTTGGCGCGCACGGCGTTGACAAAGTGTTCCCGTAGCCTAAGCTAAACTTACGCAATACGAGAGAACCTCTCGTAAGAGAACGATACTCGGTTACTAACGTAACCTCGGTTCTCTCTAGAGAGGGAACGAGTATTGCGTAACCGGCCGTGCTCGCGTCACGAGCGACTTCGCTTCAGTCGACGAAAACCAGGGAAGTCAGCCTACAGCCCCTAGTGTTGAACGCTAAGCCACGCCCATTCTGGCGGGCTGTGACGCTATGAAGGCGCGGGTGCCCTTCATTGGGCGTGACGTCACGCCGGGCTCACTGGTAGGCTGCAGCAGTTGCCCGCAGGGCAGCCAATGAGCACGCGAGATGGCCTGCTCTAGGTCTGCTAGCTGCTGCACTGCGTTGACAAGGAATACAAAATTAAGGATAATTTTTTGGCTTCAGTATCTCGAGAAGATGAATCTTTCCCGTAGATGAATCTTTTCTCTAGAGAGAACCGAGGTTACGTTAGTAATTCTCGTCGTTTGATAAACTTTAGATTGAGCCACTGTAGTCACTTGGACTATTTAAACGATATCTTTAATAACTTTTTGGGGAACAAGTTTCAATCCCTGAAGGATCCTATGGAGGAGTGATCCAGCTCTCAGATTTAATAAAAAATATCTTAATTCGTATTCCGAAGATGAACGAAGGTCTTACGGGGTTGGAACAACATGAGGGTGAGTAATTACTGACAGAATTTTCATTTTTGGTCGAACTATCCCTTTAATTGCGTGTCATGTACAATTTAAAAAAATAATTGTATTACTAGAGATTGGCATGGGGTACTTTCCATAAGATCATCTCTCAATGCAAATCATACCAGCTATTAGCCTAACTGAAATAAAATCATGCCAATCTCTAGGTATGGTGAAGGGTGTGATGATGATGTGGGGATATTTTTGCATAGTATCCTGGTATCCTTTATTTACGATACATTATTCATTCACAAAGAAAATTGGTGTCCTGAAAGGTCAGATTTTTCCTCATTTTTTAAATAAAGGCATTAAGATCAATTTCCAAAAGATGATTTTTTATTCCTCTTTTTAGGCAACTTTAGCATTGGTGTGTTCACTTATGCATAGCACTGTCAGCTCATTCAGTATTATCAGCATCTTTCACGTTTCTCAGGAGCTGATTACCCTCCTCCCTCCCCAGCTCCACCTCTCTCTGTCAGGATTTGGCATTCGGATTCCCCTTAAATCTGTATAAATTCTCAAAATATGTTGTACTTTAAAATCTTGAATTAATGATATCGGCATAAATTCATGTTGGTTCTGTTCTGTTTACCCTAAGGGGGGTTATTGCTCCTCTTATTCATGCTAGGCTACATGGATGCGCAGGGAGATCTCGCCCAGAACAGAACCACACCGCCAATCCTAACTGTATGCTAACTATCAATCATATTTGACGATAGTGTTCCAGATAAAACCGTGATAATGTGTGAAATGTTGGAGTTGCCTGAATAAATGTTGGATTGACTGTACAGTAAAGCAGAAAAATGCTAATTTAAAGCCCGCTTTGTCTCTGCACAGGTGGTGTATATGATCTGGAACGCGCTGAACGACCCGCTGTTTGGATATCTTCAGGACAACTCGGGCCTGCAGTGCTGCTCGCGCCGCAGACTCTCCATCTTGTACGGGGCGCCGCTGTACGCCCTGTCGTTCCTGCTGGCCTGGTTCCCCTGGAGGGCGTACGAGGAGCACGACTGGCTGAGCGGCGTCCACCTCGCCGTGACACTGTGTGCGTACGACGGCCTGCTCACGTTCGTGCTGTTGGCCCAGTGCGCGCTCTTCGCAGAGATCTCGGGACACCATCAGAACCGGCTGCGGCTGATCAAATACAGCCAGGTGGCGTCCCTGCTGGGCTCGTCCAGCGTGCTGTTCAGCGGCATCGTGTCCGAGAACATGGAGCGCTTCGCTGTCTTCCAGGGCTTCAGCGTGTTCGTGGCCGCGTCGGCCTGCGCTTGCATGCTCTACACGGGCTTCCACAGCGAGAGTCGGTTCGACTGTAAAACCCCTGAGGGAAAGGACAATCCTCCTTCGATCTCTGTGTCTTCGGTGATGTCCATGACCTGGCAGATCATCGCCAACAGAGACTTCCAGCTGTTTGTGATCATGAACTTTTTCCAGGTGTTCTTGCTGGCTTTTTATAGTAACTTCACCCTGATTTTTGCAGAGCACCTCATTCCTCCGGACGTCCTGCCGCCGCTTGCTAAGAGCGTCATGTATGGAGCGGGATTCATCTGTCCTCAGGTGCGTCATCAACTACTACTAATATGTGACCCCCAGGTCACAAAACCAGTTGCAAGTCGCATGGGTATATTTGTGGCTATAGCCAACAATACATTACATGGGTCAAAATTATCAATTTTTCTTTTATGGCAGAAATCATTAGGATATTAAGTAAAGATCATGTTTCATGAAGAAATTTTCAAATTTCCTACCGTAAATAGGCTATATAAAAAATATATATTTGTGAGTGAATGCAGCACAATCACGAACATAAATAGAAAACTTTAAATGCGATTTTCTCAATGTTTCGTTTTTTTTGCACCCTCAGATTCCAGATTTTCAAATAGTTGTATCTCGGCCAAATATTGTCCTATCCTAACAAACCATACATCAATGGAAAACTTATTTATTCAACTTTCATGTGGTGTTGTGGTTAAAAGAAATTAACCCATGTGACTGGTTTTGTGGTCCAGTCAGGTCACACATTGCCCTTCATACTTAGATTTGAATAAACCCCCCCTGTTTGAGGGATAGAAACGTTTTTATACCTCTCATCATCATCATCATCACTAAAGGTGACGATACACGGGGCAACGTTTTGAGCAATGTTGCCGTCAGCCAGATGAGACACAGGACCCACGACCCATCTAAAGTATCCAGATAGAATTGTATTCCCCATTTTCAATTTTCCTCATTTTCATTGCCCAGCAACATTGCTCAAAAAGTTGCCCCATGTATCGTCACCTTAAGGGTGTTCACAGTTGTACTGTAAAAAGGACAGTTTGAACACTAAGCGAAGCAGGACTAAATGTATCATTTTCTGTTTCGGTTCGGACTAAAAGAACCAAGGCAACCGAACTACAATTGTGAACGCAGTCTGAGATACAAATCAAAAGTAAAGAAAAACCCTTATCAATTTTCTCAACAACTAATAGGGAAAAGTCTTTCCACAATAATTTAGAGTAATGGCAAAGCCAAAATAAATGACTACAGTCTCTGGGTGCTTACAAAAAAAACTAACTTTTTTGAATTTCTTTTTTGAAGAAGGTATGGACAGGATATACACGATGGACAATGCAAAAGGAAACTTTTCATATCTTTTTAGTAATTAAGTATCAACTTTCCTCCAGGCATTTGAGATCCATCTTTCACACTGCGGACAATTGAGGGACATAAACACTTAAACTATTAAAAAAAGGTTCAAACATTCACCGATGACAGGGGTGTACATTTTTATTATGTTATTTAAAAAGATATATATATATATATAGCAGCGTGGCTGTGCGCGTGCAACGATATTGATTACCAGCTATATACAGCGTGCTAACCTCGAAAATCCAGCTGTATTCTAACAATAACTAACTTAGCTCTCCTTATTAGCTAGGCTCCTCGCATGCTGGCTAATAAGTTTTTTTAAAGCTGGGCCTCCAACGTTGACAGCGCTGTGTTGGACAGATTTGTGCAGCGGTGTTCCATGAGGGAGAGAGAGAGAGAGAGGGACGAGCGAGAGGTAGTGCTGTGCGAATGTGCTACGGCGCTCTGCAATCAAATACGATTTTAAATAGGCTTAGTAAAAAAGAATATTAAAAAACAATCGAAAATCAATGTGTGGCGGTCAGCGTTGATATTGTGGCCGGCCGCCACAAATAAATGAACGTGTGGAAAAACCCTGATATATTTCATTCTGCCCTTAGACCAATGATGTTTCCCTGAACACAAAATGAATACAGTGTACCCTCATCATCCAAGTTGAATGCATATCCTGCAAACATATGACACGGGAACCGCCCTGAAACGCCTCTCCGCATGTGTTCTCCTGCAGGTGTTGGTGTTGTGCAGCCAGACTCTTCTCCATAAGCTGGGCTACTACAGACTGATCCTCATCAGCTTCTACGTGGAGGCCGGAGCGGCCGCCGTCATGTTACTGCTGGGTCCACACAGCTACTACTTCCTCGCATTGTTCCTCACTTCCAGCATGTGAGTAATTACCCTGCGCCGTGCCCCTCTGGGATACAGAAATAAACATGCAAAGAAACCACGCGATATGTGCTTCCTACTAGAGCGTTCACTGGGGAAGTTCAAGCATTTCGAGATTTACACTACCGTTCAATAGTTTGGTGCTGGTATAAAAACAATGTTTTTGAAAGAACCCACTTCTACTCACCAATTGGTTAAAAATACAGTAATATTGTGAAACATTATTACAATATATTCAAAATACTGTTTTCTAAGTGAATATATAGTACACTGTAATGTATTCCTGTGATCAAAGCTGTATTTTCAGCATCATGACTCCAGTCTTCAGTGTCACATGATCACTCTGAAATCATTCCGAGATGATTTAATGCTCTGGAAACATTCAGTATTATTATCAATGTGGAAAACATAATAAGTATTTTCAGGATTATTTGATGAAGGGAAAGCATTTATTTGAAATATAAATCGTTTAAATGTAAAGGCTTTTGATCATTTTTATGTACCCTCGCCATATAAAAGTAGCCTATTAATTCCTATTAATTCCCCTTTTAGTTAAAGTCTCGCTGACCCCAAACTTTTGAACGGCTTTTTATTTGGGTATTACAGTATTAGCCAGTGGATAATGGTTTTAAACATGTTGGCCAGATTATGTGTTTTCTGCTCATTAGTGTATAAAGCGTACATACCAGCTGGACTTTTACTGCATGTGTTTCTGAATCGACATCGCCAACATTATTCAGCATACAGCCGTTATATATAACGCATCTCAATAATAGGCATTTACTTTCAGGTTGTTTAAATAGGGTGACCTTTTTCCCTCCAGAAAAGACATATTTTCCACCAAACAGCCACTGTAAGAAATTTGATTTCAATTGTTTATGTAAAAAAAAATAATAATAATTTTTAGTAATAGTAATTATAGTTTTTTTTTTACCAAATAAACAGAGGAATGGTATTAATAATTTACATTTGTATGCCCTAATATCAGTGTTAATTATTGTAATTTACTTAATTTTCCCTCGAAAAAGTAAAGGGATTCCTTATGTAATTTAATTACAGTTACTTCTAATGTAATTACATTAAACACTGTATAGACTATACAACAATTCTACACATTTAACAATTATTTAATAATAATAACATCAAAATTCAACGTCTAACATTAAAATGTATGTTTTTATTGTGATCCTCTCTTTTAAACACTTTGGTCAGTTCAAGAGTAAATTATGCAATTTTTATCATTTATTCATGTCTATTCTTGTGTTGTTCAACTGGTCGAGGTTAATGTGGGATTGAGAAAGTAATTAGTAATACAATACTTTATAGAGAGAGTAATTAGTACAGATATCTAATTGCACTGTTGAATGCATAATTAATAGCTAATAATTAATGACTTTTTAACAGTAACTTACCCAACACTGGCCAATATAATTGTCATTTTTACCTACAGTGGATATATTTGTTACTAAAACAATTGTAAAAAAAATTAACAAAAAAGAACAAAACTATTTAATGTATGACAAATGCAACGCAGACGTCATTGAACATTTTTAAGTGATGACATAATGAGATTCACCTAATGCTGTTTTTTTCTACTTAAAGGGGAATCAAATCATGAATCAAATTTCCCAGCATTTGTTTCACTATTTTTTCCAGAGTTCAGTGTGTATGAATTTGCCATTAAAAAAAGTGTAATATTACCATAGGCTATGAAAACTTGCTAAATGGAGTTAGTTGGAACTGATTAATATAACTATAATATTGATCTGCCTGCATTGACACCACTATATATGAGAACTGAACTGAGCTGGACGTTGACATCACGGCTATATATATAAATAAACTAAATTAATGACTTTTTTACGACAAAAATGAACCATCACTGAGCTTACTGTGAGTGACGCTACTTTCTTCTGGAAACAAACTTTGTTGCATTATAATCTCTGTAAAGCTGCTTTGAAACAATCTGTACTGTAAAAAGCGCTATATCAATAATTGTGAGTTGACTTGACTAGAGGATAATAAGTGAATAATAATCCTGTGTGTGAATGTGTGATGGTGAATTAGGGTCCTGGTTCAGGCGTCCTTCAGTCTCTTCAATCTGCCTCTGGCGGACATCATCGACTCGGACCTGCAGAAACACAAGCGCAGGTACACAAGCCTTCTCCTGCGTCACACACACATTATAAAAACTGGCTTTTAATCAAACTCTTGCTTCTCGAGTAGCCATACTCATTTTTTTATTCAAATATGGCACTATTAGCCATCGAAGATGAATCTCTACGGTAATTTAAAATAACCGATGTGTTTTTTCCTCTCTCTGTTTGCAGCTCTCCGCTCTCGTCTATGGTGTTCGGGACCAACGCTCTCTTCACGAAGCCGGCTCAGTCTCTGGCGCCGATGATGGCCGTCTCCATCCTGAACCAGTATGGCTATGCGGACATGCATGAGGTTTCAAACGCCGTGGATCCAAGGTGAGATACTCCAATACAGTCAGTCAAAGCAAAGCAGATTGTCCGGGAATATTTATCTCAGCCTTTATTTCAGAACATAAAGCAACATAACCTGGGTAACATGTGTAACAAAACTAGGCTAAAACTAGCCCAATGACCCGATCCAAATATCAAGACTCAATATATACATAAAATACATGTTTTACAGTCACTGTTATGCATTATACACACTTTCAACTTGAGAAGGCTTCTTCTTTAGGCATGACTTCTTTAAGGCTGTAAACGGTCACTGTTATGATTGGCTAACTTCACTGCATAGGAAACAGTATAAACACACACGTGATGAGGTGTTTTGATAAAATGATCCATATAAAACCATCATTTACAGACAAAGCGTTATGAAATAATTTAGCAATAGCAAGCAACTTTACTTGTATATCACAATTAAAACAACACAAGTTGACCTAAGTGTTTTACAATGTAACACAGAACACAAGCACAGAACACCACATAGGCAACACGCATGATACAATTGTCACTGATTAAAAGCTGTTCAAAACAGATGTGTTTTGAGTTGTCCTTTAAAATCCTGTGTCTCTAATATGTTTAGGCAAACTATTCCAAGTATCTACAGCAAAAGCCTGATCTCCTTTTTGATTTCGATGTGTCCTGGGACTTTTGAGTAGCTTCTGAGTCGTTGATCTCAAACTTGGTCCAGTCTGATATTCAGTTAAAAGATCTGAGAGATAGGCCGGTGCGAGTCCATGCAGGGATTTGGACCCCAAAAACAGAAGTTTAAAATCAATCCAATATAAAAACCGGAAGCCAGTGCAAGGAGATCAGGGTCGGAGTAATGTGTTCACGTTTTTTTATCCCCATTAAAAGTCTAGCGGCTGAATTTTGAACTTTTTGTAAACGAGAAATAATCTAGATGAAATCTAAATCTAGATCTAGATTTATTTAGATTTCTAGTTCAGAAATCTGTTTCTCATTTACAAAAAGTTCATAAATCTAAATCTAGAAATCTAGATGACTGACTAATTCCCGTATACAACGCATTACAATAGTCAAGTCTGGATTCAAGGCCTTTAAACGTCAAGCATGATTTTATCTTTGCTAGATTGCGTAAGTAAAAGAAACTTGACTTTACAACAGAGTTTATCTCTTAAGAGCTGTCAATATTTACACCTAGATTTCGAGTACATGTTTTAACGTGAAGTGACAGAGCCAAAGACCATCTGTGTTGTACCACTGGCTCCACTAGAACCGCAAACTATAACTATAATCTCAGTCTTGTTTTCATTTAGATGTAAGAAATTAGAAGTCAACCATGTTTTGAGATTTAAAAGACAGGCCATAAGAGTTTTTTTAACTTTTTGCATTTACTTTAATGACTGGCCCTGTTCACACCTGGTATTAAGATGCGTTTCGGTGGATCGGATCACAAGTGTACGACACTAAATACAGGAGTAAACGGGTCTAAAACGCTTTAAGCTTGTCCACTTTCAACCACTTCCAGAGAGTCGAAAACACATTTAAACCGGATTGCTTTCGTAGTGTAAACGCTCATATGATCGAATGTGTTCAAACAGCCACAAAAGATCGTCTTCTCTCCGTCTACTGAACCAATGAGTAACATTATGAGAAGAGCTCTAGACAAACGGGATTTAAACTTTGACGGCTGAAGACCCAAGTTTGATTTGAGAAGTAAAAACGCACCAAACACAATGTCTTTCACCATTCCTGGGCCTGTGTTTATCAAGCCTCTGAGAATAACTCGCAAGAACAAGAGTACAACAAATTCTTGACTCAAAGCTGCGCTTAAAAGTTAGTTATCAAGCATCTCAGTCGTAATTGTGAAGTGAAGTCTTAGAGATGATTCACGAGTCTTTGCTGTGCCACAAACGGGATATTCTCAGATCAATTCACACTGAAGAGGGAAATTCCTGAGGAGTTTACATTCAACACACATTGGACAATAAATCAATTTCAAGTGAACAGATCATGATATACACACTGGAAATGAAAGTTTTCCACCATGTGTTAATTACACATTTTATACCGGTGTGTTGTTAACCGACCCGTTTATAGCCTAGATTGGGATTGCAAAAGAAAACGAACTGTCGGGAGGAAGAAGAGCTACTTTTGCTGAATTAATCGAACAGCGGAAAGATGTTATAAAAGCCAAGTTCAGCCCAACATTACCCAGCGCTGATAAAGATGATGTCCATATGATAGCGATATGCTCAGCGTCAAACATTTCAAAAACATTCTTCCATCGCAAGCTCCTACTGGACACTCATAACCTCTCCAGCTTCTTAAATAACTGTGGGAGGAAGAGTGAGTAAGAAATTTGATAACTTGCTTTTGTATAAAAAGTAGTAGTAAATGTCATGCATTCTCATCACTTTAGACTAAAACGGCACTCTGAGGAGCTTGATAAATACAGGCTCATGCTTGTTTCGTGATTTGTCTTTATTTATGTTGCCATTACCTTTCGTTTAGTCCTGGTTTCACTCGTTGCGCTCGCCTGGTCCTCGTGTGCTCTACTTTATATCGTGTGCTCTACTTTATATCGTGTGCTCTACTTTATATCGTGTGCTCTACTTTATATCGTGTGCTCTACTTTATATCGTGTGCTCTACTTTATATCGTGTGCTCTACTTTATATCGTGTGCTCTACTTTATATCGTGTGCTCTACTTTATATCGTGTGCTCTACTTTATATCGTGTGCTCTACTTTATATCGTGCTTGCTTCATGCTCTGCTGGGTTGTTGTGTTGCGTTCGTGTCTCAGACTCTGAGATCTTTCTCTAGCGTCGGGTTGCAGTTTTTGCTGTGGGGTTTTCCCAGTCTAACTTCTCTTCTTTAGCCTTCTTTAGTTGTCTTGTTTACTTGGGCTATTCTAGTTTTTCTCTAGTTCTTTCTCCCTGATTTATAGGGGTAGTTACTTCAGTCTTCTCTTTTATTTATTATTTTACTCTGGGTTTATTCTTGTTTAATAACTAGCTTTCTCTTGACTTATTTCACTTTACTTTAGAGTTTTGGTTTAGTTTTTCAGTCACATAACTCTAGTCTTTGTCCTGCCTTCTTATTATGTAGTGTTTGAGTGGTTTTGTTCTTTTGTCTTGTGTCTCCCCTGTTGTGTGTCTGTGTTTGAGTCCAGTTGTGGGACTGTCGTTGGACTGTTCAACTGTTACACATTGTTCCTTTATTGTGAATAAATCACAATTTGCTGCTCATCCCTGAGCTTGGGTCCTGTTTCTGGTGAATCCTGACGCTCACAGCGTTCGGCTGGTCTTGTGTCAGTCAGAGTTTGTTTCTCCGTCGTCTCCGGTCGTGTTCATATGTAAATTGCGTGAGCTTATTTCGTCCATTAGATGAAAAAATCTGAAAAAACTCATCCATTACCCGCCCATAAACCCTCCGCTTGAAGAAATCAGGACAGAAGTGTTTGAAAGTGGACTAAAGAGACGGATTAAAACACCAGGTGTGAACGGGAAACCAAAACACATCTTAATACCAGGTGTAAAGACACACATTCTGTTTATAGTAATAGCCATCTGTATATTATATTCAGTACATATCCATGTACTGCACTTACGGAACCATTGTATATCCTGCACTTGCTGCTATTGCACTTCTGGTTAGACCCAAACTGCATTTCGTTGCCTTGTACCTGTACTTGTGTAATGACAATAAAGTTGAATCTAATCTAATCTAATCTAAACAGGGCCTAAAAGTAGCCCAATTCTGCGGGAAAACCACAAACTTGGCAACCCTGAATGTAACACACTAAGTTAGTATGTGAGATTAGAATAAGTGTGTCCCAAAGCATAGTGTGTTCAAAGAGAATATCAGAAGTCCCCGGATGATCTACTATTTCTGGTGGATTTGGGAAGTGTGGATCCGGGCTCACTATAACAGCTAATATTATCCACAACCCATTGCGCTTTTTTAGGAGGAACTACAAACACGAGTAGAAAGTGTTAAAAAAAACTACAAAACATGGCGGATATGCGTGTCGACAGTGAGAGGCTTAGATAAAGATTTAAATGACTAATCAAAGTTTAACCTGATAAAAAACATATTTCTTTAATGTTATCCATGTTATATTTCATCTGCAATAACAATGTGGACTTTTATAAAGATCCGGTTGGCCATTGACTTTTAAATGCATGATGTAGGCCTAATCCAGACCATGTTATCATCATTATCATGTGATCTACCAGCATCAGTTTCATTGCTTTCCTCCCATTTACAAATCCTCTCCCGTGGCCTTATGGGATAGTCATATACTATCATAGGGAAAAATCATATACACACTTCAGAATCTCAGCAGAAGAAGTAGATCCTCCGGGAACTTTTTTAGGCCTACTGTGAATTCAGACAGACTTGTTTTGTGACATACTATTTTTCACCACTATATAGTGGGAAGTAGGTATGTAAGCTTGTCGCCGCCACAGAATAAAACATTTTACAAGATAATTGCGAGTTTATATCTCACAATTCTGACTTTATAACATGCAATTGCGACTTTATATCGTGCAATTCTGACTTTGTATCTTAAAATTGTGTGTTAAAAAGTCAGAAATGTGAGATATAAAGATGCGATTCTGAGGAAAAAAAAGTCAGAAATGCGAGATATAAACATGCGATTATGAGGGAAAAAAGTCCGAATTGTGAGATATAAACTCGCAATTCTGAGGAAATTGGACTTTATAACTCGCAATTGCAACTTTATATCGCGCCATTCTGACTTTATAAAACACATTTGCGACATATCACGTAATTCTGACTTTATATCACACAATTCTGACTTTTTCTGATTTCTTACTTTTATTGCATTTATGGGATTAAAAAAAATCAGAACTGTGAGATAAAAAGTTTCATCACTTGTAATTACTACTTTTTTTCTGTTTTATTCTGTGGCGTAAGCAAGCCTCTATAAGTATGTGATTTCAGAATCAGCTCTAGTGGTCTGTCCTCCTCTAGTGGTGTAAAGGTGCACTGCATTCATTTATCATTGCTCTCTGTCCTCCTCCTCCTCCCAGTGCTCTCCAGTCCCTGCACAGTATGATGTTTTACCTGGTGTGTGTGGTGCCGCTGTGTGTCACGGGCCTGCAGGTTCTGGCCTGGAGACCCTTCTCCATACGGGACAGCCACACACTCGACCCGAAGTACATCGATGGCTGAACTCTGGAGTGATTTCATCTGCCACATGTGCTTTATATTCACTGAGAAGGGGGATTTGTAGATGAATCAGGAGTCAGGGGTCTCTTTTTACAGTCGGTTTCTTTAGAGGTGTTGTTTCTCAGGCTGTATGTTTATTCTTTGAAGGATATGCTCAGATTACGTCACACAAATGCAAAATATCGGATACATTTTCTGAAATGTAGCAAACTGTAATATATGTAAGGGAAATGTACAGTGTGATCATATGACGTAAAGTGGAGGCGTCTTGTATCTCACTACTTTGCAATAATGACTGACTGTCTGCACATTTTCCTGGTCATTTCACGCTACTCGCCAAATAATGTATGTAAAAATGTTGTTTTAAACATACATGATTTGATTATGTGTGAAGAGTGACACAAGAGACATGACAGACAAAAGTGAATAAATATATTTTAGCATCAGAAAGGTTTCTGACCGCAGAAAGCTGCGGTTGACCAATCAGAATCAAGTAATTCAGAGACAGAGAGTCGTGCAATATGTTATTAATATGTGACATTATTCTGAGCTGCTAGAGTGATTTATGATGGTAAAAAAATCAAAGGTTAAAATGTATTTAATTAACAGTAAGCTAATAAAGGTGTATAATTTAGTCTTTTATTCGAAAATAAGTACATGAACATTCTCTGTTTTTTTATTATTTAAAACGAATTTGATACTGATTGCATATCCGGGCCTTTCCTGTTGATTCACTCAGAACAATTAGTTTTGCATGTATTTATTATTTAGTAAGCGGTTTTAATTTTTATGGTTGGTTTTTATTTTTATATGTCAATAAACTTGCCCTTATGAGCAAACACTGTGTGATATGTCATAATTATGTGGATTTAATTTGTAAGTTATGAAACAAAGAATGCAATCAAAATAAAAACTAATTGGGATAATACTGTGTTATTACGCTAATGACATTCTTAATGGACATCAAAATGGAGAAAGATGAGAAGCAGCATTACAATACTGAGAATTCTGGCTGAAATATTTACTTAATAGTCATGATATAAAAATAACGTGATAATATTAATGGTGAAATGTGATTGACAGTGATAGATCACTATTCCCACATTACTTTTCCTATAAGTTAGCCTATCTAAAATATGTGTCTTAAATTTGTATGTTCATAATATTTTCTTAGCCATTATATGCTGTTATGGAGAAGTGTTTCATTTGGCCTACTCTTGGCCTTTCATACTGAAGATTTGTCTTTTATTTTGAAAGCATCTCTATTGTGTTTCGTATTCCGGCCGCCATGTTTAGCCGGAGTCACACAGTTAAACAGAAGAACTGCCTTGTCCTGCTTTCGCCAGTAGTTTTACTCTTTTATATGATTAGTCCATATGTGTTTTAGACCAAATTAATTGTATAACCCCCCTCCCGTGCCTTTGATAAGATGTTGCGTAACTCTGGGCATTGAAAGGGACGTGTTCATCCTCGGGTAAGTGTTGCACTGACACCTGGCTAGCGTTAGCTTCAGTGATAGTGAGTTCATCAGATCAGTCAATAGGTCGATCAAAACATGGCGCAGAAAATCTCCTTACATCAATACAAACAACATTATTGGGAGTTATGTTGATTTATGTGTGGGTATTGACCTACTTTACTCTTGGGTTTGTACGTCAGTATTTACCCTGATGTTGCTGTGGGATGATACCTGAACTTTGAGAGCATCATCAGAAAAGATTGACCAGTTTGTTCTTGGTTGAAGAGCACTTTATTTTAACACTATGGTGAGAAAATTGCAATTAAAATACAATAATAATGGTTAACCAATAGGCATATATATATATATATATATATATATATATATATATATATATATATATATATATATATTAGTACTACTATCGTATGGCATCCCCTTCAGCCAACAAAGTTAAAATCTATTTGACATGTGCTTGACATTTTTGGCAACAAGGAAGTGAAGGTCACATGCTGTCAAGGCTCCATAGGGAGTTCACTTCAGTCAAGAAAATATACATAAATTGTACATCCAAATGTGCTTTCTAAAGTTTTTGGTCATTTTGAATGCACATTTTGTAAAATCAATAACTCAAAGACCAAAGTAAATTATTTTAGGGGATCTTCAGTACTGGCACTCAGGCAGTGTAAATGTAGTTTTTCTAGTTTTAGTTTAATGTTAGTAAGTATTTTGGAAGACCGAGAGGAAAAGCCATAGCTTTTCCAGTAAGTATTGATGGTAGTAACTGCAGTGCTTTAGAAAATGAGGTCATAGTAAGAAAGGAAGAAGTTGAGGATAGAAGCAGTGAAAGTGAAGGTAGAGATGAAGAATATAAGTCATAGATGTTGTGGAAGTCAGACAATATACTATCCTATGCCAGTTTGGAAGATGTGATCCACAATACAACCAGAGCTCAGGAAAGATGCCACTGCCTATTTACCTCTACACTGACACACAGGGATATGACAAGCCTTTTTGACTTTCATTCCCATGATATAAATTCTTGATATTTGATCAGAAATTCAATTCTTACTTTTAAAAATTATAATTTTTCATAATCAATAATTATTACTTTGTTACTACAAAAAATATAAATGATTTCAAGAACTAAATTTTCATTCGTTGTAATGTTAGCCTAATTCTTGATTCCTGTAAATGTATTTCAGCATATTTAATTTGGTAACTTTACTATTAACAATTCAGTTGTTGATATCAAGAAAAGACATTTGCTCTAGTAACCATATCATTTTTTTATATAACGATTATGATTTTACTAGTAAGAATTGTATTTCTGTTATGTGAAATTGGGACTTCAACTAGTAAGAAATCAATTCTTGATATCAACAATTGAATTTGAATGGCAGCCTATGGTGACATTAAACTGGTGAAAATACAATAACAGATATCATGAATTATAGTTTTTACTAGGCCAGTTGAAGTCAAGAATTTGTATATCTATGAGTCATGACATCATTGATTGTTGATGTCAAGAATTAAGATACTAATGAAAATTTAATTGTTGATATCAAGAATTCATATCCTGAGAATGACTAAAATTAAAAACTGCTTGCCATAGCAGTGATGCTCCAAAAATGAAGACTAAAGGGATCAAAATCGAGTTACATGTGAAAAGTGTGGGGTTAGACTGAAAAAGAAAAGTCTTGTTGATTTTCACTTGTGCTACACTGGTTAATTCCAGCATTATGGACGTGACATTTAGGCTACAGTCAAAACTTGAAATATAAGTTCTCAGAAAATGCATTTAATAGCAATATATTGAGACATCGGTTTTTCTCTACATATTCTAATACGCCAGCAGAGTTCACGTTGACCATGCTAACATTGCTATTGTTCCTAGAACTATTGGCGTAAGTACCCGGATTTTGCCGTGTTTGCGGCAGCGCAGGACCTAGGAACGATTTTAGCTCTAGGAAATCCTTTTGGAGGAACTAATTTAGCTCCTACTTCAGAGTAAGGTCTAAACCAGCAGTATAGAAACTACCAGTGACGTTAGTGTAGCCAGATTGGTCGAATGCACGAGAAACACCAGCACCCGCCATTTAAAAAGAAAACTGTGTTAACACAGATTATAAGCCTATTTATTTACTCCAGAAACTAACTCCACGAACATGGAAAACAGTGATAGATGGGCCTCTTAACCTTTACGCTTAGAAGAAAATCCAACGCAACTTTGAGGGGACCAAGAAAAACATGATTATGTATTTCTGCTCAGCAAGCAACACTGGACATCAACCGCACGACATATGCTAATAACTTTTCATTACTTTTTATTAGGGGTGTAACGATACACAAAACTGACGGTTCGGTTTTCCCACGGTTTTGACGTCTCAGTTCGGTTCGGTTTAGAAAGCTAAAAAAAAAATGTAAACAGTGGTTTAATGAAAAAATGGCGTCTTTGTCTTTAAATTAATTCAATTACAATTAAACGTTTTGCAAGGATTAAAAATCTGCTAATGCTGTAAACTATATAGGGAGCCGCACATTACTATAACATTAAAGTTTAACAACAGAGCCTAAATTCAGATGCTATTTATTTTTTAGATATAATAATCAACACCCAACACATTGTATGAAAACATGTAAACTGAACATAAGGCAGTTTTTGCATTAACTTTACTCTAATTTGTTATTGAAATATAATAATTTACACAGTTGCTGTCATTTTCATGAAAGATATTTTAAACGTACATTAAATAATCAAGATATAATTAACAGGTTAAGTAAAATATGATATATAGGATAATATAGTGCATTTATTTAGTGCAAGAGTTCATTTCTCTAGGAACCAACAAGTTGTGGACACTGAATAACTTGCCTGCTGAGGTAAATATAATGCTAGTGACAAGCTATGCAGTTTTATTGACGTCTTTACGCTGCTGAAACACTGATTACACGAGTTATGATGCCTTTCAGTAAGTATACTGTATTTTTCAACATACCTTCAGGTGTCCATTCATGTTTATTCTGTAACTGAGGAAGAGATGATCGCGTTTACTCGCGCTCCGCGCTGCCACTTGAAATGAGGAGCTAGTACAGTGATCTCACGCCACATCAGAGAGCGCCAAAACGGCATTTATTGTTTGATTTTTTGATCAAATAGTCAGAATTTGAAGATTACACCTTGCTTATTATCGGAAGTAACAAAACACGGAGCTTGCTATTTGGTGTTAATGGTGGTTAGGCTACAAAACTGAATTCGTTGTGTACACATTCGAGGTCCAATGATCCGGGCTGGGCGGGCCCGGGCTAGCAGGGGCGGGGCGTGTTCGGTTCGCCATGAGAGTATCACGATTAGAATCGTGGGTTCTGTATCGCGGTTCTTCGGTTCGGTTCGAATATCGTTACACCCCTACTTTTTTATGTATAACAGTTCTATCTAATAACATTTTAGACAGGACTGTTAGACAGATCATAAACTAATGAACACAGAGAATGTGAGCACTGTGAGCTCAGGCTGTCAAAATAAAGGTCACAACCACAAGTGCGGCTTACATAACTTTAGAGTTCCTACTGGCGGTGCGAGTGCAACCAGGAAAACGTTGCTAGGGGAACCATTAGTTCGTGGGGAACCACCCTGGTGGCTAGTTACTATAACTAAGTTCCTAGAACTACCAGGTGCGAAAGACCCTATTGACTCCTGCATTTGGTTTCTTTCAGTCATGGACCCTCTGGACCAGGTCGATGTCATGCACCTTCAGGAGTCTCGTTCCTCAGCTCTGGATCTGTCTGTGGGATGCAGGCAGGGCCCATTAAACTCCATGGAGGCTTTGGATTTGGTGAAGAAGCCCAGCTGGTGTGGCATTACCTCAGGGAGCAAAAGCGCTAACATGTCCGAGTCTCGGTCCAGCCGGTACATCACTCGGCCCAGCAAACAGACTCCACCTGATCACCCAGATCCAGGATCAAAGCACCATGGGATTTGCGGGACATCATCCCATGGTTCCTACTCTATGCCTTTACCCCTGATCAATGGATTGCCGTCCGTGGCTCAGATACTGTCTCAGTGCCCACCGACACACCAAGAGTTTGAGGATGACGCAGATTACGACGTTGAAATGGACGAAGCGTTGACGCAAGTGAAAAGATGTCGCAAGAAAGTGTTAGAAAACCACACACTAGGAGGTAGGATAGCACACAATGCATTAGAGACACTTCCATACTTTAGTGACGCACTGTCACAGACCAAGGGCTCGTCACGTTTACCTCAGGACGCCAACTCTGCCGCACACACACTACGTTCCACCAGCTCAGCGGTTGAGTCGACTGCCATTGAAACCCTCGCATCCGAATGTACCGGCGCTAACGAAACGTCTCCCTGCTCCGCTGAATACATCTCCAGTGACGAGGACAGTGACGTCATTGAGGTGCCGGTAAGCAACTCCAGATGCAAGACGCCTTCGAACTGGTGCTCCCGAACTGAAAGTGTTATCGTTAACGACATGAGCCGTGGAAGACTAAACAATTTCTCCACGAAGCAGGAAGTAGACTATGATCATCAAATTGACAATCCCAGAAATGTGAACAGCGTCTACTCAATGGATGAACCAATCTTTGAAGGCCGTGACGGTAGGACTGGCTCCGGATCCAAATCACTGCTGTCGTGGATGGAGTCGGTCTTGATACCGATATCCCCGCAGGACAGCGACCAAGAAGACATGGATGCTGCTTATTCACAAAACTTCCCGTCTACCTCAGATGGCGAAAACACAAGTGTTTTGGCGTCTCCGCAGATTGGGCCGTCGTCTTCAACGCCAAGCCATTCCCAGAAGACTCCGGCCTCAAAAAGTAGGAAGAGGACAAAACCGAGGCCCAAACCCAGTTCCCAACCCAGATCCCAATCCAGTTCCCAATCCAGTTCCAGACCCCAACCCATATCCCAATCCAGATCCCAATCCAGATCCCAATCCAGATCCCAATCCAGTTCCCAACCCAGATCCCAATCCACTTCCCTATCCACTTCCCAACCTAGATCCCAACCCATATTGCAACCCAGTTCGCAACCCAGTACGCAACCCAGTACGCAACCCAGTATCCGAACCAGATCCCAACCCAGATCCCAACCCAGATCCCAACCCAGATCCCAATCCAGATCCCAATCCAGATCCCAACCCAGAACCCAACCCAGACCCAAAACGGCTAAGCAGGCGAGGCCATCACCCGGCAGTAAATCTGCAGCAAGTAAGGCTAAGAGAAGAAGAAAACCTTGGACATCTGGAGTTTCATCCCTGTTTTCTCCTAAAGAGCCGGAGATCAAACTCCGATATGCAAACCACAAAGAAGAGAAGACTCACGCCAGGTTGGACGGCTTCGCCCCTTACATCCGTGTGAAGTTCTCCTCCTGCTCAATCGTTAATTTTAGGGAAGAGGACGATTATTCGACAAAGAAAGGGTCCCAGCAGACGGTCTCGGGGGTCATCCCGAAATCCTCCTGTCTGCAGCTGGGCCGGGTCGGCTCCGAGGCCAGGCTTCAGGTGCGGCGCTTCTGCTGCCTGTGTGGACGGGCAGGGAACGTCGAAGGCCTTGGGGACCTACATGGGCCGTACCACTCCAGGGGAGCTCAGCCCATCTGTAGGGTCGACTGCAGTCCCCAAGCACAGAAGCAGGATCCCGACTGCAGCGATCCGGACTCTGTCTGCAGTTTAGAGGACCGGACATCCCAAACGGTCCCACCGCAGAGGAAGGAGAACTGCTCGGGGAACGTGGAGGAGTCCGGGGTCTGTGCTGAGCTCTGGATACATGAGGACTGCAGCATTTGGACTGCAGGCATCTTTTTGGTTAAAGGGAAACTCTACGGATTGGAGGAGGCCATCCGACTTGCACAAGGAACAGTAAGTTGTTGTTTTTTTTCTCCCCAAAATTATTATTATTAGAAGATCTTATATTTTGCATTACGAAAGAGATACCCGATTTTTTGCATTGTAAAATTATTTCCATGACCCATAACACATTTCCCCCCAAAATATTCCATGAATATCTATCTATCTATCTATCTATCTATCTATCTATCTATCTATCTAAACATTTTTTTGTTTATCTATCATATATCTGTCTGTCTGCCTGTCTGTCCATTAATCTATCTATCTATCTATTTATATCTATCCATCCATCCGTATATCCGTCCATCTTTCTGTCTATACATTTGTCAATGTCACTTTTATTTGTATAGCACTATTAAAACAAAACATGTTGACCTATGTGCTTTACATTATCTCAGTAAGATAGACAAAATAGTACAATAGTAATTAGGGCTGGGTACCGATTTCGGTACTTTTTACGTACCGACCGAATTGCCTCGATACTACCGAGTATCGAAACATGTCTTGTTTTTCGATACCAAGTTTCGGTACCTAAGTGGTTAATCTCGTCAACGTCAGTTAAACAATAAACATGCAGCATGATTGGCTGTGGCGGAAAAACACTAGTTTACGCGGCTGCCCAGAGACGTGGCTCGTCGCACGTGTGTGTGTGTGTGTGTGTGTGTGTGTGTGTGTGTGTGTGTGTGTGTGTGTGTGTGTGTGTGTGTGTGTGTGTGTGTGTGTGTGTGTGTAAGCGTCCAACCCAGATAGACAATAAATATGTGGAAATGATCAAAAGTGTACCTATGTACCCGACTCGATGCCATAAGCACACGATGCAATGTTTTCGACAAGATAATTGCTGCCAAGACCGGTAACACGTTAAATCTGATAAGGAGCTTAAAAGCGCACAGAATATACTTGAGAGTAGAAAGTTTATCCGCCTTCGACTACAAGAACTGGAGCGCGTCACAAATGAACCGAAACTCAGCGTATAGGATACTTGCCTCACAGACATGAGAAATAGTTCTATATATTTTCAAAATATTTCTACTTTTAAACGAAACAATTAGAAATAAATAGTTTGATTACCTAATCCATATAGGCGCGCGCGCGTTCACTACTGCAGGGATGACGAGTCAGCATCGCAAATTCGCAATAATCATCTTTGCAGCTAGGGGTGTGCCATATCATACCATCCACGATAATACCGGTATACATTTTTACATGATAAAAAAGTGTCATATCGCGATATCAATGATATAGCGACGCGATGACGTATGGCGCATTTACGTTCCCTACCACGCACAACAACAACACCTGTCTGAGCGCGAGAGCAGCCTGTCAGCCTCCGATGACGATTTAGCAATTTCACAAACAGCTTAAGTGTTCAGCGGGGCTGCCGACGCGTGTCTTCTCTCGCGCGCGTTTAGGAGTCGGGACATGACTGAATGGTCTCTTGCACAATCGGGCCATCAGTGCATCGTAACTAAAGTCTATAATTTTCAAGTCTTCTCAATTCTTATCAGTTTAAACATTCAAGCGGTTTTAAACTATCCAGTAAGCTACTCGCGCACTCTCTGAGAGAGTTGCACTGCGTGCATACATAGAGTACAGCTCGCGAGAAACTTAAGTTATTTTTCATGGATTATATCGCTTTAATCGGGGGAAAAACGCAAAATTGTGTAAAACTTCCGGTCTTGGTAAGTATACTCATAAACATAGTCGGTTATGTATAAAACGCATGTGACAGTGTGACAGACAGTATAATGAAAACAGCAATGGATCCGTGCACTAGCTGTAAAAGTGACAGCAGCCATAGGCTATGCGTCTGTCATTAAAGTTGTCGTCAAAACAACAAAAGATAGCTTTAATTGTAATGAATGAGAATTATTAGCCTATGTATTTAATTTAATCAGGAAACAGAACTAAAAGACTGTGTTTTTTTACATTTGATTACTTTATTATGTTTCTGTAGTATTTCTGAATACTGGTGTTAGACCTACACACATTTAACATTATATTCAAAGATTGAAATCAAGCTTCCTTGTGTTGTGTAAACTCTTACAAAATTACCACATTGTAAAAACGCAATGAGTGAGCAAACATTTAGGCGAGATAAACATAATAAGAAAATTTTCAACAACAACAAAAAAAATGTCTATATCGTCATAAATATCATTATCGCAAATATTCTTGAAATATCGTGATAGAATTTTGAGGCTATATCGCCCACCCCTATTTGCAGCCAACACGTTTAGTAAACACTTGTTCATTAATAAACAATTAAAATATCTCCTTGCTATCGTTTCCCGACACATCCATAATCATTAATAGGCTACTTTTGCCAGTGCTTTGCGCAAGCTTCATGTGTGCTGAGAGCGAGGCATATATCCCGCACCCCAGTAGCCTATATTTAATTCAATTCACATTTATTTGTATAGCATTTTTCACAATACATAGCCTATCGTTTCAAAGGAGCTTTACAGAAAATGCATGTGTCTAAATTACAATTTAGAGCGATCTGTTATCAGGGGTGACTGTGTGTAATGCATTTCAATTAATTTTCATTCAGTTTCATTGTTAAACAATGCATTAAGTTAAGGCAGAAACAATGAGCTCATTGAATTAAAGAATACATGTTGTTAAATGATTAGGAAACATAGAAAACTTTAGCATTGGTGCTTTTTTACAGACTCTAAATATGAGTGTAAAAAAGTCAACAAACTGAAAAAATACGTTTTTTTTTTTTAGGTAATGTTATATTGATTAAATTGGTATCGAAGTCAAGGTATCGGTATCGAAGTCAAGGTATCGGTATCGAAAATTTTGTTACGATACCCAGCCCTAATAGTAATAGAATAAAGAGAATAAAAATTATCATCAAAAGGATGAATAGGCCATGGCAGACAAATGTGTCTTAAGTTGTACTTTAAAGACATGTACAGAGTCAGCGTCCCTAACATGTAATGGTAAGCTATTCCGAAGTCTTGGCGCTACTACCCCAAATGCACAATCCCTTTCTGGCTTAACTTAATAGCAGATTTTGAGTTTATGATCTCAAAGTTCTTCCTGTCTCATACTCCATTAGCAGATCTGATAAATAAGTCGGTTCAAGGCCATGAAGAGATTTATACACCAATAAAATAAGTTTAAAATCAATCCTATATTGTACAGGGAGCCAATGTAAAGAGACCAAGGATGGAGTTATGTGTTCATGTTTTTTAATATTTGTTAATAATCTCGCTGCAGCGTTTTGAAACTTTTGCAGCCATAGAATAGATTTGTTTGTCTATGTATCATGTATCTGTCTGCCTCCCTGTCTATCCGTTTGTCCGGTTTTGGGCATAGAGATATATCTAGAAGTGTCATTTGCTGATACTTATGGTTAGCTTGGTGGTTATTATAACCATAGGCTGCACAATGCTGTTGCATTTTCTTTGAAAATCATTGATTTGTTAGTGTGAGTGATGATGAACAGAGTCATGTTGACTGTCCCAAGATGGTGATTGAATTGACGTGTCTGGAGCTGTAAATGCAGTATCTATATTTATGATTTCGCAAGGGATTTTTTTCTTTGATACAAAAACATTTTTTTTTTTTTTTGGTTAAATGTGTTAATGAACATACTCCTGACACATATTGTGAGATTCTTTCCTCTTATTTCATATAAAAAATAATGTCTTGCTTTATTTAAAATAACCCTGTTTGCATAAGTCATACAAGATTGACCATCATTTTTTGCTTAAAGGCGAAGACCGAACTCTACATGTTCTGCAAGACCCCCCTTTCCTTTAAACATTTTATTAGGCTCTCTCACTTTTAATTCAAGTAGGCAAAACTTAAGGACTTGTATAGTAAAGGATTTAGAATTTTTATCATATGTTAATATAAAACATCTTGTATAATATTAATTATATTTATGCAACTCTTCTATTTTTGTCACTCCGTTTTTGCCGTGAAGATGCCTGAGATGCTGACATGGCATTAAAAAGCTACACTATAAACAATGCTGTGACTGAATCTTCAGAAGCTGTAAGGTGTGTGTGTGTTGTGTTTGGTTGCTACAGGTGTGTTCGCACTGTCACATGGTTGGAGCCACTCTGGGATGTTTCTTCAAAGATTGCCCCAATAAGTACCACTTCCCCTGTGCCCTGCAGTCAGGTAATGCTCACGGTCTCGTCACACCGGACCGACTGAAACCAAGTAGTGCAATGTACAAAACAGTTTGATGGTTCTTCTGATTTTAAAAACAAAACAACATTGCAAAACAACAAGGCAGTGGTTCTCCACCCTGTTCCTGGAGCCCCCAGAACTGCACATTTTGAACGTTTCCTTTTTCTCCTATACGCATGTGCCTTGTTGCCTTCATACCTCTGAATCATTTTTTAGTCCCAAATCTTAGGCAGTGACTTGTTGCCTCGCTGCCCTATCAGGCAATCACTTTGCAATCAAACTGATTTCGGACAGACCTCTGAGGCAAGTGGAAAACATTGGTCAAAAATGTACATTTAACCACAAACTGACCATCACCTACAACTTTCAGACGCCATCTTTATTTTTCTACCCCACCTGTCACAGAATGGAAAGCACAGGATTATGGGATATCAAAGGCAGTGAATGATGCATCTATGCTGCCGTCAAAAATCCATCAGATGAAGTATCTCGGGAGACAGGAAGTGAAACTAACATTACATTCGTCCTCCAAATGCAGCATTTTTAAGCTAAAAAAAAGAAAGATGTCGTCTCAAAGATGTGGTTGGTGGTCAGATGGCGTAAATGTTCGTTTTTGACCAACACGTTCCACTTCTGATGTCATTTCTAGTAGGGGTGGGAGAAAAGCTCGATGCATTGCGATTCATTATCTAACGATTCAGAATCGATTCTCAGTTCAATTCAAACGGCCACTTCAGCACTGTGTGCGCGCGGTCACTGGCCATACAGAAAAACCCGTTGATAAACCAACATTCGTATACTGGTGAAAGATCCTGGGGACATCGAGTAAAAACAGATATTTTGGACAACGCGCAAGTAAACCTGAAACAGATATGCCGACTTATGGTGACAGCGGAAGTTCGTCACTACGCTTGTGCACGTAGCCTATAAAATAAAAGTATAGAAAAAAAAATCTTCATAATCATTTTTAATATGCCAATACTGTCAAACAGATATGCTAACTATAAACAAAAAGCATAGTAACTTGAATGTTGGTTAAAATCTAAAGTTCATGTATTTTGCACAGCAGGATAATTAGTTACCAAAAATATATGCTAAGAATCGTTTTGGGAATTGTGCCTTAAGATTCCCACACTTAATTTCTAATGAGAAATTACTATTATAGTAATTAGCCAACTATTCGCTTAGTTTTCCCCAAAGCTCGCTCTATTTTGCTGTAGACCATTAAACCGTTACCCAGCCTCAGAAGTCTGTCTGAAATTAGTTTCATGAGGGAACAGTTTGCAAACGCTGCCTGCAAGTCATTGCCTGATAGGGCAGTGAGGCAACAAGTCACTGCCTAAGATTTCAGATGGAGCCAAAGTCTTGGGCTGTGTTCAGACTTTTCTGTCTGCCTGACAAACAGACAAAATCAGATTTTTGTGCATATCCGATTGAAATCTGGCAAAAAAAATCACATGAAATCGGACTTCGGTTTCAGTCTGACCGATCTGATCGGATTTCACTTGGTTTATGTGACTTTCTCACGACACGTAAAACGTCAGACGTTGTTATAGAAAGCATGCTGACAATCGCTGCTGAAACAAGGCTGTGTTGTTGCAAAGTGCTGGACGAGCAGAAAATTACAATATAACAGAGAGATGTTTTGAAACAAAACCACTCATACCAGCCTCCTACGTTTCTGCTGCTGTCTCATAAGACGTGTTTTTCATGATGTAAATAAGACGCCATCTGTATTGCAAACCCCTTATGTTGCTGTTGTTGTTCTTGTTTTTGGCATATACCTACCAAGGAAATGCTATTGCCATAGAAACCTATGCAGATATTCTGGAAACGAAAGAGAAGCATGGACACACAAATCAGATGTGGACAGTCAATAATGAAAGATCAGATACACAAATAATCAGACAGTGTGAACGTAGCCTTGGAGTCTCTGTGTTTGATTGAGGAGACATTTGGGAACCACTGTTTTAAATCATTTCAGAGCAATGGAAATATTGAGCTTGTATTGTCCAGCTTCTTGTAAGGCATCAGCTTATTTTCCATTTCCGGCTGCTCTGGAGTTTCCCGCTCATCTCTGTTTTGTTGCACTGATGCTTGTTTTGTGTGGTTGTGTCCTTGTTGTTGAGGTGTTTGTCTGTGCTGTTGTGTCTCCACAGACAGTGCGCTCAACGAGGAGAACTTCACCGTAAGATGCCCGAAGCACAAGGTGACTCAGAGATATTGATTCAGTTGAATTTAAGATATGAAAATTACATGAGTTTGCTGCATAATAGACTGGAGTATTGACGTTCTCAGCTTTATTGTCTTCCTCTTGCATCATCTTCAGTGTTGATAACGAACGCTCGTGTTTTTGTCTTCTCAGAATAAAGCATCCAGATTGAGCGTTAGCAGGCTGAAGAACAGATGACATTTGGGACGGGTTGAAATGTCTTTGAAGGTATTTTACTGCAGCGTCTCACTACTCGTGCCTTCATCAGGCCTTAGAAATCTGAAACTTTTTTTATTCATTTTGCCAGATTTTCCTTATTACATCATAAGGAAATTACGCGCTTAAACATCTTTAACTTCTGTGATATTTTCTATGAAACTTTTTTTATTATTACTAAAAACAAACATAGAAACTAGCAAGCCCAGCCCTGATGAGAAAAAGTAAATCAAAAGTAATTAGGGCTGTCACTAACGATTATTTTGGCAATCGAGTAATCTGTCGATTATTTCTGTCGATTAATCGGATTTTTTTTTTGCCGGAATAAAAACAGACCTAAGCAAACAATAGCCTTTAAAATGACTTCTATAACTCATGCAACTCATATAACTTATATAACTTATGCAACTCATGGATTCTCGTCCGTGGAACGCACCACTTCCAGTATTTTGCCAGTTACTCAACTTGGGTAAATTGTAATCGAGGATTTTTTTAAATAGAGTACTCTGAATTTTTTCATTACTTTTAAAAGTAACTTTTCCCAACACTGCATATAAGCCACTTATCATATGACAAACTCTTTTCTTGTTTTGGTGACAATTGCATTATTCAGCATTAGTGATAACTCAAACAAGTTAATAGTTCATTAACCAAAGGGTACATTTACATGACAACGATGCACTAAAAAACGAAAAGTTTTTCTTTTTTCCGCACATAGACGACAATAGGGTTGGGTATCGTTTATCGATTGCGATACGTATCAATTCCTAATTTTTCCTAATCATTTTCCTAAGTGATTCCAATAAGGTAAAAAAAACAACTTGGATATCATTCACATTTAGTCTTGTTGCAAAACAAACTAGCCTAACTAGTCTTTAATAATGCTTTAAATTTAAACACTCATTAATACAAAATTAGCAGTTGCAGCAAATAAATACAACAGAACAAATATATAATTGAAATACAGTGTTTTAAGTTTTTCAGGTATTCAGGTACAGAAACTGTTGTCAAAAGTAAAATACCTGCACTTTACAAATAAAATATACAGGTCATTACAAATATGGTTACAAAAGTTATTGGGTCACGAACGAGGGAATTTTCTCTTTGTGCTTTGTTGTTTGATTGGTGTGATTATAGAGACAGCAGCAGGAATATTAGGCTGTTGTCACTTTAAAAGTGTCCCGATATAGTTACACATGCCTGAAACAGCACTGAAAACAGAGCGCGAGTCATCTTGCGCTTGAATTGTTTAAAGTAATATTGAAATGCTCACAAAGGAATCGATAAGAGAAACCACTTTTTTTTTATAACAAATATCCGATTCCTGACCTCAAGTATTCGATTCCCAACCCTAGACGACAACATTTGTCAAAACGATCCCCGTTCACACGGATCCTTGAAAACGATTAAAAACGCTGTATTATTCATGCTAGGCTAGTAGTTGGCGATGTCACTTTGTAAAGAAACACTACGCGCCCATAAAATGAACACGTAATACGCATGAACATGGCGTCACAGTTTTCACATTTTTGTTGTTTACACAAACGATAACGGTATAGTTTTTCAAAAACATGCACTTTAAAACTGTTTTCAAAAGTTTGTGGTCCCAAAACACTGTTCTTGTGTAAATGAACGGCCAAAATGTATACGTTTTTAGTTGAAAACGGCCCTTAAAGTTATGTTTTTAACGGTTGATCTTCCTCCACAGGTAGACTTCAGCAGGTCATGTGGCTGCGCAGTGGATCCCTGAAGTGTTTACAGATTGTTCCAGTTGATTTAGTTCTTCACGTGTTTGAGTGTTTACATGTACTCTCAGGCGTCTGAAGGCCCTGGACCGGATGAGCTGAATATCTGACGCTTGAGTCGAGCTGTACCCTGGACGACGCTGGATGACTCTCAATGCATTCCTCTGCTCTCTGAACACTCGATATATTCTGCAGATCTTACAACATAAACAATCTCCATTTCACTGAAGGCCAAATATCTCATTCTGCTTCAGACTGAATCCTGTAAAGCTCTTTTGAACGTTAATAATGAGAGCCTTGTTTCATTTGAAGTGCACTGAGCCGAAGTGCTCCTTTTTTCTTTAGTTTGTCATTCTTATATGAACTCCTGCATCTCATTGTTCATTAATGCAACACGAACTGACCATTCTTTAGCAGTGACGTCTTTATCACATGAAATGCTGAGTGTCCTTCAGTGGTACCGTATGCACTAGTATGTGAACATATTTATTTCTATTTATGTTTAATGCATATGTGTGTATTTATTTGCCAATGAACAGAGTGTGTTTTAGCACCTTGTATGAATGCAGTAAAGGAACATTATAGTTTGATGTTGGTAACAGCTACAGGGTGCTTTAAACATGAATCTGATTTGAATTTTGAGTCTTGTGGCCTGGGAATCGAGGAGTCTGTAGGATTTTCCATTTCACCCGATGCCTTGTGATGTCTCGAGCTCTTGTTTCAATAAATGTTTTTATGTTCTACATTCCTAACATGTGACTGTGTGACTGTACTTAATGTTGCATTGGGATGTTTGTCCAGATGGTGGTGCTAAACAACCTTCACAATCAAACAAACTCGGGTCAGTGAGCATTTCTTAAAAAGATTCTTTCATGCCTCTGTTATAGCAAATGAAACTTACACTAAAACTAAAGCTTCACGTTACGAGTGGTTCGTACCTCTGCAAAGGTGGGTGTCTATCTAAGTTGAAAAGGTTTTCCCTGACTCGATTGCTGTGCGGTTCATAGAGCAGTTGCTAACATGTTTTGCACTCCGGTTGCTATGATGTTCTAGTTGGTTACCATGGTTTTTGGTAGGTGTTACTAAGGTGTTTGGTCATTGTTTACTGGCCCAGGTCACAGTGGGTAGTATTTTTAGCACCTCGTTATAATTCCCGCATAATCCAGTTATGGTTTATATCATTGAATGCGTTATAATGACCATTAATGTCTTTTAAATAACATGGTTTATATACTAGTATATAACTCAAGCTATAGTTTGTGAAATCAAGCATTTCTCGTTCTTACTGGGGTTTCTGTTGTTGTTGTTTTTAGTTAGCTTGTACTAGCATAGCATACATCTATGTTAGCTTATATTATATTATTATTGGGTATGTTTTTTGCTTCCAATATAGTTCCCAATTACATGTTTCAAATTAATGATGTTTGTGTGTACTTAGCACACGTCCCAGTCGATTACATGGTTAGGTTTATGATGTATACAGCAGGCAGCCACCAGGGGGCGCTCGCAATGTGTTGCCTTCACGTTTAAGGACTTGTTCCAGACTCGCCCCTGTACACGGTCGTCTATCCCAAACATTGACAACTGCTGTCTAACAAATCTATTGTTAAGCTTTTCAAAAGACTTTCAGTTGACAAAAAAAAACTTCATAAAACTGTTTTAAATGTGAGTTTTGAAAATTACATGTGATCTAGCATCTTTATGCCATTGTAAAGAATACCCTTACAGCCTAGTTTTCATTCCTGTCAGAAATGAAACATGGCGTCCACCCTGACTAAGTGTATATTATGTCAGTAGCAAATGGTGAAATGCAAACAGGATTTTCATTCTCCTTTTTTCCAGAATCTGTGGTCAGATATAAATATAATTCCTAATAAAGTCAAAGAAACTCACTTTAAAATGATAAATCGATATTATCCATGTAATTATTTTATTAGTTTAAAGAAGGGCTTTCTCTATTATGCTGTTTTTGTAAAGAGGAAACAGAAACAATCTTACATTTATTTTTTCGTTGTAATTATACCAAATTGTTTTGGTCCAAAGTTTCTATGTTTCTTTTTGAGAAATGACATATGCTACATGAAACAGGAACAAGGAACAAAACCCAAACCGTGACAGAGCTATTCTGCTTCCTCTGTACCTCGACGTGCCTGAACACAGTAAAGGTGTAGAAGATGAGCGAATGTGAAGAGTCGTGTTTCTGTCAGAACATTGTGGAAGTGGATCGAGACATTTTATCAAAAAATACGAGGTTGGAATTTCTGAGTTCTGAAAGTAAAGGGACTTTATACGCAGACAAGGCGAGATTTTTAATTTTAGGTAGTGTCAAATGTAAATAGTTGGGTAATAAAAGATAAAATAGTTTGGTAACACTTTATTTTCAGTGTTCTTGTTACATATGTTACATGTAGCCTAATTACCATAGTAATAACAGTAAATTATGCATAATTACAAGCAATTAACCCTTATCCTACCCTAACCGTATAGTAGGTACATGTAGTTAATTAATATTACACTGTACTTCAATATTTAATTACACTGTACACTGAAGTGTAACCAAATAGTTAACAGTTAATGTAATTAACAGTTAATTCAAAGTAATAAAAGTTCAGTGAGCTTGAAGTCAGTAGGCAGGGCATGTTTTGGACGACAGCCAATGTTTTTATACATTTCAAAAGATAATTTCAATCTTTCTGTTAGCTTGTTGGAAAGATGCTTTTGACACAAACAGTTATGTGTGTCAAGCATCTTTCTTCATTGCCGGCCATTCAAAAGTAGGTGAGTGACTCAAAAAAGCACCCAACATCAGTAACGGTAATAACTCTTGAAATGTCAGGTTAATAGAGTGGAAAGGTTATGATGGCCTTACTTTTCAAGCACAGCACTGGTACTGTCTGCCAGCATGTTGACTAATCTGAACTGATCTCAGAGATTAACTGTGAGAAGATGATAGAGAGCGCTCTCTCTCTCTCGCTCTCTCTCTCTCTCTCTCTCTCTCTCTCTCTCTCTCTCTCTCTCTCTCTCTCTCTCTCTCTCTCTCTCTCTCTCTCTCTCTCTCTCTCTCTCTCTCTCTCTCTCTCTCTCTCTCTCTCTCTCACTCTGCTTTCGTTGGCTCTGGGCGTTAACATTATCTCAGCACGCAGAAATCCAACAGTATAATTTGTTTTTTGCCTTTATCGTAATCTGCAGCTCTGCCCAAAGGTGTTCTGATCATCCACGGTTTGCATCTCACTGTCCCTCAGTGGCTAAGGATCTTTTCCCAACCTTATTGATGACAAAAGATTATTAAAAAATAACATTTTTACTTGAAAGAAAGAAAACCTTTTAATTTGATATTATTACAAAGTTTACTTCTTTTTCACAAGGGAAAGTTTTAGGGCAACAGAAACAATGTGGAATGAATTTGCCTGATCAGAAATATTAGTAAATTCACTTTACATGTATTTATTCTTAATCACGAAAATATGCCAATTACTGCATTTTTACTGCAAAATGGTCCACAAATACATTTCCTTGTATTTTTGTTATTTAGTAAGTCTTCAGTTTACTACTTCACTACTAGCTTAGCAAATATTTTTTTTGAGAAACTCTTATGATTAGCTAGAACTAGACATAACTGTAACATGCAGAGTGATAAGGTCTTTGTGTAGTAAGGATCAGTTAGCATTGTTAGCATGCCTGTTAGCATGTCGCTGTGCGTTTACTAGGGTTTTCTGGGTTTCCTCATAAGTCAAAAGAGCACACTCCCGTATTGCTATGATATTCTTTTGGTTTTTGTTTGTACTAAATTTAAAATAATAGTAGGCTACACTCTAAAAAAATGCAAAACCCAAATTTGGGTCAACTATTGAGTAAAACTTTAACCCAACAGCTAAGTTTGTCCATATTTGACCCAAATTTGGGTTGAAACAACCTAGCATTTTTTAGAGTGTATACTGATAATGATCCAAAATATGCAGGAAAAGGTTTTTTGATTGTGCTCAGATGATCACAGCAATCAGCATGTTGCACCATGTGTTCAGTGTGAATCACTTTAAAACCCATATGCTACCACACACACACAAATAGTTTACATCACTGTCGGACGAATCGCTCTTTCCACCAGCAAACTGCACTGGATTTCATCGTTTGAACGCCTTAAAAGAGGCTGACATTGGGATCTTGAAGTACTGTTTTGGGCTTTAAGCATTAAAAAATCCAGTGGGACGAATATAGATCAAGCAGTTCGGACTGCCTGTTCCAGGCTATATTCCACTACCTCCCACTGCTAGATGGTTGACATTCGACACGATCTTCTATTGAAATCCATATAAATCCTCCTTGTGCAAGAACAGCCACTGAGTCACATCTCTAGATGTCCAAAAAAGCACCACAGGGTTGTGATTTTTTGTCTCGCTAAACCACGTTTGGCTCTGAGGTGTGAACGAGGAGGGATGGTAATAACGTGGGAGTTTGATATATTCTCTCGTAACCCAGCACTTATCATGGGAACAAAACGTACAGCATAGCTGTTGTTTTATTTCCCTTGCTTCTGTCTTGCAGTCTGAGCCGTCCAGATGGCAGAAGTGGCTACTAGAGCTGGTGCTTTAGTCGAGCATTTACAGCAAATCTTTGACAAACGAGATTACCGCATTACATTTTTACCCCTTTTTACTTTTAGTGGAAAGGGTAAATGTTAAATTAAGCTAGCAAGTGCAGACACACGCACTTCTAGGGCTTTTTCTCACATCTCGCTTCATTGATTCTCATTAGCATCCCATAATGAGTCAATTAGTAATCCTCTGGTGCTCTTCGCGTATCGGTCTAAAATTACCTTCTTTTTTTTTCAGTGAAATGAATGTACTATATTTTAGTTTGATAATAAAGTTTTTTATATATATTTTGTATTTTTAGCCGATTTTTTATACTAAATTATATTTACACTATTTATAATCCATTTATTCATGTTTTGAGCATAGACTTGAAAATAAACTTCCAGCTTAAATCAAATTTAGGTTTGATCTCTTTTCAAAGACGACACTTGGCAGATTATTGCTGAAGTGAAAATGTTTTTAAAAATTGAACTTAAAAAAAGTTACAGAATTGTATGTGTATTGTTATGCGAGGTGTACAAAAATACTATTTTCAATTTCTATATGAAATTGCTCATTTTTGACCAAGAGGACCATTTTACAGGACCATTTATCCTTTTCAAATCATGTCCATGATTATTTTTTTGTGGTAACATAGCAAGTGCCAAACCTTTACCACATTCCAATGAAGTAAAAAAAAAAAAAAAAAACCTTACATTTTTTTCCAAATTGACTGAAGAGCACCAGCTGGCCAGCACTTGCCTCAGTCTTCACCAGCTCTCTGAAGCTCTCCTTCAACAAGAAACTGCCTGGGTTCGAGTCCCGGCTCAGCCAGGATTCCTTTCTGTGTGGATTTTGCATATTCTCCTTTGTGTCCGCGTGGGTTTCCTCCAAGTGCTCCGGTTTCCCCCACAATCCACAGACGTGCAGGAAAGGTGATTTGGAGACTAAATTGTCCGTAGGTGTGAAATGGCCCACCATTCAGGGTGTTTCCCCGCCTGTGGCCCAAGACACTGGGATAAGATCCAACGCCCCAATATCCTCATAAGGATAAAGCGGTTTGGATGATGGATGTATGTATGGATGGAATTACCTCTACCTAAATTTTTGCAAAATGCAAATAAAAAAAAGCACATTTCCAGCTGAAATAAAAGTAGAGCCAGTAAAACAGCAAGCGCTTTTAATCCTTTTCATACAAAATTATGATTACAGGTGCGTATTATTGATTAAAGATTTATCTTTGCACGGCTCCTTGCACAGTATTATATTATGGTGTCAGAACACAAGATTCATATGTTTAAACGTGATCCGATCGACTAAAATTCCTCTTAATACCAAGTAGACGAGGGAGACACATTCCCTTTCACACCTGGGGCCTCATGTATCAACACTGCGTACGCACAAAAACACGGCGTACGCCAGCTTTCACGTTCACGGCCAGATGTACTAACAGTGAAATTAACGTAAGAATGTGCGTTCCTCCACGTAAACTTCATGTCTGGCGTACGTACATATGTTGTGATTTTTGTCCGTTGGCGACTCATAGAGGCAATAAAGTGCAGTGGCAAAAATTACACTACGAATTGTTCTATCTCACCACCAGCTGTCAGATATTCCTTATAATTTGTAATTGATAAATTATTTGACATATTATTGTCACACGAGTCTTATTAAAATATTCTATTCATTATGCAATTAAGTAAGAACATATATAAAGCATGTGCAAATTGATACAACCCATCTAGCAATGGCAGCGTTGGCTTTATTAGAGGACATTTTCAATGGACGAATCCGGAGAGAACGAGTTTTTAGGGACCACAATGATTTTCTGGCCCACGATGATGACTGGCTTATCAGCCGTTTCAGATTTCCAAGGGCTATCCTCTTGGAGCTCTGCGCTGAGTTGGGTCCGAATTTGGAAAGAGAGACAGTGAGGAGCCACGCAATACCCGTTCCTTTACAGGTGCTTACTACACTTGGTTTCCTGGCAACTGGTTCTTTCCAAAGAAAACTGGCAGACCGCTCAGGAATAACCAGTCGTGTTTGAGCAGTGCAATGCCAGCTGTATGGGACAGGATCATCCGCTTGTCTACCAGGTATATAACGTTCCCATACGATGCAGGTGACCAGCCAAACATTAAAGTGCAATTTGCAGCGATAGCTGGTTTTCCTAATGTAATCGGAGCGATCGACTGCACACACATTGCTATAAAGGCGCCATCTGAAGAAGAATTTGCATATGTGAATCGGAAACATTTTCATTCAATAAATGTGCAGATAATATTGGTTACCTTCGTGGCAGTCCTGTAGTAAATCCGAGTTTCCCACAGCAGCAGATACTACTCAAGAGAGTAAGGTGTCACCCATAATTGAGGCAACTAAGGGTGTAAGTTCATCGACCCCTTTACTACTGCCTGTTCTGCCCACACTTTGTCAGTGCGCAGCAGTTCTCCATTTAATGTCCAGCTTTATATCAGACCATTTCTTTTTAAGGTCATTTACAGTGCGGCTTTCAGATCCCACCGCATTGACGGCATCAGCCAAACTCTCCCACTCATATTTTTTCCTTTTGTTATTAATTCCGGAGGACAAAGTTCCACATATTTTTTTTCTCGTTTCTACCTCCGATATAGTAGCACATCCGATTCACTTTCTGTAAAGTTTTGTTTCTTGCCGCTTGCTTTAGCCATTTCGTACTGCTTTCTTTTGCCAAAGTGGAATCATTACCATATTTAAATGTATTTAATTAAGGGAGGAGACTGGGTGGGGCGTTGTGCTCGTGCATGTGCGCTGATTTTTACGTTAATTGGGATGTACAAAGAGAATATGCGTGGGATCCTTCGTACGCAGAGATTCATACATCTGTTTTTTTTTTGTCCGTACGCAATATTTTAGTATGAATTCAACGCAAGTCTTTGTACATGAGGCCCCTGGTGTTTTAATTCTTCTCTTTTGTCCACTTTCAACCAATTCTGTCCTGATTTCTTCAAGAGGAGGGTCCTTGGGCGGGTAAATGTATGTGTTTTTCAGATATTTTCATCTTATTGACGAAATAAGCTCACGCAGTTTACAATGTGACCAGAGACAACGGAAAGACATTGTGCTTGGTACGCATTTCATCTTCAAACTAAACGTGGGTCTCCAGCCGTCAAAGTTTAAACCCCGTTTGTCTAGAGCTCTTCTCATAATGTTACTCATTAGTTCAGTAGACAGAGAGAAGACGATCTTTTGTGGCTGTTTGAACACATTCGATCATATGAGTGTTTATACTACGAAAGCAATCCGGTCAAATGTGTTTTCGACTCCCTCTGGGGGTTTAAAGTAGACAAACTCAAAGCGTTTTAGACCCATTTACACCTGTATTTAGTGCCGTACACTTGTGATCCGATCCACCAATACGCATCTTAATACCAGCTGTAAACAGGGTCTTTGCTGTAGTAAACTTGCTCGATATCTCACCTGGTACAGCATTGCACTTGTGATGTGGACCAAAAGGGTACCATTGAGTCCCATGAAACGTAAGTCATGATAAACGATGAAATGTGCCATTAAACTGGTTGACATGTATGTCAACAAGACATCTATGAAAGAGAACATCATCTGGAAAGCATAGATAAACATCTTGAAAAGAGCAAATTCATATATAAAAAATGTAAATCGATCTAACGTCCGACAGGAACTTGTCCAAGACATTGCAAGGGGTCCAAAACTGACATCTAGAGGAAATCAAAGACATCTCAAGTGAAATATGTGTGCTATCAGGGCCTCCATCCATGATGCTCCGAGAGAACGCAAAAAAAGGAAATGGATGTAATGTGGTATTGGTTGCCCCAGTCTTCACCAGCTCTCTGAAGCTCTCCTTCAACAAGAAACTCCCCGGGTTCAAGTCCCGGCTCAGCCAGGACGCCTTTCTGTGTGGATTTAGCATATTCTCCCTTGTGTCCGTGTGGGTTTCCTCCAAGACACTGGGATAAGCTCCAGCGCCCCAATATCCTCATATGGATAAAGCGGTTTGGATGATGGATGAATGGATGGATGGAATTACCTCTACCTACATTTTTGCAAAATGCAACAACAAAAAAAGGCAAATTTGGGTCTCCAGCTGACAAAGTTTAAATCCCGTTTGTCTAGAGCTCTTCTCGTAATGTTACTCATAGTTCAGTAGACGGAGAGAAGACGATCTTTTGTGGCTGTATGAACACATTCGATCATATGAGCGTTTACACTACGAAAGCAATCCGGTCAAATGTGTTTTCGACTCCCTTTGGTGGTTGAAAGTGGACAAACTCAAAGCGTTTTAGACCCGATTACTCCTGTATTTAGTGTCGTCCACATGTGATCCGATCGACTCGACCAAAACGCATCTTAATACCAGCTGTAAACAGGGCCTTTCCTGTAGTAAACGTTCTTGATATCTCACCTGGTACAGTATTGCACTTGTGATGTGGAGCGAAAGGGTACCATTGAGTCCCATGAAACATAAGTAATGATAAACGAGCTCAAAAACTTTTAGAAACAAGCTAAAAGGACATGATTGTTTCAGTAAATTTGTTTTTATGTCTTTTGTTAACACTATTGGGTATGTTTAGGGTTTAATGTAGGTGGTATGATATTTTCAAATGTATTAACCTTTTAGCGCAGCTCACGGGACATTTAAATTCAGAACTGCTGCAATACGTACAACAACCAATGTAATAAAACACTGCCAGCTTCACGTTCATCTGTTCTGGATCAAACTGAACACGCTTTTAGAGGCACTCACTGGAAATTTCACTTTGAAACTGTTTTGAAAATATTATTTTGCAGAAATGTCACCACAGGTATGTTTTTCATTCCCATTCATCTTAATGGGAACCCCATAACGTGCACTTCCTGGATGCTGCCATCTTTACTCATGGACATTGCTGCTTAAAAACAAATGTATTTAGTCAGAATACACTGCAACGTTTTGATGGCATCATTGCAGAAAGAGAATGAATGAAACTGAATGGAATTGGATAGCAGCCAGACCTTCACCCTTTAGAGCTGGAAAATACATGTTTTATAGTTTTAATTTGGTTCTTCGTCTTCTCCATTGCTGTCACTTCCCTCCTTTCTGCATCCATTTATCCTCAGTTATCTGCTGTGGAAGCACCAGTTTATCATGATGTTTTCTCAACTCTTAATTCTTTCAATTTTGCTCCACGTTACTGTCATTTATCCTGCGTCATTTGTCTTTCAAATGTTCTGGTGGGTTTACAACTTCCAATTGCATTGGTCATGAGGTCAAATATTGCTTGACTGAATACAGCCAGTTAGTCCCTATCACATATTTTAGTAATCATCATAAATTAGGTTTAAAACACTCAAAATTCATCCTGTGAAAATATGTTTGAAATCAGACATTGGGTTACTATGGAAATGGCACTTTAAATCTCTCAATCTTTGTGATGTGAGCTTCAAATTTGGAACACAACTTATATAGGCATATGGCTTTGAATTTCTAGCAATTTTAGAGTCCAACTTATTTTGTAAAACATACCTTCACCCTTGCTTCAAGCACAGCTCATTGTAAAAGGATATAGATTGTATTTTCCTCTCTCTGTCTCTTATCCATTGCTGTCACTTCCCCACATTCCTCCTTTCCCCATCCATCCATTTTTCATCAGTCATACGCTTTTTAACTCTGTTTCCCATGCAAATGTGCCTATTTATAATGATGTTTTCTCCTAGTTTTGCTCCATGTTTCAGGGTGAGGTTGTAGCAAGGCGAGGATAGGATCTTTTCCAAGCGGTGTATTTATTAAAGGAATGCCGGGACAAGGATTGGAGGAACAATTACAGGAAACCCAAACATACTTTGATGTGAACGGACCACAAAAAACTGAATCCACAAAACTAGGAACAGGGCCCTAAGCCATGAAGCCGGTTTAGGTGGATAGCCAGGTATGTTTCAGTTTAGTTTGCACCAATCCTGGATATTCTACTTCATTTGTCACGTCTTTGAAATATTCGCTTGGTGTACATCGCATTGGTCTACAGATATCAACAATTGCATTTGTCATGAGTTCGAATAATGCTTGACTGAATTTGATTTATAAAGAACTAAAATAGAATCTGTTTTTAATAGACATATTTTAGTGGCCTAATGGAGGTTGATTTATTTTGTAATACCACTGCAATGTGAGGGACTACTTGTATGCTATTTTTATAATACCCAAGGTCAGGTAAAGGGAGTGAAATATTCTCAGATAATAGGAACAGGAAGATCAGCAGTCAGATTAATATGGTGGGACATGAAAAAAGTATATGAACTTTGCATTTACGCATTTCAAAAATCAAAACTGGAGCACAGAATATATGAAAACCAGCCTCTATAACGCTTCAGAAAAAAAAAATACACAAAAGCCACAGCATTCAGTATTTTAGTGTTTATTTCTACAATGTTTCTCCAGTGCAATGTTGATTCATGCAAATATTTCTGGGTTTGCTTTTGTCCTTTCAACGAAAGATTTTCATAATGGTCTTGTATTCCTCAAACATTTCGAAGTGTTAAAATGTCTTTCAGTGTAACATTGAGTTTCTTCATGATTTATTGTCTATGAGAGCAAATCAATGTACTGTTGGCCTGCTGTTGTTCTGCACATGAAGTATACAAAAACATTTATTTTATTATTTGCACATTGTCATTTTCGACTCCACTGAAATTTTTATCAAGTTAATCAAACTTGTGCTAATTGAACGTATTACTACACAATATTTGTCACAATTCTAAGTAGCACAGATACCAACTTTTCTGTTATATCCATGCAAAATGCCCTTTCAAACATTGTCATCAACACTTTTATTATTTAAATTTTAACAACACAAGATCAAAACAGGTCCAGCACATTATCTTTTGCTATACCTTTCTTCGAACAAGAATACAAAATCGAACAAATCAAAAAAAAAAAAAAAAAAATGTTAAATTGCGCAAGACTTGTGTGGAACAATCGGGGTAGTGGGTAGTACAATGGGTAGTACAATCCACTTTATTGTCATTTTAGTCTAAATGCAAAAGTATACCAGGTTTAGCAGCTAGTAACATTTTTAATATGTAACTAATGCCTCAAATAAAAGGATCTTATATAGAAATTCAATTGGACCTTCATTCCCTGACACAAAGCAGCAGATTCTTTTACACGTCACTAACCCATTAGTTATGAAACATAAATATGACATCTTCATTTAACACACCCTTCCTGCACTTAACAAACTGGGTGTTAAAGACAACTTGAAGTTGGGTTTAAAACACATTTTAACAACAGTTTTACTAATAACCACAATTAACATTTTAATGTAAAACAGGATGTTTAAAATGAGAAAAAATATAGGGTGTCAACTGAATTACTTTGATTGTGAAAAGTGTCTCTTACATACTGTACCAGAATGAAGTCAGGTGTTTGGAGGAGAGAGTTTGAAAGTAATTGGGATTTGTGATGTGATCCAAAAATAATACCTTTTTAGAGGCTGAAATCTTTCTTTATTTGAATAATGTGCAAAGTTGGTAAGACCAGTTGTGCACAGTAAGAACAGACATGTGTATTAAGATAAAGATAAGTTTAAGATAATTTAAATTTTGATTTCATGTTGACTTTTGAATATTACACAGTGAATGGTATACCTGAGAAATCCTTCACTCGGTAAGCAAAGCACACGTATGTCAACAAGACATCTATGAAAGAGAACATCATCTGGAAAGCATAGATAAACATCTGATAAACATCTTGAAAAGAGCAAATTCATATATAAAAATCTAAATCGATCTAACGTCCGACAGGAACTTGTCCAAGACATTACAAGGGGTCCAAAACTGACATCTAGAGGAAATCAAAAAGACGTCTCAAGTGAAATACGTGTGCTATCAGGGCCTACATCTATGATGTGCAAATGTACACCCAAAAAAGGAAATGGATGTAATGTGGTATTGTACTGTTCTTACGGTATGAACTGTATGGCAACACACAAAGGCTGAAGGTTTTTTGAAGGGTTTTGTGCTTCTGGGAGCCGTCATGTCTAAATCGCTCTTGTATTTAGCGGGAAACCCACAGCCTTGTTTCTGAATGCAAGATTTGTACAACTATTTCACATTAGGCCTTGCTAGATCGAGAGGAATTACATGCATCTATACGTTACTCTGAAGAGACTTTTTGCATCTACCATTCAAACCTTCCTAACAGTCTTCTGCAATTAAGTGACTTTTTTTATAGTTTCAGATTAATATTGAGCAAACTGAGACTTGACAGTGCGGTTTATCCAAAATATCATAATTAAACACTGTAATGCTACAGTATTAAATAAATAACAAAAAGGTCAAGACCTAAATGAATAATACAACACACGTATAAAGTAATCAATAAGTCATATCCACTGACCGACCACAGGGATACACAAGCACGAAACAATACCAACACAGCTCCTACTGTGCTTCTGAAGCCACGTTAAGTCTCCACGTCAAATGTTTTAGCTGTTTTTTCCAAAGTTTTTCCAATCTTAATTGATTTCAATAATTTTTTTGCCAACAAAGTCAACATATTGCTCCATATTTTCATAGAAGAGTTTTTTCCCCAATTCTTCGGAAGTTTTCAATGTCGTTTTGGTCGAATAGTACGTGGAAAACATGGTTGATGCACAATCAGCAGGCTTAGTCGATTGTCTTACACGTTCCCTCAGAGATACTCTTCATCGGGAATAGTTTCATGCTGTCAACTCTCCTTGGGATGCTCTTGGAGCACTTGTACGCACTTTTCCTAATGATGCTTCGCAAGGACTTGAGTCCTTATTGTCATCTAGTGATCCCAGGTATATGTGCAAGGTAGGTTAATTCAAGTGACCTCTCTACACGCATATTTCAATTGGCGTCGTGACCAGGATTCGACCACTGTTGCCGTTGCTGTCACGGGAGACGCGCTCATAGCCGCCATTGGAGGAAGCCGAGCTGTTGGTGGATGTAGAGGAGAAGTGCGCCATCACCGGCTCCATCACAATCCCTTTAGCTACTCCACGCACAGGCGACAAGCTCTGTTGCTTCAATCGGTCCACCAACTCATCTTCTTCAGAGGAAGAAGAGCTAAGCTCAGCCTGACGGTTATTCATCACCGCGCCACCGTTGCAGTTCCCGCCCGAGGCGTGTGTCGTGTTCCCGTTCTCCGTGTCGAGCATCCAGCAGTAGCTGAAGTAGCTAAAGACATCTTTGACGGAGCATCGGTGGTCCTGCTCGATGGACAGCAGACAGCGAAACATGCGGAGCGCATCGTCAGTGAAACGACGCCACTGCGAAGGCACTGCGCTGGTCCGCCTCCGCCGCTGCTGCCAGCGCACAAACTCCTCGTAGAAGGCGTCGGACGGCAGCGCTTTCTCCCATGGGAAGTTCCCGGTGAGCATGCAGAACAGAAGCACGCCAAAAGCCCACACGTCGGTGCTGTAGTCCACGCACAGGCCCTCCTGTCGACTGGGGTCGCACAGTTCTGGCGCCGTGTACGGGATGGTCCCGCTCACCCGCTTCACCGGAGAGCCGGCGCGCCTTGTCATGCCAAAGTCTGAGAGTTTCACCTTCCGGCAATCCTTGTCAAAAATGAGGACGTTCTCCGGCTTTATGTCACGATGCACCAGCTTCTTGCAGTGCAGGTAATCCAGAGCAATCGCCACCTGGTGCACACACCGCTTGGCAACGTTCTCCGGCAGTCCCACCTACGCACAAGGAGAGAGTACAGAATTAGACGCCATGTGGTTACATAATGGATATTATCACAATTCTCACAGACTGACAAATCTGAAGACTTTTTGTAAAGCAGCAACAAGTTTGCAGGGAACACAAAGTCCTCATTTAGCTGCCAACAAAGGCACTGTTGCCAACTAAGTTCAATGGGAAGTAGCTGAAGACTGCTCAGAAAGTTGGTAAATCTAGCTAGAGAGCGTCTACATATATAAATTATATAATTTTTTTGTTCATATATAAATGAACTACATTAATAACTTTTTTACAACACAAATGAACCCTCACTGAACTTACTTAAGCTGGACTGTGATGCTATTTTCTTCTAGAAACAAACTTTGTTGCATTATTTTCCTGTTATAAAGCTGCTTTGAAACAATCTGTATTATAAAAAGCGCTATGTAAATAAAGGTGACTTGACTTGAATAGATGATGATGATGTCATACGCTCATTTACATATTAGTGACATCATTACATCGTATCTGTCTAGTGTCAGTCCTTAAAATTTCTTTGTTTCTCTCCTCTCTGTGTTCACATACTTTATTTTAATACAGCCTAATCCCCTATAAATCTGTTCTGATTTACATATGTATCTGTTTATATTGTCAGGCAATGGAACGAGAATATGAAATAGGGACTGAAACAAAGCCCATTAAGATTATGTGTGTCACTTCCATGCTGCTGCTCTATTAACATGATTTATATTTATATTAAAATGATCGTTTGTCTTTCTTATTTAGTCTTTGACAGCGCACAGTCTCAACAGTGGGAAAGCATGATGCTCATGAGACTGTACAAGATTGGGAAACTAAATTGTGGTTTGCCACACGCTTTACAAAAAAAAAAAGTTGCTAAATGTGTCTTAAAAGTCACTTAATCTAGCGTCAAAGTCGCTAGGTTGTCAACACTGAACAAAGTAAAAAGGGGAAGATACAGAGATGCGAAATAGTAATCAAACAAAACCCTAACCCTAATTACTAAACTTCACCATGTAAATCGCCCAGACATGAATGAGACTCAAATCATGCGTCAGATATAAAAGAGGACCATTAAGGAAGGGGAAAAATCCCATAGATTTGCATTAAAGGAGGCATATCTACTAACAAGAATATCACAAAGACTTGAGGATGAGCTCTTTTGGCTTAATGCCAGTAAGCAACCACCCAGAACATCCTAGTCACCACATAGCAATGCACTAACCACCAGTCTAAAACCTGTAGCAACTACCTAGCAACACCCTGGCAATCACCCAAAACAATCAATAACATTGTAATAAAGAGATTTACATTGCTTTATATGACTCAATTTTCATTATTTTATGACAATGGTACAACATGGTATGATATTGGTAAAAGTGTATTGGTACAACATAGTTTTCAATTTGTTATACATGTTTATAATGACAATAAAGTTTATCTAAATATCTAAAATCTAAGTTAAGTCAATAATACTGGTCAATAATAAACATCTTCATTGAACCAAATCATTTAAATGGTTTCATTTAGGACTTCTTTAGTGCACAGTATGAATATGTCTATTAGAAGAGATTCAAGTGTGGTACAGAAGTTCTCGTTGTCTCACCTGCGGAGGAATGATGTCGAAGAGATCGCCTGCCAGCGCATACTCTTGAGCGAAGATGTAGTATTCATCAGTCTCGAATGCGATGCCAAACATGTTGATGATGAAAGGACAGGGTGACAGGTATAGAGAGATGCTGTACTCGCGAAGGAAACTCTTCAGCTTAGTGGTTTTCTTTCGCAAGAATTTCAGGGCCATTTTTGTGCCTGGAGGGAACAGAGGTAGAGGTTAACATTGCTTAGCTTTTAAAGCATTGCTGATTATTCTGCCGTTGACACAAAGCTAATGGCCTACTTGCAAGATCTGAATGTGCTCTTTTTAAATGTCACACAGAGACAATGTCAAGTCATGTATTAATATGGGTAATAACTTTTCAAGGGAACAGCTTTTTTTGACTATAAATTCTAAAGGAAGTTTTAAAAAGGATTTGAAAGAATACCTGAAGCAAAAACAGCTAACATGAATCTATTTTCTTTTGGTTAATTCTGCTCTAACTTTTTTTTGCTCATTAAAGCCATGAAAGTAAGAATGCAAACAGTTCTAGCTACACACTTTGATTAATTGCAATGTTCAACTGCAGTAAACACATTGTATTATGTAGGGGCACCAGTTGATTTTCATTGCAGTAAAAACTGTTTTATTGCATCAATGCATCAAATGACTTTCACTAGTAAAATGAGGAGGATGGTCTCAGATGGACATCACCAATCCACGGCAGGCTCGAATCAGATTGGAAGACATCTGCAGTGGTTTTTATCAGCCCAACGATAAACAAAATCATGTTTATAATATAACAGATGCATCTGAGAAAGAACTTTCACACCTGACACGTTTGGAGGGTTTGTTTGGTGGCCTGGGCCGCTCGAAAACGAACTCTGGAGCGGTTCACTTGTGGCGAGAAAGCAATCCAACCCAATGGACCAACAAACTAGGCTGTCTCTTAATATGGGGCATGGGTTCGAGCGCCGAACGGGCCACCTGTCTGACCAAGGACCTTAGAATCGTCCTAATCCCCCCCCCCCACACACACGTACACACAGTTACGTGCATTGTGTTACACAGTTCGTACAGGGCAGAAGTGTTTGTTTTGCAAATGCCTCTCAAAATGAATCGTGGGTTAACCTGTAGCAAAGACGAAGTGAAATGCCTAATTAAAATTTTATCAGACAAACATATTTCAGAACAAAGCACGCAGCCTGTGGACTCTGGCGTGTAGCCAATCAGAAAGCGAGGTGATGAGGCGCAGAGGAAGCACCGGGAAACAAAATCAAAACAGCCGGTGGCAAGGCGCGACAGAAAGTCCAGTGGACGTCGGAGATGGATTCGGTTAAAAACAAACTATCGCCACTGGATCCTCTTCGTCCGCCATGATTGTTTACTCTGAAGTCACGTTTGATCTCGAGGGATTTTCCGTCTGACCTGGGAATGCCCGGTAGTCAAATCGGTTTTTGTGTAATGTGTGGATTTTGCCGTGTGGCTGCACACCACACTCTCTATGACCAAAACTGTTAGACCCGTGATTTTTTATCGCCTTGTGTGGGGTCTCTCAGGTTTGGAAAATCGGCCGACAATTTTAAAATCATCCCGTGTGAACCAGGCTTAAGAGATGGGCTTTAATCATCTGATTTAATCCTGACGGATAACCGCTATGAGCAGAACCAATTAAGAACTTGCTTTAACCAATGAGAGGAGTTTACTCACAAGTGACATGTGTTTTGGTCCATTTCGAAATGCTGCCTTGTGTAAGCGAACCAAAACAAGAAAAAATATTGCAACATTGTAACAATTTTAATCCCTGTTTAGGAACAAAGCAAGCGATCTACAGGTCTGAAAAAGCCCTTAGATATCCACATGCAGAACTGTGTATTCCACTTAGTTTTCTGTGAAATATTGACAGAATATTACTGATTACAAAAACTACACATTTCCACCAATTTCCCCAGTGTTCACAGACACTTGTGCCATATGCCATATTTTAAATGTGTATCGTTTTCTGCTGTTCAATTTTTGAGGCTTATTGACTCACTAAATGGGGCAAACTGTTATTGTCAGTCATATAGTCTCTTCAATGTCTTGAACAAAAAAAGACAGATTTTGCTTGAGAATCACTATAGAAGTCACGATTTGTATAATACTGCAGATGGTTAGCAGCTGCTAAGCACTTAAAAGGAAGGTCAAATGGCAAGAGGAACCCCCGCCCCCAACTTTGTTATTACATAACACAACAGATAGCAGAAGCTGCCTGTGTGTACAAGATAAAGGCCTTCACAAAGGACCCTCATTATAAGCACAGCCGACAGTTGCACCTGCTCAGGCAGATGATAGACAATAGGGGCTTTTGCACTGGAGGAACCTGTTCCTAGTTCCTTGAACTTTCTTTTTGGCTTGTTTGCACCGTTTTTTAGTTCTAGGAACGCCTTTTGGATGAACTAAATTAATTAAGTGATAAAAATTAAATTAAGGGTCTAACCCAACACAATAGAAACTACCAATAAAGTAAGTGTACGCTGATTGGTCGAACACATCTCATTCGAAACAGCACCTACCATTTCTAAAAACCGTGTAAAGTTTAAAGTGTAAAGTATTTTATATTGTTACAAGACATAAACATACATAAAGCTAATGTTAACGGCATTTACCTGTCACATTTGTCTGCGGTGTTGTGTTGTTTAGCACTGCAAGTTGTCGTAGGAGATTTCGTCTTTTAGCCCTCTCCATCGCATAACTTATACGTCTACATTCCATCACGAATCCCACGACAGACAACAAAACACAGCTCCAATCACGCCGTCCTCCATTTTCCAGTTGTTGACGTTGTTGAATGCGGCACTTAAATGACGTCAATGTCCGCTGGCGGTGCGAATGCAACCTGGGAAATGGCCCTAGGGGAAATTTAGTTCTCGGGGGAACCGCCCTGGTGGCTAATTTCTTTAACTGCCAAAGCTCCTAATCTGGGACTGCATTAGGTGGAAACTAATTGGGAATTGTCGCATTACAATTTGTAGTTGATCAGAGAAAACGCAAACGCAGTACATCTTTCTGATGTACTGAGATACTACAGTGTAGTCCTCTGTGCAAATAAGGATTTGTAAAGCCAAGTAATGGTTTGACAGACTCTATGTTGACATATTTACTATATATACAGCTAAGGGCTTGTCCTTTTTTTAAATAGCCCAAAGATTTTTTAAATAATCAGAGCCTGGTAATCCAAGATGTTATCCATGCTAGTGGGTTGCAGATGATATTCTGCTGCATTACATTCTGAATGTCTGAACTTCCTACTTGGAAAAGTGTAATTGAACACCACTTGAACTCAGACTTTCACCTAGGGAAATTGTGCAGAAATCCACAATTCTGATTTCGCCCAGAGATCCAGCTGTATGACATCAGTTCATGATAAACATTCACTTTTAAGCCATTGAAATGCATCAGTGAGTTCCTACATTACAAGATAATTAAGCCGTAGGTGTGTAAAACACAGTATGAAACACATGATTCTCTCAGCTGATAATTGTACATCTGCAAATGTAAGCATTGCACAGCACTGTGTATCCTCTGCAATTTAGTTGCTTGGAGACGTCCGTTGTTCACAAACCAAAATGACAGCACTCTACAACCTCCGGGCAATAGAACATTTTAGTGGTCAGAAGTCAGAGATGTTATGTACAACCTGTAGGAGTATTAGATGGAACGCAGTATTAAAGAGAGAACTTAAAGAGGTACAGTACAATAACCCTGAGCAGTAGACTTACATCAATATTTGAGTCCACTTTAATGGAAGAGACAAAGTATATATATATATATCTGGAATACAAAACATTTAATTAGAGTCTGAGAATTCCCACAAATAACATGAAACTGTCAAGAACAGCGGAGGCCTTAAAGCAAACCACAAAAATAGCAAATACAAATTCAGTTCACTCCCCTGGTGATATTCCAACACACACTTTCTCTGAAGGATGTCCCATGATATAGATGCATGCAATATCTGTCAGGTATTAGAGCAGATATCCTGAGATGTAAATTTTATGACAGCTCACGAGACGAGTTCTGCTGAGGCCAGCGGGATAGTGGATTCCCGGAACTGCCCCCACAATGCATTGCAGCATCAATTCTCTAAGTATGGCCCATACTGCATGTAAATAATAAATAAGGTGAGACTGATGGGGATTTTGGATGCTGACAGATGGTGTGTTTTGCATCTCTTTGAAATCTGGAGACTGCACAAGCCAAACAGGGGGCACTTTATAGGCTGGAGACCATCAATACGCTTCTAAAAAAAGAAAGGTAAACGTGACGTCTTGATCAGAACATCTGGATATCCTGAAAGAATCTGAAACTGTAGCTGGGAGGAGGTGCTTGTTTTTTTAAAGCTATGCATTCATGATGGTTGCTGGTGTTCCAACGAGGCTTAAACCAGCAAGACATCCTTGGCCATGAAGCACCTCCAGACAAAAAACATGTTGGTTGACTAGCTTCACCATCTCCTTTTCACAAAGAACAGCATGGACATAATGTAATCGAAAGGCTTTTCGTTTACAACTGTAGCAAAAAAAAACACACACATAGCAACTCAGACGGAGCTGCCAAAAATTGCTAGGAGAACGGCACTTGTATTTGTGTGGTGAATCTATGAACTGTACACAAGACCATCTATTCAGTAGTCAAGAGAATTAAACTTCTACTGTATGTCAGATGGACTCGTGTCCATTCCAAAAGCTCTCGTGTGAAAGCGTACGTCGTCTAGAGGATCTTGAAAATATGAAAGATGACTGATAAATAATGCATGATTTCATAGGACGGAGACAAATGTGTGCTTGTGTGTTTGTAGGTGGATTTCATTTTTTGTGTACAAACATTCTCAGTCAGTTTGAATAGGAAAAATTTACATAGGAAAGAAAATCCACAAATGAGATCCTTTTCATATCTCAAGACATCAATTACTATTAAATGGAGAGCATAGTCTGCAGAAGACCCAGTAGCATACAAGTTGTATGTACTGCTTTTATGGTGCTTGGCAGACCCTGGTCATTATGTGCTTTAATATACTTTCATTACTTATAGTCTTTAAAATTGCATGGAGCTTCTGAACTGTAAGAAAAAAAAAAAAGTCCTGAAATGAATGTAAAAAAACAAACAAAACAATGATCACCATAATGGTGACGATACACTTTATTATTTTCAATAAAACAATATCTAAACCTCTGTTAATTCTCAACAATAACTTCTTTACATGTATGAAATAAACTGGTTTCACACTGAAAGGGCCTTAAGGCTGTGGCTGGAAGTCAGTTCTTGTGTTTCTGCTCATCTCTACTCTTTTTTCTATACTTGTTTCACTGTTCTTCAGTGATTCTGCTTGTCAGGTGTTCATCAATGTCTGAATTAACTCAAATATTTTTATTCACTCTGTCAAGTGGACTATATTAGTGAACAAATGTAATTGAATAATGAATGAGGGCATAGGGTGTGATTTTGAACACAGCCTCTAAAAGTCGACTTTGAGCGCTGTTAATTCACAGTATATTCCTGTAGGATACTTTCTCGAAAACTACAAATATTACCAATAAAGCATAGTTTTCTACGGTATGTTACTGTTTTAATGGAAAATGGTATGTTGCTGTCAGAATTTGGCCATTTTTACAGCAAGGTTTAACAGTGTAGATAAGATTTTTTTTTAGAATGTGTTTATAGAAAGATGTTTCATCTCAACAATTGGCATGTTGTTGAAAGGCCAGTGATGAACATACTGTACTTCTATACCCTCACAAAATTATCAAGTCCTGTCTGTAACATCCATGCTATCTATCTCCTTCAACCTACCTCTGATCTTGTGTATGACCAGGTCCACCTTGCCGTAGGTGCCCTTCCCAAGCTCCCTGATGACCTCATAGTATTTATTAAAGTCCAGTTTCTCCAGGTTCTCGGCAGTGATGAGCTGCAGCTCTTCCAGGATGTCAATAGAGGAACGGGACATGTGAGGTGAGGAGCTCATTATTCCAGAGACGGAGAGGCCAGTTACCACGACAACGGTGATGATTTAAAATTCTAAAGGCAGGAGAAGGAAAAAAAGAGGAGATTGTTGACATACATGATAAAATAACCTAAAATAACAAGTTCCACACCTAGTGCAGCTGAACCTGATTGCATTGGACACACACTTTATCAGTAACATCACAGATACAGAGATTGTGGGCATTGGTTAGCAACGCAAACAAGTCTTTATATAACCTCATGCATCCTACAGTTCACTGATCTTCTTTCTGTTCTGTGGAGACCCTTTCATGTGCACGACATCACAGACTGTCTCTCAAATGAGAACGCATGAGAGGAACTGAGCAGAACAAAAGATCAGAGCGCACAGACCCGTACCGATCCCTTTTGTAATGCTAAAATCACATAGTCCCATAGGGCTTTTTACTTCCCCACCACGAAACACTCTCTATAAAGGTGTTAGAGGACAAACTGGCCTGTTGCATAACACCATGTCCTATTGTTTCAGCTAACATGCACTATATCGGTGCTATATTGGAGTCAAAAAGAAGCCAAGTCAAAAAGAACAAAATGAGAGGAATATCATTCATAAAGTAAGTATGTAGTTGCAATGCACAAAAAATAGTACAAACACAGCCTAAGATGCTGGGAATCTGTGTCTGACACCATTTGCGAACATGAATGACACCCAAAACATGAATCTGGCTGAAGCTATTGCATGCTTTATTACTTTTCTAAGCAACTTAAGATTGTCAAAAAAAGGTTGACCAATGGCCAATATAATGCCGGTATGTGTAACATAATTTAATAAAAGATAATTTGGTAAAACTGTATTTTAAGGTGTCCTTGTTACAATGTAGTTATACAATTAAGTATTGAGCATTATTAATGAACAACAGATACTTACTATAGGGTTAGGATTATGGTTTGTTTTAGGGTTAGATGCTTGTAATAATTGAATTGCATAATTTACTGTTAGTAATTACATTTAACATGTGTAACAATGACACATTAAATTAAAGTGTTAGCAAAAATAGATCAAACTTGCAAATTGGAGTTTTAGCATGCTTTTATTTCCCGAAACATCTGTTGTTTTAGCATATGTAGGAAAACAATTTAAAGGCAGTGTGAATTTTGTGAAACTAAATTAGAATGTCGTGAGATATTAGATCTCATTATGGCCATCTTAAAGAATGCTCAATGGGATTTCCACTAATATAACAGACTGCCTGATGAGATTTCTGAATGAATTTGGAGTCCTGATGGCACATCGGTCCTGCCAGTGCTCATTAATAGAGAAGAATGTGTTGAATAAGACAGGATGACAGCACTTCCTGTTCATTGACACCATCTGTGGAAATATTAAAGTGTGTGTGTGTGTGTGTGTGTGTGTATGTATGAGAGGGAGAGAGAGGGAGAGAGAGAGGGAAAGTGTGGAGCTGTTTTTTTTTAGGCTACTCATCAAACACTTTGAACCCCATGCACAAATCTAGGTCATTCAACTTCCCATCACAAGGATTAAAGGATCACAAATACAATAAAAGGGGGACTGTGTCAGGTAATAAGAAAGTCTTGCTCTAGTGGGTAACATTCACACCGCAGCAGAAAACAATTGATTCGAGTGCTACATTCAGTTCTGTTCATGCATCATTGACTTGCGAAATAAAGGGACAACCACATCACACCTGAATTTTAAATACGTTTGGTTGATATATGTGCTGTATGAGCCATTCTCCAGGGGGAAAAGATGCAAGATGATGCAAGTAACAAGAATGTCCCAGATAGATTGATAGATAGATAGATTTAGACAGGCAGATAGATAGATAGATAGATAGATAGATAGATAGATAGATAGATAGATAGATAGATAGATAGATAGATAGATAGATAGATAGATAGAGTTAGACAGATAGACAGAGTTAGACAGACAGAGAGATAGGTAGATAGATAGATAGATAGATAGATAGATAGATAGAAAGATAGATAGATAGATAGATAGATAGATAGATAGATAGATAGATAGATAGATAGATAGATAGATAGATAGATAGATAGATAAGCCCCTTTCACACAGCGCGTTGATCCCGGGAAATTGCCAGAACGCCTTCTGTGTGAATGCAAACACGACCCGGGATTGATGCCGGGTTGGGGACCTAGTAACATTGCCGGGATCAGTCCCGGAATGCGCGCTGTGTGAACAAAAGCCGTAATCAATGCCGTGTCGTAATGATGACGATGAAGTGAAAGCAGGCTAGTGAAACGGTACGTAATGCGCTAGTTTATGATCGAATCAGAGAAAAAAAATGCACAAGCGTGGTTTCTCGAGAGAGAGAAATCGCAGCTCATAAGCAAACTGTAGACACTGCTGAGACATTACATGTCACATCGATGTCACGTGTCTTTACGGGATTTTTTGCGGGTTGTGTGTGAATGCACTCTCTGATTCCGGAAAATCACTCTGTGTGAAAGGGGCTATACAGTAGATAGATAGATAGATAGATAGATAGATAGATAGATAGATAGATTGATAGATTGATAGATTGATAGATAGATTGAACAAAATGTGTACAATAACAGAATAATGAGCAGTAACTCGATGTCCTTTTCTCGGCGGGTCTTTCCAGTGGACATACAGACATCATCAGCCCACACAGTTTCTCATCTCTGGAGTAAATGTGCCATGTTGTAGCACAGCTCGCTTCATCTTTACCAGTGTGCCGAGCCTGGTGCTTTATTGACCTGTTCCTTATCTTATGTTCACTGTTTACTTCTCTGGCTCTCCTCCTCCAGCTTCGACAGAAAAAGCAATACTGCAAGAGATGAAGTGGCTGCCAAAATCCTGCGCTGAGTCATTTAAAGGTAATCATCATTACAAGCAGCTTAATCAATGCCATACGGGCTCTTACGCCACTACACTCAACGCTCTCACTGTAAATATCCATCTAAGTCCTTTAGAGGTGAGCACTAATTATGCACAGTATGCATAGCAATGTAATCTACAACTACAACCTGTACCCACTGTCACATGACATGTGACATTGTCTTTAATGAAAGAAGGTTTCCTTCAAGCATCACTATGCTGATATTCGGGATTCAGGACTCAAACAACCCCTAAACCTAAATGTTAAACTTTAGTGCATAACCTGGACATGAAATTCGGGATTCAGGACTCAAACAATCCCTAAACATAATTATTAAACTTCAGTGCATAACTCGGACATAAAATTCAGGATTCAGGACTCAAACAATCCCTAAACATAATTATTAAACTTCAGTGCATAACTCGGACATGAAATTCGGGATTCAGGACTCAAACAACCCCTAAACATAATTATTAAACTTCAGTGCATAACCCGGACATGAAATTCGGGATTCAGGACTCAAACAACCCCTAAACATAATTATTAAACTTCAGTGCATAACTCGGACATGAAATTCGGGATTCAGGACTCAAACAACCCCTAAAATTAATTATTAAACTTCAGTGCATAACTCGGACATGAAATTCAGGATTCAGGACTCAAACATCCCCTAAACATAATTATTAAACTTCAGTGAATAATTCAGCTTGTTGAGGAGAAATGTGCTGTATAGTTTTCGAAGTGATCTGTCTTAAGATTTTGCCATAAAATGGCTAGAAAAAAATCCTATAGACTTTTATTGAAGGAGGAACTGTACCCATACTACAGCTTTGAGGTGACATCTTTTTGACTTTTTGACACTTAAGTAGCCTTTTATTTCAGTAATTTAATATCTAGTATATTTATTTAAAAAATATACTAGACTTGAAGCACACTACAAGTAGTAAAATAAAGCACACTTGTTTTTCACAAGGCTAGTTTGCTCCCTAGTGCAGGTAGTCCTGGTGTTTGTATTTGAGCAGTACAAATCCTTTCTTACCAATTTACAGTTTAACATGAGAAACCTGTACAGATATTGACAGAAAGTGCTCAGCAGACTGATTTTGTTTGTCGACAGTATATTTTATTTACTCTGTTCCCATGGTAATCGAGTTACAGGCAGATAAACCACCGGTGGCAGCTGAAAATGGTGTTAGGACCTTCTGTACTTTCAGAAAACCTCTCGCCATCAGTCTTTGTAATGAAGAAGATTTGTCTTGCGCTGAAAACTGAACTAGACAGGGTTCAAAACTAGATTGAAATTGCCATTGGAGTTATGGAGTAATCAAGGTATGGAGGCTAGATATATAAGCCTGTCGAATGGTTTTGCAGCACAAATCCCTCTACCATTAATCACAGCACCAAGCATGTGTAGCGGGAGCGCAGAGGGAATTAATATCTGGAATATACAGAGAATACTCATATATACGCACCTTATTCACTGGATGCCATTGAGCAACTATTGATTTTTCCAAAAGCCTTAAAGTAATAGTTCAGCTCAGAATGAAATTCGTGTCATCATTTACTCATCCTCATGCCATTTAAAACCTACATTTCTTTCTTCTAGAAGATATGTTGAAGAAAGCTAGGGTTCAGATTACATCAGGCACATTGATTTGTATTGTATATGGACAGAAAAAAAAAATGGGGGTGTAATAATACATCATGTCACAATATATTGCAATGCAGAAATGCAACAATGTATCACGAATAGTGACAATATGTATTGTGTATAGGCTAGTTCACCCAAAATAAAAAATGTTGTGCAAGAAAAAAATCAAGTTTACAGAGTTTTAGCGTCAGTACTACATTATACTACTATATATATTGTTGAATATAATGTATAATAATGAAATGGGGGACTATTTATGGGTCCTGATAATGCCAAATGTGTGTTACCAGTAAAACTGGCCTACATTATTTTAAATATATCTAGTCAGTGACAGAGTGCAAGCATATTCCTCTAAAATAATTCTGCTTTCAGCTTCAGAATCACGAATAATGTTATTCTGGTGTCACTATTGTCCTGTGCTTTGGGATACCAGCACCAAGCCTATTCATTTACTACACCCAAAATGTAAAACCAGATTTACCATTTTGATCAACAGTACATTTTTTGTGATACTTTTATCATATGTCTTGGAATATCGCAATAATATCGTATCCTGAGTTCAGTATCGTGATGTGTATCGAATCGTGACTTGAGGGTATTGTTACACCCCTATCAGGCACCATTGTCTTGTATTGTATATGGACAGAAAAAAAATGGAGAGAGATTTTTTAAAATATAGTCTTTTGTGTCCCACACAAGAAAGAAAAGTCAGAAATAATTGGACCGGCATGAGGGTGAGTAAATGACAGAATTAAAATTTTTAGATGAACAACCCTTTTAAATGAGTTGCTTCTAAGTTACTTCCTACTGTCTCTTGTATTGTGCACCTCCGATTTCTTATCAATGATTTTGTTGTTTGGCTTCTATAGTCCAATGCTGTGCAGCTCAGGCAGTGTTTTTGGCCGTTCATTTACACAACAACAGCGTTTTAGGGCCTGAAAATGGGAACTTTTGAAAACAGGATTCTATTTGCATTTTTTGGAAACGATATCGTTATCGTCTCTGTGAAATTGTTGAAATGGTAATGTCATGCGGATGTGTATTACGTGTTCAGTCTATAGATGCGTAGTGTTTCTTTACAGAGTGACATCGCCAACTACTGGCCTGGCGTGAATAAAACAGCGATTTCAGTCATTTTCACAGATCTGTGTGAACAGGGATCGTTTTGACAATGTTGTCGTCTGTACACAGAAAAAATGCAAAGGACAAACTTTTCCGTTTTTAGTACATCGTTGTCATGTAAAAGTACCCAGAGTCAGAGCAAAAAGATAACTGAAAAAATTAAGTTGATTAGGAGCTAAACTCTCGCAGGACAGTGTCCCTCCAGGAACCGTGTTTGAGATCACCGTTTTAGAGAAAACCCTATAATGCTGGTTCTATAATGCTGGCACACACTCACACACACACACACGATGCTTACAGCGCTATGAAGCATTATATGTTCACGCTTGAAGTCAGATCAGTGGAGACACTAAGGGCTCGAGGCTTGGTAGTGCTTTCACAGTGAGCACGAGTCAATACAATCAAAATTGACCAAATATATATATATATATATATTTTTTTTATTTATTTTTTTTATGCATGTCGTCTTGGCCAGGTGCATAAAAATGTTTGTCTTGATGATCTTTTATCAAAAGAATAACTTGCTCCCCCTTGTTCCTTTTAATGGCCTCTCACTTTTTCATCCCCCACCCTTCCTCCAGCCCCCCGCTTGCTGTAACGGCCACTTTAAAAGATCCCTTCAATTCCTGAAGGATAAAATCTAAATTTGAGACTTTTTATCATTAAATAAATATCATTAATTGTTAGTTTAATATACTGTTTCATTACCAAATATGGCAGATTATGGAAGTAAACAGGATTGAAAATGGTATTGTCTGGGTGGCTCTGCATGAAAGGTCTTTTCTAGCTGCTCATATAATCCTAGATTGAGTTTAGGTCTGGTAAATATACTTATTTCAAACATTGCAGGATGCCTGACCAAAGTTGCTTGACCACAATTTTGCAATTGCATTATAATAAACTTCAGGTTTCATTAAATTCAAGCAGTTACAAGATTGTTTCTTCACAAACGTCATAGAATGAAATATAATGTCACCACAGTTTAAACATTATAAGACTAGACTCTTGACTGACTGTTGAAACTCTGGATATCAGATCTTGGAATTCAAATAATGAAGCTCATCTAGACAAAGGACACAGCTGTGTGTGTCTGAATACTCACATCTAGTGACAGTCATGCATTGGCCAGTATTTTGGGCATTTTCAGCTTATTGGCATCTGCCGAAAACCTCTTTTGCACACACACACACACACACACACACACACACACACACACACACACACACACACACACACACACACACACACACACATAGATATTTAAATACTGTAAACAAATAAGTAATAGTAAACAAATATGTAAATGCTGAGTAAATGTTCTGTAAAAATGTCAGTGTCAAATCTCAACAGCCAAATCTAAAATTATATGCATCTATCCCACATTATATCTGCCCTGTAAATTACAATTATTGTTGCTAGATGACATCAAATTTATTTGCAAACTTAATGAGTAATATAGGGTTATTACAGGCTGTAATAACCCTATATTACTCATTAAGCTTGCATATAAATTTGTATTTAAATATTTGAATTTATATATGTGCCAGCAAAATCGTGTCTGAACAATACTGGTTATAAACAGGACATTCAGGTTCATGCACAGAATGTACACTTTACACTTTGCCTTTGGGTTTGTGTGAGTGTGTGTGCATGTGCATGGCTATCCATGCATGCAATATAAAAACAAGAAGTAAATGAATAACCATCTCACTTTAGCATGTAATTTACACACACACACATATATATATATATATATATATATATATATATATATATATATATATATATATATATATATATATCTATGGAATGCCACTTCACTTATACACGTCTAACAGCAGCTCAAGATGTGTTTCAGCCTATTGTTCTTCAGTGGATTGCTTCCTATGCAGATTACATAGTGAAGGGCTCAGCTGCATTGAGACCTTTATGTCAATAATAAGAAAACAACGAACGTCTGACTGTTTTCTTGCACCAATAATATGTAATTATAACACATATACGTATTATAATAAACCTTGGAAATAAAGTAAGGTATTAGGGAAGTAAGGCATGTATTTAGCAGTTCTTACTGGCAAATGACATTGGAAAATGAGAATGAGACTGAGCATCAATATGCATATTTCATCAAATATATTAATGTTAAATACAATGTAATGTTTCCTACCTTTCAGGAAGCAAACGATGCGCAATCACCCCGCTGTCATTCCGTCGTGGTCAATGTTTAAAACTAGACCATCAGGAGCAATAACTGCATGTATCTCTCAGCTCTCCTCTCTGTTATATATTTCTTAAAACCTTGATTTAATTTATTCTTGTACACATCCGACAGAGCGACTGCCGTTGCCCTATTGTCTCTCCGTTGGTGGTGGATGTTAGTAATGACAGCTCTGTTCCAGCCCACCGCGTTCTAGACCAATCAGAGAACAGGCTGAGCGAGCGCTACACACGCCCATTTGGGAAAACAACCAATCAGAGAGCAAACTGAGGCAGCGCTGCTCAAGCCCGACCAATCAGAGAAGAGAGCGATGACTCACTGGAGTCGGTGCATTCTGTCTCCGTACAGATTTCTTTTCTCGTGAGGCGCTTGAAAATTCAGAGACTGCAGTCGCACAGATACGATAACATCAGTTCCCAAAGTCATGAAAAACCTAGAAATATGGTGATTTTCAAACATATATTAATTACTTCAATGAGCTAATTGTTTCTGCATTATTACATTGTTAAAATTAATACCTTTTTCGCTAACTGTGATTTTGTATAGCCTACATTTCTGAAAGTTACCTCTGATAACATGATCAATGTGGACTTTCTGTGGATTTTCTGTAAAGCTGCTTTGAAATGATGTGAATTGTGAAAAGCTACACAAATGTGAATTGAATTTAATTGAGACATGTAGGCTAATGGAAAAATCATGGAAACGTCAGGGAAATACATTAAATATTTATTTAGTACATGTCTAGTTATTATGCTGGAAAAGTTGAGAATGCAATGCCCATAAAATTATTAGTTTCATAATTTGAGTAATTTGTGATTGAGTAGCTAATCATTGTAAGTGTCGTGGTCATTCATTGGTCGAGATGTGGGAACTCTTTGTCATTTAAACTATATCATGTGTTGATGAATTAAAGGTGAGGCGGAGGATGGTTAGCTTAATTTAAGCTACCTTTGTCCTCATTGACTTTTCAATCTTTGTGTCAAAAAGTAGGCTAATCTCCCCCAGACAGGTAAAAATGTTACAATAATTTCGAAATGTTTTAAATCAATGTTAGTTAATTTTCGAACCAGTTTAATTTTGATACACAAATTGGTGATCCATTAATAAGGGGTGAATTCAGGGTCTTTAGGACAATTTTTGCCACTGAGATGACTTGTCATGTCTGTGTCATTGATGAAAAAGAGTGTGAGTGAGTATTTTAAGTAAGATAAATGTAATATAATAATACATTTTTTATAATGGATCAGAACTGCATATACACGTAAATAAATAAATAAAGATGAATATGTAATATCCAACTTCATTGCATATTATTGCATTATTGCATTCTGATGTAATACAGTATGTACATAATAGTAACAACAGAATATTTGCTTTAGGCCTATATAAACACTATACATATCTGCATGTGTCTCTATGAAGGCCTGCTGCTCTGCTTATGTGATGGATGTAAAGCAGCTTAACTCGGGCCAAATTACTCTGATTAATCGCTAATGCGCCGTCCTCCATCTCAGCTCCTTCACACTCATGGACTGTGGACTGATATTAAACTATCCAGCGCTAGGAAGATTTCCAGTGGAAAACATGAGGACTCCAGAGGCAGAGAAAAGGCTTCAACATCAGAAATTGAATGCGAGTTAACTAAGTTATTGCTGCTTTGTGCTGGGTGGGAATGAAGGAGATTGCTTTATCTGAGAACATTTAATTATGTCCTGCACGAGGAAAGCCAGCATGCCTCTGTGGTCTGCAGTGTGTGTGTGTGTGTGTGTGTGTGTGTGTGTGTGTGTGTGTGTGTGTGTGTGTGTGTGTGTGTGTGTGTGTGTGTGTGTGTGTGTGTGTGTGTGTGTGTGTGTGTGTGTGCGCGCACATTATCAACATGCATCTACAGCTTATGTTGAGCCTCAATATAGTCCATAGAGGCATGCGTGCTTGACTACAGAGATTATGCAGGACTCAGAGCAAACCCTTGTTGTGAAGCATTTATATCTTATACACAGTCCTCATATATTTAAGCAATATCACACGAAAGTCCTGTTACTGAATACATCACGGCTGACTGTAGCTCAGTGAACAAGTTAATATTGAGTTAAATATTAAAGACAAATCGCACAAATAAGAAATGAGGAATTTTTATTACCAACATGCACTTACTATAGGCTTAGGGTTAGATTGTAATTATGATTTACTGTCATTACTATAATAAATTATGTGTAAAAAAAAAAAGAAAAAAGTAAAGTGTTACCGTTTGAAAATAGATCCAGTAGAATTTACTTGTCATATTTACAATTTGTTACATATTTTATATATTTGTTTATTTATCTTGCATGGGCTTTTACTAATACTCCCAAAAGTTGAGATAATGTTTTTCTTCTTTTTCTTCCATTTTATCATTTCGAATACATTGGACAAAATCAACTGGACAAAAACAGATATTAAAGATTAGTTTATTAAAATCAAAAAGGTCAGAGGATCAAAAAGTCAAAGCATCATCAAGTTATGTTTGCCAGACTGTATTTTTCTCATATAAAAAAAGCTGTTCACATGCAGTAAAAAAGTGATTAATACATGAAAGTTCTTACATACAGCCCCTTTAATATTCCACATTTTATTTAAGTCATTAAAAATATAAAAAACACAATTCAGAATTATGTACTGACAAAACCAAATTAAATCACATTTGAGCTTCTTCTGTGACTATATTCCAGCTCGGCACACTATATGCTTGTTTTCACATGACACTTGTTATTCTGGACACTTGTTGGCTGTTTTTCTTCACTATCTGCACCAACTAATCTATTAAAAAACAATTTAAAAAATGGTTTTGTAAAAAAAAAAAAAATACATTTCAAGGTTTTTTAAGATCTGTGAAACGTGTCCAAACCCTGGACTGGTTCTCAGCTGTGTCTCTCCAAGCCCACATATTGTTGGAAGTGTGTGTGTGTGTGTGTGTGTGTGTGTGTGTTTGTGTGTGTGTGTGTGTGTGTGTGTGTGTGTGTGTGTGTGTGTGTGTGTGTGTGTGTGTGTGTGTGTGTGTGTGTGTGTGTGTGTGTGTGTGAACGGCCCTCACCATGGCTACCGCTGTCACACAGGTGAATCTGTCGAGCCTTGGGGAGCTCATTACAAGATTTTGAAGGAATTTATTTAGTGCTGCTGTACAAGACAGTGTTGACAAGACACACACACACACACACACACACACACACACACACACACACTGTTCACACACCTGTTTTAGGATCACACTCAGTAAATCTCAGCGAGGGTCCTGAGCATCAGAGCCCGTTTCGCTCTACATTTGTAAATCTCCTGTTAAATGTCACTGGCCCAAACAACGACATGTCATCGTGCCGCAACACCAATACTGTGTGTATTTCTCGTATATTTCTCGTTCGTATTTCTTCTTCTCCACTGCTCTTACATCTGACGAAGTGTTTTTGTCAGTAAATGCACACTGTGTAACACTCACATGGAGCGCAAGGTGACCGACTGCTTTGTTCGAATCAATACTGTATTGAGTGTTCAAACTCAGACTGCTCTTTATTTATTGCTCTATTGACAACATCTCTATTCATCTTCAGTTCTTATATTCTCTCTCTCACACACACACACACACACACACACACACACACACACACACACACACACACACACACACACACACACACACACACACACACACACACACACACACACACACACACACTGTTCACAAATTTGAGGTCGGATTTGTTTAATGTTTTTCAAAGAAGTCTCTTATGTTTAGCAAGGCTGCATTTATTTAATCAAAATACCGTAAAAACATTAATATTGTGAAATATTATTTCAATATAAAATAACTGTTTTCTATTGTAATATATTGTAAAAAGTAGCCATGATATTGTCACATATATTGTAGTGGTAGCCATGATATTTTCAGGATTATTTGATGAACAGAAAATTAAAATCTACAGCATTTATTTGAAATAGAAATCTTTTGAGATTTATTAGTTATTTCAAGAACTATTCACTGGAAGATTCTTCGAAGAACCCAAAATGGGTCTTGTATGGCACAGGCAAACAGTAAAAATCGTAGCCATATGGATTGTAGAGGCGAGGAGCTTTTATGAGCATTATCAGACTTAAGATTTTCACCAATCAGAAGATAAAAATTGGCTAAAAAAGCGACAGACTTACATTAAAGGAGATCAGACCAGACACCAGCATAGAAACATTTCACCTTAAAACTTTTCTACAAGAGTCAGAAATGTCAAGGAATCATTGATAATGGTTTGGGATTTGTGGCTTTGACTGTCAGCTAAATTGACTATGATTTATGAGTAAAACTCAGTGTGTGAGTGACTAGTTCTGACGGCCATCGTCGACCAGTGATTGAGTCCCGTCGAGGCGTCCGGCCCGATCCCCTCAGAAACAACATCAGCTTATGACTGCAATCCTGATCGACGACTCTTACAGTTTTGCCGTGAGCCATGTTACAATTTCACTACTTGTCAGTTCCTCTCTCCCCTTTTTAACGTTGCTGTGAAGCATATTCTCGTGAATGGGAAAAAGACGTCTTTTGGGCTTTTCTCTGACTGCCGGTGATTTTCCCTTCCAGTGATGGATCTGATAAAGATAAAAGGGTAAAACTTTTTTTATGGTCCCTTTTGAACAAAAATTATTCTTTAAACCAACTTAATTCAATTATGGACGATGGTTTCACACAAGCAACTTATTTTTTATTAACATTAATGGAATTTTTTGAATCTTTGTAAGCTCCTTGTGTTGTGACACAACTGAATGAGAAAGAATTGATGCGAAATAGTAATGTCCAACCAAATCAATGGAATTGCGTTCCTGTAACTTAAACTGGTTAAGTTTAGTTAACATGCTTACGTTTATTTAAAACTAAACTGAACAAAAAGTGTGTTGGATTTACGTTATTTAGTAGTGTACATCAGTCATTTTAGGTCACTCGATTGAATTTCTAGACTATCGCTAGCTATTAGCTAATATTAGCACTTATTGACATCTTAAATGCTCAGATTTATATACTCTATCAGCCACAGGAGATTAATTTATTTGAATCAGTCCACAGATTAACCAAATGCTCCACTTTTAAATGGTAATTTAAATGGTTATAATAATTCCAATGTAATTGAACGTTAAACACAATTACACACTATCAAGTCTTCCCCTTTTCTCATTTCCTCAAAAACACATAAAATAACACTTAATTTCAACATTTATTCTCTCTTAATTCAGCAAATGCAAAGCATGCTGGGAACTAACAAGCACCGCCCAGTTTCAGGTTAATGCAACACAAATCAATCATGTAATCCAACACAAACAGATTAAGTAAACTCAAATTGTACATTTATTTAAGCAGATTGAACACAATCAAATTAAGTTTGGACAAAATGTATAGCAATTGTGTTGCTTAAGCTAATTTTAATAAAGCAATTTGAACAAGCAGCCAAAATAAAAATGTTTCAGTGCAATATCTTAAAAGCATCCCAGAACAGACTATCAGAAATACTAACAGAAATTAAAGACTTTGCCTTTAGATTAACTTTATGTTTTCTTACCACCTTACCACCTTCTTCGTCACATCTGGGGGTTTTTTATCGCAAAATTAAACCCTTTATATTAGTTTAAAAAAATGATGATTAAGTATAGTGGAAAATTATACAGGTTAAGTTGATAAAACGCAATACAATAGTGTTTTGGTGGTAAAATAAATATGTGTGTGTTATTTTAACAAAAGATATTTGTGTAAAAAGAACAGTGCCACAAAACCGAGTATTAGTAGACTCTCTGCTTAATATCTGCTAACTCTTTATTATGATGAAAATGTTACATAATTGTGCCTTGGTAAATGAGTGTTTGAAGGGCGTTCTCGAGGGAATCGGACGGCTAATATCTTGGCTGGTTTCAGCGAGTGGCTGACAGACTGTGACGTTAGCAGTCTGATGTTCATGTGGCGCCCAGCAACAATCGAGTCCAAGACAGAAGCATGTTCTCCTCCTCCCAGACCCACGGGTTCAGAAAAACAGTCCCCAAATCACAGCACTTCCCTCTGGGACCAAATCTTCCCGCTCAAGAGCCAAGGAACAATGAGCAATCTCTGTGAACAAGGCACTTCCACTGAAAAACAAGCGTCTGATAGCAGTAATGGACAATTGTGACACCCCACCCATTTAGAGAACAAGGTCGTGGTCAGGAAATGGTGCCTTTTTTCAGCATTTCATTTGAAAAGGTTACTGACTTTCAAGAAGACATACTTTCCCAACACAGTAACAATATGTAACTGCAATACATATTGGTGGACCGGCGTATGGGATTAGGGGTCATTCAACAAGAATGCGTTTTCAGTTGTAATGATTCCCAATGCTAACTCTTTAGTTTAAAACTCTAAAGTCAAAGTCAAAGCATCTTTATTTGTATCCCGAAAGAGAAATTAGTTTTGGACCTATAGAGAAATTGCTGCAAGAGTTACAACAGAGAGACACCACAAAAGCACAAGACAGTTAAAAAGACAAAAAGTACATAGAACATTAGGGCTACTCAAAGGAGCCGTGCAAATTGCAAATTTCAATTTAAAGTATTCATTTATTATTTTTATTTAAATCACAATTAAAAAGTAGCAATACTATTTGTTGCAATACCTTTAGCAATACTAAAGGTAAAATACCTTTACCCTAAAGAAGCAACATTATTCAAACTTTGTCATTAGGTTTGGAATTCATTCTGATACTGATAGAATCTTTCTGTTTCAGTGAGTCGTACATTAATAATAATTAATTATTAATATATATTGGTATACTTGGTGAAGATATAGTTCATCCAAAATTGAAAATCTCAGTCGCTGGGCCTAATTGACTTCAATACTATGGAAGGAATAGATACCGTCAACTGTTTGATTACCGACATTCTTCAAAACATCTTCCTTTGTGTTCAGCAGAATAAAGAAATTCATACAGGTTTGGAAAAACTTGAGGTTGAGAAAATGATGACAGAATTTTTCATTTTTGGGTGAACTATCCCTTTAAGTTTGTTTTTCTGGAAAATGTGATTACATTTTTTTCTGAATTATTTGATGAATAAAGTCCAAAAAAAAAAAGTTCAAAGGAACACCGTTTATTTGAAATAAAAATTAAAGGCCCTTTATGAAGAAAAGTGTTGATTTCTTTATTCATTATTATACTGAGAGAATAAATATTTAGTTCAGTCATGAAACTCCAGGCCGATAAATCCTTTACTATTTATACATTTAAACAGTCTGGTTCGTTGTTTTCTGTCTATTTATGCAGCTATATATACATTTTTACACTAATTTTGTTTATTATGATGTTGAACTGTGGCCTGTAAAACCTGTTAACACAATGGAAGTATAAATATAATCAAATGTTGAAGGAACTTAAAATAGATGCAAAGGTAAAAGACAAAATATGCTTCTGCAAAAATATTACAACATTTTTTGAAAATAACTACTGTAAGTATACATTACTTTAACATTTAGGTACACCATTTTTTAACAGCCCACTGTATATTTATGCGATCTGTTTTTCTATATAACCAATTAAACTGTAGATAATGGATATAAATGGTTACATGCAAACTGGAAGAAATTTGGATGAAAAACATCACAATCCTTTTGACTGAACATTTACAGTACACACTTAACCAAGTCAAATCTATCTAATAATGTGACTGAGTTGCGTACCATGTTAATTGTATCAGTGTAAGCCATGAGGACACAAATGGGGTGCAAATGGCACCGTTTCCTGAGAATGACTCACAGAAACCTGACAAAAAGAGCTGTTTGTGTACAACATAAAATAGGATTATATTGTAAAATGTGATGTTCAAACGCATCAGTCGAGCGCTGTCGCACGTGAGTGGTGAACACGTTTGGTATTCCTCCTGTAGCTCCTGCCATGTGCTGAAAACACACACAACACAGTCCTCACTGCTATATGAGGAGCTGTCCTTCAAGATCTGGGATCTTTAGTTCGCAAGAGTGTGAGATTGGCTTCACGTGCCGACCCCACTTTCACACACGTGACTGAGAGAATGAGAAGCTAAAATTCATGAACTCATTTTTGAGGCACTCTCAGGGGATGTTATTTAAAACATTACCTTGCTGTCGTTTTGGCTTTAGAGAATTTTCTAGACAATTAAATGCTCAATGTGAGGGATAACTATCAAATAATTAGGTATCGTTTCTCATTTTAAATGTTGGGGTTAGTTCACGCAAAAATGTAAAAATTTAATTTACTGATATTTTTAACGATACCTGAGAGATTTCTGTTTCTCCATTGAAAGTCTGTTCCACACAAACTTAGAAACTTCAAAAGGTTCATAAAGGTGCCGCAGAAAATAATGATTAATCAAATGGTTCAATTATGGTACACAAAAGCTGTTATACGGTAGGGGGGGGGGGGGGGGTACTTTTTTATGAAACTTTATCCACATTCAAATGTTGATAAAAATGGAATGCATGAAGCTAGAATAAAAGTTTTGTTGTTGTTGTTGTTGTTTAAAAGCAAAGGGTCAGTTCTTTCTTTAGATATATTGCATGTTCAGATATTCATATAACAAAATATCATGGGGGCCATGACATTTTTGTGAAAAAGCTCAAAAATGCTGGTGGTGTCTGGCAATATTAATTAGAGTTAATAAATGTTGATTTCTGTATTTGGATCCGTCACTTGCGTTTATATGTGACATATAGTTAGAATATGAATTATATTAAATATAAATATAATACTAAATATTCACTAAAATAATAATTTATTAATATTAGCGATTTAGCCTATAAAAACAAATGGAGATATTAGGCAGTCTATCCAGGCTTGTCCACAATGAAAGTGAATAGAAACTGATGCCAAAAGTGTGTATAAGTAAACTAAAGTACCATAACTTTAAATATTCCAGGTCTTACGGACAGCTTTTGTGTGAAAAACAGATCAAATTTGACCTTGTTATTCACCAATAATCTTCACCTCCATCAGAGCTCTCAATGTTGCTTGGTGTCATTGACACCAGATCTACCATAACATAACAATAACATGACATTTAACACAAATGCAAAGTTCGTTTCAACGCTTCAGAAGAGGGGAATATTTTTTGCTGATGATTACTTAAATTTTAATCAATCCCTCACAGAAAGATGTATTATTGCTTGGGCTTTGCTGTATAAATCATCTACTTTTTCCTTATGAAAAAATAAGCTCTGACATTCTGCCTATCGTCTTTTTGAGTTTCATGGAAGAATATAATATGAGTTTGGACTGACATGACTGAGTAAACTATAAATTTTGCAGTTGGGCCACATATGCAGGAAGAGTATTAATACTCCTATTAAAATGAGTAGGAATGGAATTACAGAGTCAACATCAGAGGAATATCGCACACAAATAAAGGAAAGACAGCATCAATGGATCCAGTCTGGACGGGGGATTGTTCTCATTTATACCCCGTCTGCCACATGCAGACCTTGTGCTGTGTTGCAGGAGGTTTGAAAGGTCCCAATCATGTCTTTATTCTGGGAGAGCTGGCTGGGACACACGTGACATGATAGACATTGTTTGTTTACACACAGCTGAGACATTCGTGCAAAATGCTGAAAAAGTCAAGGTTATTCAGTGTGTAAGCTCAAGGAAAAGAGAGCTTGCACACTTGGTCAACAACTTTTTTTTTTACAAAATCTTTATTAAAGGTACAATATGTAAGATTTTTGTAATAAAATATTAAAAAATCACTTGCACAGTGTGATATATTTAATGCAGTTGTGTACTTGCATTATCACAAAAGTTCCCAAGGATTTGTAAATCCAGAGAAATTCCAGTTTTAAATAATGTCTCGTCCCTTCTCATTGTCGCATATAAATGACGTAATATCCTCGGTTTCCGCTTGTAGAAACCATCGATACACAAGGCCCGGTTCTCCTTCATAATGCACTCAGTCTGGGGACGATCAGAGATAAAACGTAGACGTAGATCAACTGAGGCAAGCAGGCTTTGGGACAAACGGAGAAATAAAACAAGGATCAATATTCGAGATGGAGAGAGCTTCGTGACAAACTTGGACTCGACAGATTCTGCTTTCGCATGTGTTTTAATAGACATGTTAGCAAATATATATTATTTATTGTACACTTACAGCTTTATTGCACTTTGTTTGTACTTCAGTAACACTTTTTTATAAAGTCTGGTGATTGCAGTGAAATTAAATATGTGTTGCCCAAAAATATTTAGCCATTACTTGCAAATACTGTGGGTTTGTTCAAATGTATTAAACATGTAAAACTGGGCATCATTAACCCACCAAAGCATTTGACAAAGTCACATATTACATTTTATGTTCCTTGCAGCTGACATAAGTGATCAAACGTACAGGCAATACAAAAACTAATTTACTAGCTAATGTATAATGTATATGATTCATGAATTCCACACATCTCTGGATGGTGAGAACGACGTCTCCCAACATTATTGTTTTGAAAATGCGACCTCTGACAGCGAAAAAAATTACAGATTGTGCCTTTAAGAGGTCTAAAAGTGCTCAATAATAAGGGCTGACGTTTATTTAAGCTTTTTCTCTTTTTTATATGCGGTTTTAAAGACTTAAAGGGGAACTGAAACGAACAAAATATAATTCGAGAACATGTTGGTTATTAAAGTTGTAAACAAATTAATTAAAAAATAAAGTTAAAAACAAAACATATATGAAGTTTTCCCCAATACTGAAATGAACATTTGTTGTTATTAGAGCGCAGCCGTGTTCGATGACGTCACTAGCATGGCATCGCTGTAGGCTACTGTTATGTGAGGCTACTCTACTGCTACTCTGACTGATTTTGACAGTATGGACAGAGAATTGTACAAGTTAACACTAAAAACAGCATTTAAGTAAGAAATTGAATCAGCAATGAAATCGTAAAACTGCATATTCTTCACTGTATGAATGAAACGTATCTATAGCTACTGCTTATATAGACTGCTGTCACTATAAGAACTACTGTAATCCAGGGATCAAGAATATACTGGCACACAGAGAACCTTGTGTTTTTGACACTTTAAATGCAATATAACGATAAAGAGAGTTTAGTGCCCGCGCTGTGACAGCTGTCTGTCTGTGCAATGCGTTTAGGCGCCGCCGTGTCTCTCATACACAGTTTGAAAGCGGCTGAAATCACAGTAATGAGTATCTTGCGGTTGTCGTCGATGTAAATTGCATATATTGGATAGCATCCTCGATGTCGGATTCATTTAGCAAGGGGATCTACGGTGAAGGTGAACATCGATAACAACCAGTGGCGTCATGCCCATTCAAAGTGAGGAGGCACGTGCCCCCTCAGATTTTTCCTCCCTGGTAATTTTTTTGTCACAACTTTATTCCTATTATGCTCCATAATTACCAGAGCCTATAATGACTCAAATATTCTTCTGGATGTGTAATAAATCGGTCAGCATCAGCCCGCCCCTTTTTCCTAATATGGTGTCTGTGTATATCAAATCTAGAGCGCTACGCGCGTATCGCTCTAGAATCTTTGCTGTGTATGTTCAAGCAACTCACTCGTCTCGCACGTTGAGCTGGCAATGTTTTACAGATGGTCTTGAAGTGGTAAGTGGGCAAAGCAACAAATCGGCATTGACTAAGTTATCGGATGATATTAAAAGGTAGTGGGATTATTTGTGGTTAACCTGGAAATTTTAACTTGATCAAAAAGTTATGGATTAGATATTAGCTGCAAATTCAGAGCATTAACTTCAGTTGTGTCAGTGTAACGTTATCGATAGCTAGCCTAGTCTAACCGTAAACTAGTTGGCTAACGTTACTGCCTGCCATACAAAGCCAATAAACCATACTAGGTTAAATGCACACATTACAAGTTACTAGCTTTTCTGTTAGCTCATAAATTACTCTTTACAAGTTCCTTATTTAAAATATAATAATGAGCAGTGTAACTACAGTATTTCAATGATTTTACTAAAGTAATTTTACATTTTACATTTGATTTGATTACTTTTTTACATTTCTGTCAAATATTAACCATTTTCAAATAAACGGGGTAGTGTTAACCTTATTCAGCACTGAAATCTGCCAAACTTCTTTCAAAGTCCTTTCAAAGACACCATATTAGGCACATATTGATATTAAAATAACTTAATTTCAGAGCACCACAAAGTCAGACCTCAGCACCTGTATGAACCTTTAATGTAAGATCGTATAGGTCTCATACCAATTTAAAATCATAACATAAAAACTGCAATGGTACTGTTTTTAAAATCATGTGTAGTAGGCCTAAGTGTACAGTAAGTGTGTGTGTAAACATGCTTTAATGCAGTAGACTTCAAAAGCTTTTGAATTTGAGCTTACAGTTCTTTCATCAACCTGTCTTTTACATAAACTTACATAATAGATACTTTAACTTAGTCCTCAGATAGAGGAGGGTTGCTGCTAGCTCCGTTAAGGTATTTCTGTCCCTCCCAAACTGCATTGAAATGGTATGTTTAGCAGCCAGAATTAAAAACATTTCAGGGGGAGAAACCCGCTGACCCCTCCTAACATGATCCATATCACCCATCAGAAAACAATTGCAACGTCTCAGATTGTGCCCCCCCAGAATTTTGGCTTGCATGACGCCCCTGATAACAACTAAGAGGTGAGTAGAACTTGTTTACAGGACCCGCCGGGGTCACATTTATTCCACAGTCATTTTGCAAACAGGTTATTCGGTCCTTGATGGCATCGGATGTGTTATATTCGCTTGTTGGACAGATCGCAAAGCGATAAGACCCCCCTCTCGATCTGTTATGCTCTGAGATGCTACTTTCCTGGAGCTGTCAAGGTAGGCTACCATGCCAGTGACGTCACGGCTCAAGATGGCTGCGCCCTAGTTACAAAACAACAAACTAACATCACTGTTTTCCCCCCTTGTAACTACTTCAGTAGTTTTAAGTGTCCTACCACTAATAACAATCATAACACATCTGTGATATCACCTTTACTTCCTATTTAGTTTCAGTTCCCCTTTAAATATAGACTGTCGAGAGTAAACTGTCTGGATCTGACATGTCGAGTGAAGCACTCGATTCATCTGAGAGGAGGAAATAAGCAGTCTGTTCTTCTAGAGAGACTGTCTTTCCACATCTCTATATCAACGAGTACAGCACACGCTTTTTTTTTATTCAATTGAATATGAAAAATGTGAGGACACTTTTAAAGCACTCTAAGGTATTGTAAGATACTTCAGACGGGAAATGATGTTGGTACGGTTGACATGCCGTTTGTGCTTCAATACTTCATTGCTATTGGAGTCTCGCACTATAAACGGAAAGTGCTTGCCTGTGCCTGGAGACTCAACAATAGTCGAGAGTGAGTTTTAGAGTCAGAGACTCCAAGACATTATGTTAGTGTAGTTCACAACTAATTTTGTTTCTGCAATCTAATACTTGTGTAATAGTTCTTAGTGAAGCAGGATATGTAAAGTGAAAGAAGTGAGTGGAACTTAATTCTATCCCTCGGAAATTGATTGGATCACGAGAAGTGAGAGCTGAATGAAGCTGAAAAGGAAAGTAATAACAGATATTGAACAAGGTATTACATTTTGATTTTCCTTTGTCTTTGAAATAGCATGCAAGGATGAATTGTTCATAATAAGAGCAGAAACATCATATCACTTTTGATTGAAACATTGTGCCTAGTATATTTTGTGCCGCGTAGCCGAAAAGAAAGTCAAGTAGGTTCGCAACAACATTTTTAGATTCAAGGAGGTTTTTTTCAAATTACTCCAATTTTTGGCCTATTTATTCAAGGGTACAGATCAATAATTATATCAACAGTTCACACGCCAATGTTTGTTTAAAAAAGGTAATTGATGCAATCAAATGGTTAATTTTTTAAAACCAAAATCTTAATTTAATATAAGTACTTAGTTTAATATAAATGGCACACTGGCACGCTTAATTAAATTAGCACAATCTCTTTTCCAAACATCATTCTCTGATATTAACAGCACTGAAAACAGCAGTAATCCAGTGCATGAGGAAAGGGTTTGATGTCCAACACTAAATGTAATCGCATTTTCTGTCTCCATTGTTGTGTTTTTGCTTTCAGGCTGGTCTGAAATGGAAATGGGTTAAAGTGATCTATTCACAGAATGGTGTGTGAACACTCATCCACCTCATGTCTGCCTATAGTTACATCTTTAAAGAGAAACAGCATTTGGCTGCTTGACATGCATCAGGAAACCAATCATTTGAGTTTCAGCCACACAGCAGAAAATGACTCCGCTAGTGCACAGAGAAGACCAGAGGCGAGATTCAGAGGGAGTTTAAAGAGTCATGAGACCCTAAAACTGAAAACTGACCCTAAAAACTAGTCTCGTCTTCCCTACTGTGACGTATATACAAGTGAAACACCTTCTCAAACTATATCAAATGTAGGGTGGGGCTTGATTTTGTCTGTGGGGAATTGACTGGATGATTGTGGTTTGCTATTGGTGGATCTCATGTGATTGACAGGTTGCCCCGCCCTCATGCCAGTAAACACATCATCAAAGAAGAGATGAGCTGCAAGAGGGAGGGGAATATGCATGGATAAATCTTTTATAATAAATACTGCAGAGTTACATAAAAACAACAAGAATTGTACATTTTGATTTCATTGTGACTTTAACACATATAACACAACACGCTGCAAATTACTGAAAACAGATAAATGAGCTGATCAGGTGATCAGCTAGACCAGATTAAAGACATAGTCCACCCAAAAATTAAATTCATCCATCATTCATTCTCCTCATGTCCAGTGTTGGGGAAAGTTACTTTTAAGTAATGCATTACAATATTGGGTCCCACTTTATATTAAGTGGCTTTCAGTACTATGTACTTATATTGAAATGAATAATTTGATACAATGGACTTATAGTGTACATACATGTTTTTATGTATGTACACTATAAGGGCGTACACCTGACCCTAACCTTAACCGTATCACACCTCAATAGCAGCACAGTGTTTTACAATACAACCTGAACACAATAAGTACATTGTACTTATTTTTCGATGTAAGTACATAGTACTTAAAGCCACTTAATATAAAGTGGGACCCAATATTGTGTTACTCCATTAAAAGAGTAACTAATTGCATTACTTTTTATGGAAAGTAGTGATATGTTATTTTTGCGTTACTTTTTCTCACCTGGGCTGGGCTTGCTCGTTTGTTTTTTAATAACCAAATGTTAATAACTAATTTATGTGAAGGCGCTTTCACACCAAAAGTGAAATGAATAAGCCTCAGGTTGAAGGAAATGCAAATCCTCTCCTGTACAGTAGAGGGCGCCGCTCAAATAAACCTTTCAGTTCTGGATCAGAGAAGAAAAGGACGCAGGAGAAGAAAGTTGAACACTTTTCAGCAACAAAAACAAACAATGAAACACAAATGTGATGTTCAGTTAACGTCATTTCTTCTGTGTGGTCAAATTGGATCATCGAAGGTCAGCAGCAAAGACAACAGCTTAATAAAGTGAGATTAAATACATAAAGTATATGTGTGCAATTTAAAATATTTAATTATTGCAGGTTTTCACAATATTCTGAGTTTGCATTTCAGTTTTTATTCATTTTGAGGAATACTGAATCTGTTTTTTTGATGCCTGCTCACAATTAGTCTAAAACGACAATAACTATCATGTTTACAACACATCACTCACGATTCCTCTCAGGAGAGATGTCAGTCAATAAATGGGAAAAAAAACTAACTTGCGTTACTTGTTTGAAAAAGTATCTCAGATATTTTGTGGTAAATTTAAATGTATTGCTTTACTAGCTACTTGAAAAAGTAATCTGATTACGTACATCACGTTACTTGTAATACTTTACCATCAACACTGCTCATGTTGTCCCAAACCTGTATACATTTCTTTCTTCTGTGGAACCAGCCTGATCTCATGAAATGGCGTATGTATGACACGCCAATTCGTATTTCCATTTTTGGCGTGCTATCAACACGCATAATCGCTTTTCAGCGTGTTTATCAACGCCTTTGACTTAACGTTATATTACTGTATTATGTATATATAGATATATGACCTACCCCAACCCCGTCCCTAAACCTACCCGTCACTGGGGTTAATACCATTTATGAGTGTTCTCCTACCATCCTAGGAAAAAAAAGATCGCTCCACAGATGTAGATATAGATTTTGCTTCGTTTCGCTCGGACATTTAACGGCGTACACATACACGCCGAATCACTCGGACATTTAATGGCGTAGACATACACGCAAAAGATTTCGGCGTGGACATACACGCGGATAGCTCAAAATGCGTATAGATAACACGCCACTTGACTTGAAAGTGGCGTGTATGTTTACGCAAAGTCATGATGTCATGTTGGTGGAACATAAAAGATGATCTGAAGAGTGTTGATAAATAAAACCTTTCTCAAAAAAATAAAAGTAAAAAAAATACCAATTGTGTTGCTCAGAAGAAAGGAAGTAATAAAGGTTTGGATCGGCATGAGTAAATAGTGACAGATTTTTAATTTTTGGGTAAACTATCCGTTTAAACCAGTTTAAACCGAAAACCAGCTTGGGATTATAATTATTATACTTTCAGAAGAGAGCAATCATCTCTATCATTAAGGGGAAATCAACGCACTGTCACAAATTATGAGGTATTGAAACTCTGGATTGTGATCGGGGGCATTAGAGCACTATTGTCTTATAGAGCTGACGCTGAAGCTGAAATTGAAGTAGTTTCATTAATGATGAATTTTGCAACATGGGCTGTTATTTTCCTGTTCATTACTGCGAAACAATCTGTATTGTATAAAGCGCTACAAACGTATATAAATGTGACCTGAAACACAAAATACATAAAGGCTGAATGCCTTGACATTTGTGAAGCATCTCAAAGCCACGCCATCTGCCGCTGACAGGTTTGGTGTGTGAATGCCAAAGCCGCTGAACTGCTGTGCTGTAAAGACTGAGAAGCCTTTGAACAGCATATTGTGACACAGCGAGAGATGAGGCTCAGTGAGCAGGGGACAAACACAGCCGTCAGGAGAGCAGGGCGCCACCTTCTGGTGGACTGACACAGTGAAGGATTATTTCAAGACAAATATTGGCAATCAAAAAAATCCTCAATTTAGATTGCAATGGTTCAATAAAGCAGCACATAACTGTTTTGTTGTTGTTGTTGCACGGATCAAAGAGATATCTCAGTGTGAATAAACATTATTGATCTGATCTATTTTTATTTTTGTAATATATATTTTTAAACGTAATCTCTTCTCATGACTCACTCCTGAGTCTCATATCTTCTCATGACTCACTGCAGATGAGGAGGTAAAAGCACTAAACACGATCTTTCCCCGGATTTAAAGTCTGGATGAGTCAACAATACTTGCCAAATTTAGAGCCAGTCTGCGGATATTGGTCAGTTGGAGTTGAGTCCACACTTTCGTGACGTAATACCACTTTGACCATCGGGAAAAGGGTGCATATCGGCCGCAAAGGGGCGCTTGCGAGCACCCTTCTGAAACATAAAATGACAAAAGGGACACCCTATGGTCTACCTTATTGGACACACCTAACTTCCTAACATTGTCCGGGAAGCAGACACAGTCTATCAGTTCAAATCTAGACTAAAAACACTTCTCTTTGACCTAGCAAACACATAACACATTATAGACTTCTATAATTCAATGTTAGGCTGCATAGTTTAGATCAGCCGGAACCGGGAACACTTCCCATAAATCCTAATGTACTTTGTACATCATAAGAAGGATGGCGTCTACGCTAATATTAGTCTCTCTGTTTATCCCGAGGTTTACCGCAGTCCGCCAGATCCAGGCCGTATCCGGATCTGATGAAGGACCTGAGCCTGGACACGGCGACAACGCAGTCCTGAAGTGTCAGCTAGTCTCTCCCCTGTGAAGGCCTCGTTCGCTTTACCTCTGTACAGATAAAACGTTGTCGGGATAATTCCTGTTCACGTGGCCACGCAGACGCGACCAAAATTTCTGTATTATAACTTTTTAAGGCCAGACAAGGAGTTTGTTGAGGATTTATTTGTGAAGGACTACACGCCTGCGCACATATATATTCAGACATGCATACCTATCGACTGAACGTGATGTACGCCGTCTGCGTTTTCACGGTTTGCGTTTTTTAGATTTGCTCAGAGATAACGGATAATCGTTTGCACCTTCGAATTTATTTCAGGGAGTGCGTTCTCGAGACACCAGGACCTGTTTTATGCGGATGAGCGGCCGGAGCACGTTAAGGGTTTTTCTGCTAGAACGGTGTTCGAGTTAATAACTAATGATCTTCGCAACGGAAGTGAATCAATCAAAACTAACTTTAGCTGGACAATAACTTTATCCTAGAGCTGCTGTAAAGCCTAAACAATCTGTTACGGTAATTTCTACTATCAGTGTAAAGCTGCTTTGAAACAATCCATACGGTTAAAAGCGCTTAATAAATGAAGGTGACGACACGCAGGTGGTGGCCTTTGTTAGTCCAAGAACGCAATTACACATAAGCGTGCCATTTGGGACAGGGCCGCAGACATGGACTTTGATTCATACTACGGAGCCCCTAAAGGGACATGGTGATATGAGATGGGAAAATATTATACACTATATTGCCAAAAGTTTTGGGACGTCTGCCTTTACATCCACATGAACTTTAATGACATCCCATTCCTGATCCGTAGGGTTTAATATGGAGTTGGTCCACCCTTTGCAGCTATAACAGCTTCAAGTCTTCAAAATCGCTCACACATGTCTTTATGGACCATGCTTTGTGCACTGGTGCCATAGGGGCCATCCCTGAACGGTTCCCACAAAGTTGGGAGCATGAAATTGTCCAAAATGTCTGTAACATTTGACAAAGTTGGCAAGTGTATGATTCCTAGTGTTTTGAAATTTTAAAAGTTGTATTCCACACTTCAGTACCACGGAGAGCAACATCCTACACTTCATAGAGAGACAGCACTAAAGATCATGTCATTTATTGAAGGCAAGGCAGCACTAGCTAAAGAAACTGAGCTGCTGAGGCACATTTTAGCTTAAAGTTGAATGATGGAGTTGGTGGAGGATTGTATGTCTCTATTTTACAAGTCATTATCCGACTGACACATTGACTTCTTAAGAATGAGAAATAAGAGTGAAAACATCTTTCCACAGCAGATACAAGTATGTAACTATTTCTGTCAGGGCTTTTGCTTTCACCATGATAGGGAGAAACTGTGTTTTCTTGTCAAATGTTATCTGTTCTGACATCTTTGAAGACTTTTCAGCCTTTTTGCCATTTTTCAATGAGAACCAAAACATTCTGGCATAAAAAGTAGTTCAGAGCAGCCTATGTTTTTTTTTGAAGAATATTGAAACATGATATAAAATCTCATCCATCAATTCTGAAGGATATACTGTACAAAGAAACACATGTTTCTTTACAGCATTAACGTACTGTATGTATTAGTAGTATTTCAACAATTTATGAGCGAGTTTCATAAAACCTGTCAAGAACACACCCGGATCATATTTCAGCCCCAAAAGAAACAAAAATACATTATTTTCTGCTTATTTCTGGCATTGTGACATTATATTCATGGTAATAGAATATTTTCTCATTACCTTAATGCAAAAAAAGAAAAAAAAAGAAAACAAATTCTCAGTTTAATGTGGAAAGAAAAACAGCAATATATTTATTATAATATATAATATAATATATCATGGAGGCATTTGTTGACTTAAATATTTGATCTTTTTTTGTTTTTAAGTAAAAAACCCAGTAACATGAATATGCTGTCATTGGTATGACGCAGAAGCTCTGTTTCTATCAAAACTCGGTCAATTTCTATGTTAAAGAGCATGTAATGCATCTGAGTTCAGTCTTTGTGGATGTGTGCAGTGTTAAGTGTTGTTTGAAGTTCAGAACAATTGCAATAATTCTGCTTGAGGTTAGTACAAAGACACAAAACTATCTCTAGTTTGAGAATTATCTATTCTGATATTCTTTTTTCTAAGTATAGGCACAACATGACAAGTTTCAGGTGTCGAGTGATATTTCTGTTCTCACAAAGCCTCAAAATCACAGTCAAATAGAGCAAATCTGATATTTCAAAGCTAATTGTATCAGGATTTTGGACCAATGAGGTTTCACTGTGGGCGGGGCCAACAAGATGTTTTGTCATACAATGCTGCAGGACAAAAACCCAGATTCATGTTCACACATACAGTGATTTCATCAGTTTATCGAGTGGCAGTATATTTGGTCATTCCTACTTAGCGCTTCATTTGATAATTAATCATTTATTTTAGAAGAGTATATAAATGTATTTTGTAAATGTTGTTTATATATATATATATATATATATATATATATATATACACACACTACCGTTCAAAATTTTGGGGTCGGTAAGATTTTTAATGGTTTTAAAAGAAGTCTCTTCTGTTCACCAAAACTGCATTTATTTAATTAAAAATACAAAACAAGCCCAGTATTATTGTGAAATATTATTTCAATGTAAAACATCTGTTTTCTATGTGAATATATAGTAAAGTGTAATTTATTCCTGTGATCAAAGCTGAGTTTTCAGCATCATTACTCCAGTCTTCAGTGTCACATGATCCTTCAGAAATCATTCTAATATGATCATTTGATGCTCAAGAAACATTTATGATTATTATCACAGTTGAAAACAGTTGTGCTGCTTCATATTTTTGTGCAAACCGTGATTAAATTTTTTCATGATTCTTTGAAAGTTCAAGAGAAAAGCATCTGATTAAAAAAGAAATATTTTGCATTATTATAAATGTCTTTACTGTCCGTTTGATCAATTTATCGCGTCCTTTCTGAAGATTATTTCTCTAAAAAACAAAAAAATCCTATTGACCCCAAACTTTGGAACGGTAGTGTATATATATATATATATATATATATATATATATAGGTGAAACTCGAAAAATTAAAATATCGTGCAACAGTTCATGTATTTCAGTCATTCAAATTAAAAGGAGAAACTAATATATTTAGTATATATAACTATATACATATGCATGAATATACTTTTCAGAGGGCCGACATTTCTGTGTTCAAAATCCTTTTTTTTATTGATTTCATGTAATATTCTAATTTTTTTAGATTTTGAATTTGGGGTTTTCATAAGCTGTAAGCCATAATCATTAAAATTATACATTTTGCGCGATATTCTAATTTTTCGAGTTTCACCTGTATATATAAAGAGAGAGAGTATAATTGCCTAATGCATCATTTAAATAAGATTAATGTCTGGATGAAACCTACTCAATAGATAAAAAATTACAGCCAGTTTTTGCTTCTAAAAGGTACTAATATGTATCGTTAAGTAACCAATCTGCCCCCTTAAGGGGAAAATAAAGTACAAAGGTGCATCTATTTTTACATAACGCTCATCAAAACTAAACCTTACATCACATCACGTTGCCTGTGATTTTTTTGGAAATCACCAATTCTCATGAGTTCTGGTCACTTTGTCACTGTAAATCACTATATGTGTGAACTCCCCTTAACATGGAAAAGATCGCTTGACACACTGCTGTACTACATGACTTAGTTATTTCTACATGGCTACTTGAGAAGTCAAAGTAGAAGATGACAAGTGTAAAACTACATACAGCGCATTAAATCTTCACACACATATGGCGCGCCCTCTCTCTGCCCTCAGAACTCATGTCTGTGATACATGTCTGGGTCGTAGTATTTGGTGACCACCACGCGGTTAGCAAACTTGCGTCCCGTCAGTGCTTGCATGGCCTTCTGGCATTCAGCAGCAGACACGTACTCCACGAAGATCTGCAACAGAGAGAAACTGCCGCTATAAGACAAGCCTTAGAGTATGAATAAGTATTGAATATTGAGAAGTATTAGATACTTGAGATACTATTATACTTTTTGTTAATATTTTTAGAGTTGCTAATGCAGTGATAATCTCTTTGCTAACTGCGTTAGCACATGCATGAGTGCGTTTGTTTGCTAGCAGGTATTCGCGTTGAATTGATGATGCTAGTTTTAATCATTTAGCTTCTCTAATTTTATTTTAAGAAATATTATTTTTTAGTGCACTCAAATGAAATAAGTTCACAGTACTAATATACTCACATTATTACCAAAGTCCAAATATTATTTGTAAACGTAAATGGCAATTTAAGACAATCGGTTTCCTGAGTTAATTCAGTGTTATTATAACGGTAACATACTATAAATAAAATTACAGTAAACAACAGTAAATGAACAGCTGCTCTTGTTTTGTTGCTTTTGCAGTTATGCTTTTACAGTACAATTGTAGATGATGATTTATGGCACTTTTGTTAATTTATAATCTTACTGGAAACCAAAATTGCCAGTAAGTTACCATGAGTTATACAGTAATTTTAGAGTAGTTTTTATTTTCATATTTTTAATGTTAAGTAACATTTAATTTTTAATGTTAAATAATGTAAAGTTTTTAGTTTGTATTGTTAAGTAATTTTGTTGTGTTTTTTGTCTTTGTGTTTGTCTTTTTTTTTTTTTTTTGATTTTTAAATGTCAATATAGTTTTTGTTTTATTTCAGATTTAGCTTACATTTTTTTAGTACATCAAGTTCAAATAAACGAAAATGAGAAATATTGCAGTGGCAACTACCTTAAAGTAAATAATATTATTTATTTTGTGTTATTTCAGTTAATGTTTATTTCATTTCAAATAAGAATATGTTTTTTTAATGGTTTTATTTTGACTTGATAATAATCCAGTATTAAGAATGATTACAATGATGCTAGCAGAGGCTAAGCAGCCTCAGTAATAAAGTAAAAAAATTACAATTTGCTCACAAATGTACATTTTGTCACCATTTATTAATCTTCATGCTGTTTCAAAGCCATTTGACTTTTTATTTTTTTTGATAAATATCCAATATGTGCTCTTTTATAAAATAATGGCAGAATTTTCATTTACTGTAGAGCTGAACTATTCCTCGAATCCTATTAAAATCCTACCATGGTAAAGGTTTGGTTGGGGAATATTGATTTTGTGAATGTACAGATCCTCAAAGGCCTCTGTTTTCAGTTTATTTCCTACTCTTGAAGGCACTCGTCACCTTCCCACAGCCTGGCACCTCCACACCGTCCACCGGCCTCGGGATCTCGATGGAGCGCACCGTGCCGTACTTGCAGCACTCCTCACGGATGTCCTCCAGGATCTCCTCGTAGTCCTCGTCGTCCAGCAGCTCCTCCGGCATGACCATGTTCAGCAGACACAGCACCTCGGTGGGCCGGCCGGAGTTCTGCACGCGCTGCAGCCCCGGGACCTGGAGCGTGACGGGCGTCTCCACAACAGCAGTCTGCATGCAGAGAAAACATGATGCGAGACTGGACCTCGGACACAACTGAGAGCTTGAAGTTGGCCATACAAGTAAACAGCTTCATGAATGGCTTGTTATTTTGCCATAACAGCTGGAAATTATTGACGAGAACTGTTGAAGTGTTGAGGGCTGGGACTTACAGGATTGGCATTCTTGGCGCCCACACTTGCCCTCTGGACGATGAGCTTTTTATCGCCGAGCTGCATGCCATGTAATCCAGCAACTGCCTGAACCGAACAGAACCACATCTGAGTGAATCTCGCCAAAATATGTATAGGACATTTTTGACTATCCTTAACATAATAGTCTTAGGGTACGTTTACACGACAACGATATGCCTAAAAGTGAGAAGTTTTTACTTTGAGTTCGACACGTACAGACGACACCATTGTCAAAACGATCCCGATTCACACGGATCTGCGAACACGTCTAAAACGCTGAATTGGTATGCCAGGATATTAGATGGCGATTAAAAACTATATACTTAACACATAATACGCAATGAGCATGACGTCATCATTATCAGAGATTCGTGTTTTAGTGTTTAGAGACGGTTTTCAAAAACTTGCACTTTGAAACCCGTTTTCAAAACCTTTTTCAGGCACCCAAAACGCTGTTGTCGTGTAAACGTACGGCCAAAACACGTTAAAAGTTTTACGTTTTTAGTTGAAAATGGTTTCGTGTAAACAACTGTAAAACCAAAAAAAAAAAATATATATATATACACAGATGAGCCAAAACATTACGACAACCTGCCTAATATGATATTGGTCCTCCACATGCTAACAAAAAAGAAGCCTTGCTGTTTCAGAGATAACTTGCTGTTTCAATCGCCTTGCCATAATATTTTTGGCCCTTGTCAAAGTCACTCACATCTTTTTTCCTGTCCATTTCTCCTGTATCCAACATGTTGATTACAAGAACTGATTATTTGCTAACAATCTAATCTACCCAGACCTTAATATGTGGCCTTGTTAGGAGATGATCAACGATATTCGCTTCACCTGTGTTTGGTCATAATGTTTTGGCTCATCAGTGTAGAGTCCCTGTTTCCTTAATATGTAATAACAAAATTGTTAGCTAAATATATCTTTATGTATGTCTTTGACATTTTGGATGAAATATAACCCGTATATGTCCTTGAGATTTATTTTGACTTCACTTTTCAATAATACATGTGCATTAACCAATAATGATAAATGTAAACTAAGAGGATGTGTTCCTTTGATACTTAAACCTGAATTGACTGACCTGGTCAGTCGCGCTGATCTCCACATATTCACAGAAAGCATAGCCTTTGGACAGTGATGTGGCACTGTCTTTCACAAGGTTGAAGGCTTTGAGAGGACCAAATGATGTCAGGAGCTCTTTAACCTGCACAACAGTCGAGGACGCACAGGTTTGTGAACACAACAGCAGCTGAAAGCTCAAATCCTATCCATATCCTGTCCAGTGAACCCAAGATGAGGGTGTACAAGATGGCAGGTCCAACAGAGCGCAACAGTGGCTTCTGGGAGTTAAAATCGCATTCACTGTCTTGAAAGACCAATAGAGATTTTTCAAACAGAAATGGATAAAACTGCATGATTACATGATTAAAAATGCTTCATGGGTTGAACTTCATTCCCTCATAAAGTTTTTATTTATACAGTCTTATACTTTTGTATACTCACTTTTGGGTTTCAATCATGTAATCAGGGTCAGAAATTAACAGAGGTTTGGGCCAAGAATGATACCAAAAAAGAAAAGAAATGTACCCCAAATTCAAGATTATGGGGCAAAATAATGCCCTTACACAATTAAACAAAATCTATCACGCGTTATAACCAATCACACAAGTTTCTGTTGAGTTTATGAATGCAATGGCCAATCAGAGGATATTCACTGCTAATTACGCTGGAGTTTTGTTTAGTGCATTGAATTCTGCAATCTCATGAATTCTCTCATCATAAACAACAAAGTGTAAATACAATGTAACTAAGAGATTAATTTCGAAGTGAAGACGGCTTCAGTGATTATAACGGGAGTTTTTGTGATAGGGCAGAACTCGAGACTGAAGTCGTGGTGTCAGTGATGGGGCTCGCTTCTTTATATAATCCATTTTTAATTTGAATAACCGTTTTGTTTTCATGCTTTTAAAATAACCAATGTGAAGTATTGAGTTTCTACTGCGCTTAAAGCAATAAACTAATATATTCATACATTTGTAAATCCATTTATAGCACTTTTAAGCAGCATTAAACCGTCTGTGTAATTAAACATAAACGCCATGTCAGACTCAGTTCTTCTCCGCCTTTGCAGTTTACAGATGACCTAAGTTGATGTTGATTACATTTTACTGAAAACAGTCTACAGTGTATTTGACAGATTGAAGTAACTGGGTAAATTGACATTTTACATAAAAGGCAAAACAGAAACATATAGTAAGATATTTATAAAAATTACCCTTACGAAGGTAAAAATTGTCTCTGGAAATCACTTCCAGGGGACATGGGGGAAAATTGTCCCTTAATGGAAAAGTTAATTTCTGACACTGACTGTAATAGAGCTGGTCTGTTTGCTTCATTACTCTTTATTAAAAACATTTTTTTCTTCCTCTGGGGAGAGAAAATAGAAAATATACTTCTGAAACCACTTAAAAGGTAATCTGTTGCGCTCTATTCCTGCAGTACATCGACACACCATGACACATGTTCGTAACACAAGAAAACATTATTATCTTGAAGTTCTGAATGCAGAAGGGTACGGTTATAATGGTTTTCCCTCCAGCCCTTCTCAATATTGCCATCATTTTCATCACTATGATCTGTGCTATACATTTATTCAATGTAAGTAGAGTTGTGTTTCTGAGTCTTAAGGGGGGGTTACACTACACTTTTCGTTCCACTGACTTCCATTCAAACAAATGCAAATGTGGAACACAAGAAACAAATTCATGTGAAGGTTTTGCATTTTGATGCATTCCAAAGCTTGGTGAACTCGAATTTGTATCACATGAAGACGTGTGACCATTAGAAGATTTGGATTGTAAAATTGTAAAAAGAGTGTGACGTCATATGTCGTCCATTGCAGTGTCCGAAGAATTTTACATGCTCAAAGCCGAGTGTAAGCACCCCTTAAAACTGACCCCTCCTGGTTTAGACTATGACAAAAAGCACAATTTCTTAAAGCAGTCACAGACAAAAGTGTCACTATTATGCTATTTTAAATATTCCTAATTTTGTTTTGGAGGTCAGGTTTACATGCATCAAAGGTAAAAAATAAAAAATTATAATTCTCATATTATACATTGCAGCATCATCTCTTTTTTTCACAGTCTACTCTGCTCTGATTGGTCAGATGGCTCAGTCTGTTGTGATTGGTCTACTCTGCTCTGATTGGTCAGATGGCCCAGTCTGTTGTGATTGGTCTACTCTGCTCTGATTGGTCAGATGGCCCAGTCTGTTGAGATTGGTCTACTCTGATCTGATTGGTAAGATGACCCAGTCTGTTGTGATTGGTCTACTCTGCTCTGATTGGTCAGATGGCCCAGTCTGTTGTGATTGGTCTACTGTGCTCTGATTGGTCAGATGGCACAGTCTGTTGTGATTGGTCTACTCTGCTCTGATTGGTCTACTCTGCTCTGATTGGTCAGATGACCCAGTCGGTTCTGATTGGTCTACTCTGCTCTGATTGGTCAGATGACCCAGTCTGTTGTGATTGGTCTACTCTGCTCTGATTGGTCAGACGGTCCAGTCTGTTGGGATTGGTCTACTCTGCTCTGATTGGTCAGATGGCTCAGTCTGTTGTGATTGGTCTACTCTGCTCTGATTGGTCAGATGACTCAGTCTGTTCATATTGGTCTACTCTGCTCTGATTGGTCAGATGACTCAGTCTGTTCAGATTGGTCTACTCAGCTCTGATTGGTCAGACGGTCCAGTCTGTTGGGATTGGTCTACTCTGCTCTGATTGGTCAGATGGCTCAGTCTTTTGTGATTGGTCTACTCTGCTCTGATTGGTCAAATGACTCAGTCTGTTCAGATTGGTCTACTCTGCTCTGATTGGTCCGATGACTCAGTCTGTTCAGATTGGTCTACTCAGCTCTGATTGGTCAGACGGTCCAGTCTGTTGAGGTTGGTCTACTCTGCTTACGCTTAAAGCATGTATTGGAAACCAAACCATCTGAATTTCAGCTCAAGATCTTCCTCAACACTTGATACCTCTTGATTCCTCAACACAACATATAGTGATATGAAAAGTAAAAATGGCGTCAGCTTTACCGTATCAATTTGAGCGCGAATCCTCATTCTTTGGAAGTGCATAAAAAGTGGATTTGCTTATGCAGCGTAGAAAACAGCGCCTTCTTGACATGACGTCAACATGAACCAAACTCTAACACTCGTAAAAGTACCGTAGGTTCGAGCAGGAAGTAAGCCTGGAATTACTGAAGACTTGTTTCAGGCGGTTCAGATTCGGTTCTTTCTTTTGGAAGACAATAATAAAAAGCATAATAGGGACACTTTAAAATAATGTAAGAAAGGTGCATAAAGAAAGGTCCTTTCTTTGCATGCAATGATAAAAACATTTTTTTTAACAATCAAAGTTTCTGAAAAAGTTTCTTTTCCAAATTTCAAATCATTCAGACCAGTCAAAAAGAGCCCTACAGTAGACATGAAGTGGTCTAACATCAATGCGAGTCACTTCCCCATTTGTTTTATATGCACAATGTAGAGAGCTGAATTTGCTTCAACCATTCCAAACATTTCACATTCTCAGCCCTTCAAAAGCCCAACCCAGTTACCCAAAGACCCTTTAGTGATGTTCGCGCTCCGAGAGAGTGAAGGAAGAGACAGGACAGCGAGGGGAGGGTCCCTGCTGACAGGAGGTGAATCCGTGTGAGGAACTGAATGTCTTACTTGCCTTGTGTTACATGTTGGCATGGCAGCAGTAGATCAGAACTACTGAACAAATTATGAGCGCAGACTTAACGATCTTACGGGCCCCTAGCTGGGGGACAAAGTGGGGGAACAAAAAATGAAAGAGCTGTGAGTTTCAAAGCAGTAACAGTGACTGCAAGAAAGAAAATATATGAGAATATGAATGAAATAAATACCAGGGTACATTCAGCTCCAATTGATTAAATTAGTTAGTTAGCTAAAATCCAATTAGATCAATGAGGTGCACCATTACCCAAACCCCCTCGGTTGTGTCTGCAATAGAAACAACAAACTCCTGCAGCTCACTTATGAAATATGGTGTGTGACTTCTATATTTACTCCATCTTCACCTGCACATATAACTGCAAATTTGCTGTAATTACGGGTCCTATCAAAAATCTAATCAGCTATATTCACACTGCAGCTGAATGTGGACCAAATCCCTCTCATGTGACACAGATCTGGTTTTGGATTATTTTGCGATAATTTCAATTTTAACTAATAATACGCTATGATTATGTCCAAGTGATGTATAAGTTAAATATTACATTTGTGGAGGTACTTATTGTACAGTATTTATTTATTATATTCTTATTTTGAGAGCATTTTACTGCATTGTCAGCCATTAAAATGCATGGTAAAAAGGTGACATTTGGCACACTGGTTGGGGAACACTGGAATATACCTTGCATCACCAATTGCTCTTTTCATGGGTCAGAAGGTTGAGTCAAATAATCAAACACATCAATAACTATGACACATAGGTTTCATGTCAATATCTTGCAAAAATTGTAGCTGTTTATCATTGCAAACAAAGTACAGAGTTTACAGGGCCAGTTTATTGACAACAAAACAATGCAATTTCAGTGTTATTTTATAATAATATAGTATTTATTAATATTTCGAATTAGCTTAGACTTTTATATTTTCAGGTTTAATTTTAGTTAAGTTTTAATTTATTTTATTCTGTGTTTTTGTCATTTTTAAAATCAATTAATTGAATTCCAGTTTCAATTTCAGAAATTTTAGGATTTTAAGTTGCCATGGCAGTTGTCTTTCTAAAATCCTTTCTAAAAAGTTTTTTTTTTTAATTTAAATTTTTGGTTAAGTTTTATATATTAATATTTATATATTATTTTTAAGCTTTATTTCAGTTAACCACATTTAATAGTTTTATTTTTAGTTAACAAAAACAACATGACCCAAAGTGAATGAAGGTTGGCCAAAAATCATTATAACCTTGGAATAATTTGGCCTATGATCATATATATATATATATATATATATATATATATATATTACATTTATTTAAATATAGTCTGCAATTTGGAATGAATTTGAGCAGAAAATTAAAAATGGGCACATTTGCTTGCAGTATGAACGTAGCCTAAATGTCAACATGTATCCATTTCACTCTTTCAATGTGATCTTAACATTTAAAAATGAAAAAAAAAAAAAGATCTGCCAGTTAGATTAAAAGTGTCATGGATGATGATGTTACACTAAAGGGATTTCAGCTACAGACTTTCTGTATGTCAATAGAGAAATATGTACTATTTCCACACGTAAAATTGGATATATTCTGACAACCACAATTTTGAATGGGCAATAAGAAAATGGTATACTCTTTGCTAGTGTACACAACCAACTGACCTTAGGTCCTAATAACTGATTAATTGATGGAGAAGCAAGTGTACCTGATCATCATTGAGATAATTTGGTAGACCTCCAATGAAGAGTTTATGAGGGGAGTCCGGTACAACGGTGGAAACAACACCTGAAAACAAGGACAACATGAATAAATAAACATGGCAACATAAAAAAATTGTTGTGTTTAAGTCAGTTTTCTATATCTTCAAAATAACAATTCAAAACTCAACCCTTTTTGCGGCCTACTGATGGCATCAACAAACTGATGCCATTCGTTGAGCCAATGTTGTTATGTCTAATCCATAAAAAGTAATCCATTGCAGTTTTTTGATGTTGCCAGTGGTGCGTAAATTGCAGACTCTGGGCCAGATTTAATAACAGCTTAAGGCAGCGGCAGCGCAAACCCTCTTTCCCGCTTAAAAAACTACTGTCATGATTTAAATACAGGCAGAGAGAAATTAGCGATGAAAAGGCGTGGACAATTATTTTTGTTGCTGACCTTATTGCATATGCATTTGTAGGAGTTTCTCTTTCAGAAGCTAAATTCATGGGAGAAGAGTATTTAAATAAATTGGCAATGATTGCCAGAGGAAGATATTATTTTAACATATCATTTCAAGCCACGTTACTTTTCATTTTTCCTGCTCTTGGTAGATTGAGCTGGTCATAATGGAAAGAAGCTCTGCATCTGTGTATTTTAATTAGCGCATTTTTCGGTAGATCATCTTTAGAAATTTACGGTCCCATCAATGCTTATATGGGATTGCAGTCTCACGCTAATTTGCCCCGTTTAGTAAATCTGGCCCTTTATTTCAAAAAGCCCTGTAGAAAGTTGTACAATGTTTAATAGTCTGCTGATCTAAAACACATGAAAAGGTAAAACATGGCAAAAGTCTTGACCTGGAACATGAAAAGCGGGCTGCTCAGAGATACCGGGAAGAGGGCGGTAGTCATGTGGACGTCTGATCTTCAGCGACTGTCCTTGAAAGATAATGCCATCAAATGCCATGGCCTGAGTGGTTTCATCCACTGATCGAAACTGGGGAAGATAGACAGTCTGCTTCAGCCAGGAATAGCTCTGAGTAGCCCAGTATCATTATGGGAAATGTTTTCCTGTGCATCACCAAAACGTCTCTCAGGGTGTGCTGTGTTCACACTTGTGGTTCAGTTCTCTTGGTTCTTTTAGTCCGGGCCAAAAAAGAAAGTGATACGTTTAGTCCTGGTTCACTTAATGTTTACATCGTCATTTTTAACACTCAAAAAAACAAAAAACAGATTTAATGATGTATACTTTATGGCAGAACATCCAAAACAATGCTGTGTGCAGAGCTAAACATGCTGACAACCACAATTATATGCATATATTTGATGGCATTTTTACCAGCTGACAACTCGTGAAGAGCTTATAAAATGTGTAAAGGAGTCAAAACAGTGGCAGGAATGAAAAAATGAAGGAGATGCGCTTCCGACACTTCCGAACTGTAACGAGAAATGACAAGAAAAATCAGGGGTGCTTCTCATTTCTTATTTGTGCATCCTCATTTCCTTTCCTCGTGTCACAGCTACACCCCCCCTTAGGATACGAGGGACGGTTGCAAGGAAAGACAATGAGGACAGAGGAAAAAAGGAAATCTTATTTGTACAATGTAATATTCTTGCTTACTCGAATGTCATTTCAAAACATCATCAGCTGCGCTTAAGGGATCTGCCCTTATGTTGTTGAAGTTTGATTATTTAAGAACTTCATAATAAATAATAAAAAAGCAAGATGCCCTGTTGAAATATGTGAGATGTATGGTTTATTTGAATGGCAAGGGTAAAACTAAAATTTTAATTATTGTGACAGATGTGAAGGGGGAGGATAATTTATAAATGCGTCAGGTTTTTTCACAAGAAACACACATATACAACAAAATCCTCAGTGTTAAATTAACACTGCTTAGTGTTCATATGGGTCCACACTACAGGGTTAAAAAACACTGAAGCAGTGTTGGAGTTAATGAGATAAGTGATTATTGAGTGACTATTGAGCATTAATGATGAACACCTGCTGTCAACAAGCAGAATCACTGAGGAAAAGGAAACAACAAGAACAGAAAAAAAGAGAAGAGATGAAACAACTACAACTGACTTCCAGCCATTACACTTATTATTAAACAGTTTGACTGTATTTCATACATCTACAAAAGTTCTTATTGAGAATTAACAGAGGTTTAGATGTGGATGTTTTATTGAATGTTTTTGTTAGTCGCCATTATGGTGATGAGTGTTTGCTTTAGTTGGGCTCTTGACCCTTGATTTTTTAACATTAGATTTTCTCTTGGCTGCTGCAACTTTGTATTTATAAAGCAATGCAAGATAAAATAAGATCAGGTCATGATGATGGTTAACTTTTGATGATGACATAATCATCATGTAATGACCTGATTCACTGATCTCATTCGTAGTCTAAAGCTCTGATTATGATTGATGTGTAATTTTAGTAAAAATGATTGTAGCCCTAGATTCAGATCCAGCAGTGATGAACAGAACTATTTCAAAACATACATTTTGCACAGAAACTAATACATCCATTTAAGTATTTTCGAAGAACTTAAGCATTCTGTCCTTTTCAGAGTCGCATCGTGAAATCACGATGAGTTTCGTCTGGATGTCGTTGGTCAATGTTACATTCATATTTCAGTCGAACCGCATCAGAGATTGTTTGGAAGTGGACTGAGACACTCTGAAAAGTTGGGTCTTGGTCCGCTTGTTCGGATGGCAGCGTTCACACTTGAACCGCACTAACAGAGCAATCACACTAGAGTTTGTAAAAATCAAACCAAACCTGCCAAGTGTGAACACACCCTCATTGGTGCTTTGAACGTCATTTCAGTCGATTTTTGTAAAGCTCTGATTGTCTTCTGATGTCATCATGTGTTTGAAAAATGCACAAATTGAAACGCCTAGAACAACAATATGGAAAGATATTTGTATGGCATTAGGCCTATGGATTACATTTGTTTGCTTGCTAAGCAAAACTACAATGGATGGAAACAAGACTTTTAATTAAAACTTTGAATTATTGACTCCCATGGACCAAATTACCTTCGAAATTCAAGTGACTTTACTAATATTAACACTCCACCATTATTACTGTCTATACAAATATATTCTTTAGAATTTGTCTGTTATACATGTAAACGTGTGCAGTCTATTTCTGTCAGACTACTTAACCGAGTGACATCTGTATTGTCTCACCTCTAAGAAAGCAAAGTTCTTGTCCTGGTTGATCTGCACTGCGAGCACAGGGTTGCTGGGAGCTTGAGACAGTCCTGCAAGTCTCATCTGGGTATTGAAGAATTCAGCCATGGACTCCTGAGAGACACATATAATAGCAGGACTTTCCCAGATAAATGTCTTTCTTTATATATATAATAAAAAAAGTACATAGCGGAACACTTGACACAACTCTTTACATCAAAACAACCTTTAACTCTCATTTCTAGAAATAACTTTTCATCTGTAACTTTCAAATTAAATGGCTGATTCATCATTGCACAAGACGATGAGAACTGATGAGAAATGTTTTGAGGGACACAATTCTGGGACACTTACCTCGGTGATGCCAAACGGGATGTTGCCAACATACAGGCGTCGTGCTTGCCTGGTCATCTGGCTGCCAACGGCGGGCACTTGTGTGGGTGCGACTGCCAAACCAGCATTAGTGGATGTAGCCAGCAGAGCAATGCTGGGGATCTGCCCAGCAGCTACATTACAACACAACCAATTAAAGCACAGTTCAGACAAATATTCAATTAGTTCAGTTGAAAACATGGTGTGCTGTAAAACACCAACATTTTAAATAAAAAAAATTCCTTTCAAATGTTAAATGGATGACAGTTCCGTGTTTCTCACAAAATAAAAACTACAACAAAAACACTTAATCTATCAACTCTTTTACAACAGATTTAATGTGGCACATCTGAACATTTATGCCCGGTCTCACAGACAAGGCTTAAACTAGTCCCAGACTAAAATGCATGTTTGAGCTGTTTTAACTGAAAGCAACTTGCACTGATCTATCTTAAAATATGTCAGTGGCATTGTTTTGTCTCAAGATGCACACCAATAATGTTTTTGTTCTAAGGCACGTTTATAAAAACTACTTGAATGCCCCGATTTAACTAAGGCGTAATCCTGGCTTAATCGAAGCATTAGTTTTATAACGTTTAAAATATAACTCAAAATTATACCCTGCATCCAATGGAAGCTTGTTTCTGCCATGTAATAAAAAAATATGAAAAAGGTCACTGAGACTTTTTATCTCACAATTCTGACTTTTTTTTCTCACCATTGTGAGGTGGCCATTTTAGCATAGTGAACTAATTGTCAAGTTGAAGATACCAGTTTGAGATAGTTTGAGCTTTGTGAAATGGCATGTTATCCAGCCGGAAGGGCCATCATAAGATGATACACTGGTCATAAAGGCATGGATATGGTCAGCAACAATACTCCGGAAAGCAAAAAAATATCCCTCACACCATTACACCACCCGCAACCTGAACCGCTGATACAAGGCAGGATGGATCCATCTTTCATGTTGTTTATGCCAAATTATGACCTGACCATCTGAATGTTGCAGCAGAAATCAAGACTCATCAGATCAGGTAATGTTTTTACAGTCTTCTACTGTCCAGTTTTGGTGAGCTTGTGTGAATTGTATCCTCAGTTTCTTGTTCTTATCTGACAGGAGTGTCACCGGTGTGTTTTCTGCTGGTGTTGCTCTTCTGCTTCAAGGTTTGATACAGTATGCTGTGTGTTCAGAGATTGTTGTGTGTTCAGAGACGCTCTTCTGCAGACCTCAATTGTAACGACTTGTAATTTGAGTTACTGTTGCCTTTCTATCAGCTGAACCAGTCTGATTATTCTCCTCTGATCTCTGGCATCAACAAGCCATTTTCTCCCACAGAACTGACGCTCACTGGATATTTACTCTTTTCAGACCATTCTCTGCAAACCCTAGAGATGGTTGTGTGTGAAAATCTCAGTAGATCATCAGTTTCTGAAATACTCAGACCAGCCCGTCTGGCACCAACAACCAAAACACATTTAAAGTCACTTAAATCATCTTTATTCCTCATTCTGATGCTCAGTTTGAACTTCAGCAGATCTTATTGATCATGTCTACATGTTTAAATGCTTTGAGTTTCTGCATGGGATTGGCTGATTAGATATTTGCATTAACAAGTAGTTGAACAGGTGTACCTAATAAATTGGCCAGTGAGGTATAAGCTTGCAATTGTGAACAAAAAAAATCAGAATTAAGAGATAAAAAGTTACATTTTTTTATTCCATGGCAGAAAATAGGCTTCATAGCATCCACTCTGAAAGGTGTCAGTATAAGTACAAAAAAAAAAATTAAATAAAATTCCTGAATACATCTTTAATACAGAAACCATTATATCAATACATTTTCAGCTAAAACAACTGTATCATGGTGGATTTTTTGGCCACCTAAGAAAAATCATCCCTTATCTATCTCTATTTTAACTGAGTTATTTTAAGTTCGAGCTGCAATAGTGAATGTCTTTCTTCACACATTTTGCTGCATTTTATTTCCTCTGTGTGGTGCAACATTAGGAGTGCACAGGGAACGGTGATCATGGCATTTACTGTTATTGTGATCTTTGATTACTCACCTTGCATGGCTTTGTATTGCATTGGAGTGATGTGCTCAAAGCCTGAAGGGGGAACATCCCAATACTTGCACATCTTTTTCTTCCTTGTTCGACGTGGAGAATAGCTAAGGAAAAAAAATCAGAGTAATGGGGAAGATGCCACAAACTTAATCGACTCTGTTGTTATGTCAACTTAGAAGACAATACTGCTTTTACAGTTTTACAGACAACAGAAACAGTAATGGTCTTGTGTTGGTTCTGATGGGCAGTATCAGGCTGGTGTTGAGGGGCACCTGTGTTTCTTCTGATCCCGTGAGCTGCTCCTGTGGTCCCGGCTCTTCCGGTCCCGACTGCGACTGCGCTTCCCTCGGCTGCGACTGCTTCTGTCTTTGCTCCAGCTGCACCGTCTCTTGCTGCGACCAGGAGAGCTACTGCGACTCCTCCTCTTATGCCTCTCCCTCTCTCTCTCTGCATGAATAATGTTGCATATTAATGGAAATATCATGTCTATAAAAGTGAAAATATGCTGTCATTTCTGTTTAATTTCTAAGCAGAAGCCAGAGGTGCACTGTTTCCGAACTCCCTGAAACGCCTCCATTGTAGTTTTGAGTTTTCATCCAGGAACGAAGATGTCACAATATTCCTCATTTAAATCATTTAAAGGCATACGCTAAATAAAGGGGAGGGACCTGGTTGAGTTAGTTAGTAGTGTGTTGAAACTAACAGTTATGGTAAGAGGCGGGGCATTTCCAAAACATGCTCGAAGTGTTTGACCAATCACAACACACTGATCCACTTGACCAATCAGAGCACATTGTGCTTTTCATAGAGACAGGAACTACACCGGGGCTGTGTCCGAAATCGCCACCTATAACCTCAAATAGGGCACTATTAAAGGGGACCGCCATTTGGTCATAATGGAAATCATAGTGGATGTTATCGAGTGCACTCATTCAATCCCACAATGCACCACAACTAGTATACAACTGATGTACACTCAACAGCTATTGAATACCCATAATGCACTGCGAGGGTCGTGTCGAATGAATTCCCATGGCTGACCCAAAGATGGCGTCCCACCTGAATCATCCATCCAGCCATTTTCCAAACCGCTGGTCCAATGTGGGTACAGCGTAATTCATACAGGTATAAAATCCCTATTAATTGATTATTAAATTGTTTAATTAAAGTTTATACATGCCAGTTTCCATGACAGAGTTCAAGATAAATCTTTGCATTACTACTGGAGCTGCCAGTTTGCTTAGTTTCAGATGATTATTAAACAGCAAGCACAAACTATGCAAAAGCAGCAACTCTTCCAGCACTCGGTGTCCGAATTCACTCACTCGTTTTCATTCACTCCTGCAACTGGACTATATTAGTGGAGTAATGTAGGGAATAGTGAATGAGGGATTAGGGGGCGGTTTCAGACACAGTCCGAGCGTTACTGACAGACTGGGAAGAGAGGAGCTGCAACAATGTCCAATTGTTGACAATTGTTTTTGAACGTTCAAGTATTAAAACCTATTCTAGTACAACCTAAAACAAAATCAAGACTTTGTTAAAGGGCATAATATGTCCCGTTTTAATTCCTGTTTAATAGCTATGCAGTTGTTCTTGGTGATACTATCTCAAATCAAATGAACCCTCAAGTAAGATATTCTGTTTACAAGTATTTAATAAAGATTTTGCATTTGTTGCCATCTGTCAAACCACACACATTTAATCACAAGAAAGAACACACCTATTTATGAAAGAATTGCAGAAGGAATCTGTTTTGTATATAAATTTGCAAGGCCTACATTCAATATACTTGACTGGATATTATGCAAGCAGCTCAGTATCATATATATGTATATCAGATGTCACTGTGTACATAAAAGCCACTAACAATACACTTGTGTCACGATTCGGTTCAATCGGCTTTCAACTAAAGACAAGAGAGAGTTAAAACAGTAATTATTACCTCTAACATACGCTGAATATTAATAGTTACATTTGGTATTACATCAGTCATAGAGCTGAATAGGTTTGGACTTGTTCTTCTCCCCCAATGCACAGGGCAATAGTGACACCAGAATATAAATATTCATAATTCACTTAGCTAAAAATAAAGTATCATGTAGACACATACTGTATGCTTGAACTCTGTCCCTGACTCCATACATTTTAAGTGTTTTAAATGAAGTATTTTATTAAACAATGTGTTTTATTTTTAATTTATCAATAATAATAACATGAAAGCTCAAATATCTGACCTTGTGATTTTGCCATGTGTGACACTACCGTATCTGATGTAAACTTTAATTTCGAGTGAACTATACATGATACATAGTTTTGAAACTTTTTATTGTGAGACAGTATATTGTTACACCCATATAAGCCAGAGTAAATAACTCATAGATGAAACTGTAACATTTGGATATTTATAAGCGACCACACACACACACACACGACACACAACACACACACACACACACACGAGACACACACACGACACACACACACACACGACACACACACACACACACACACACACGAAACACACGAGACACGCACTGTATTAACCCAGTCTTATCATAAAATGTGCTTATATATTTTTTGTTGGTGGCTGATGTTGATAGTTTTGATTCTCTACACCTGTGGTTCCTCTGGACTTCAGACAGGCACTACAAATCTCCAAAACACCAGCTGATTAATAGGGATTGAGCAAAAATGATCAGTTGATGAAGAAAAATTCTGTAGCGTTTGAACTTAGATGACACTTGCTTTGACATTATGTTATCTATGCAATGAAATTCATATATTTATATTTGAATCATTGCTTGTGTGTTCAAAAGTGTCCGAATACTTTTGGGGCCACTATATAGTGTAACTATATCTGTGTCAAATATTATAAATAAATCTGTTTAATTTAAAATACATTCTGCAATTATTACATGATGCATGTGTTCTTATAACGAAACGCAACATTTAGTTGCATGTGTGATTGACAGATGGCAACATTGCAAAAACTTGAAAAATTATATATTGAAACTAAAAATAAAATAGTGTTCACTCTATTAGCCTGGTGACAGTTGCTAACGTTTATTTATCATTCATTATCGCAGTCATTGTTTATGTTAATTATGTTATGCTGTTATGTCAGCAGCTGTTTAATAGACTGAAGCAGAGCACACACACACAGGTCATGGACACTGCAGCGGTCTTTACTGTACCTTGCCGATTCTCGCTCAGCTGTTTCTCGAACTCCTCGAAATCAGACATGATCAGATCTGACGGATCAGGCTCTCACGTGAGTCTCAGCTCACAAACACAGGCACTGAACACTATTGATCCGCTTTCTCATCTGATAACGGTGACGCGATGTCAACACGTGCTGAAAACGTTTGTATAGGAAATCAGTCCTATATTTGATAACAGACAGGGAAGCGTCACTGCAGGTCTGGCGAGTGGGCGGGGCTTAACACTGTGGGTGTGCGTTGCGGTTATTGTAATTGGCTGACACGGCTGTCAGTTACAGATGCAAGCGGGTACGCGTCTTCTAATTGGTCTACACTATCGTTACCCTTTCATGCAGGAAGAAGCAATCATTATTAGCTGTTGAAGTACAATAACAGAGGCTGTGTCCCAAATCACCGACTGACTCTACCCTTAGGAAAATACTTTATTATTATGTCGAGTATTTCTGAACATGATATAAGACATCTCGTATTAGAATGTTTTCTAGGCTAAAGCTTTTTTAGGCCTCAAATAAACAAATAAAAAAGCTAATTATTTCAGCTAATTACTGTCAAAGGGAACATAACACCTTCTGCTTCAAGATAAATCTCACATTAAATATTAAGGCATAATTATAGCCAGAAATAAACGTGTGAATGACAATTCCAAATAGAAAAACCTATAAAAAAATATTTAAGTTGTGGTTGCAAAAAGACTTGACCTTGTAAATTTCTGAAATTTCTGAAATCACCAATATTTAATGTGGAGCAATTTATATATATTTAAAAAAAAAATAAAAAAAAAAAATATATATATATATATATATATATATATATATATATTAAATAGATATTTGTATTAAACATTTTGTTAAGTTAAAGATTGGTTCGAGAAAACTGTACATACAATTTATTTACATTAATACAGTATTTATTTTTGGCTAAGTGTAATTTTCCAAACACTGAAAAACAAATGTTTATTCCCTAGTTGTTCCTTTAGAATCGTATATGAAACTCATGTTGGAATAATTTGTCTTTCACCATAATATTAGAGTTTTAATTATTATTTATTTTCCTAAAATAGCTCGTTATAATTCTGGATGCAGTAACTTATAATGTAAAACATAGAATATAAATCATTGCGATTTTCTTATATGCACATATTAACAAATATGCACATGATCAAAGTTGACTGCTACACTTTTCCCTCCAGTGATTTTAGGATTAAGAACATATTGGTGATACTACATTCCTCAAAGACAGAAATAAAGACTCATAAGTTTAAACTGGTTACTGGTGTCTCAGTCTGATATGTAAGAATGCAAACACATTATATATGAGATTTTCTTCCAGTTGTTCTCCAAATTATTATTAGTTTAAATTATATGGGACTTTAAGCCTTTGTACATATACCCTGGATAATTAATTGCTCAGTTTTGTTCTAAAATCATGGTGAATTTCACTTTTCTGAGGAAGAATAATAAATAATAAATAATCAAAGACTCAACCTATTTAAAGCTTTACTTCTAAACTGAACAACAGTTTCCCATGCTGCTATATACAACACACGACAGCTTCAGCTGTGCGCTATTAAAAGCACTCAAACCGTGCAGTGTGTGTTTAGAGCTGTGCAAGTGAGCTGACGATCACTAACACTGATTCATATAATCCTAAAGAACACGATTAAAGACTCGTTTTAGTGGTAAGTGATGAAGAACAATGTGAGCTCTATTGACTGTGACTGTGTCCTTTTGTGCTGATTTGATGTTCTCTGTTCAAAATATGTTAACTCAGTGTTGTTGATGACCAGAAATTATTTGTATTGATTTTTATTTTGCTGTTGTTTCTTAGTCAGTTCTGCAGTTATTCAAATGTAGGCTGGGAATTCTTGGCTAATTCTAGGCTGGAATATATTTAGAGCTTTTCTCAACATGGAGAAAATGTTTGAACACAGAGCTTCCATGATAGACTTTAGAGAGATTCACTTTGTGACTTTACTACTGGTATTGTTTAATATAAAGTAAAGTATCAAAGGCAAAATGCAGTAAATTCAATTATAATCCGGTTTCATAGATTATACTTTGTCCTGTTATGGGTTGTCAAGATTCAGTCAAGATTTAAGTCAATCCATGACTTTATAAATGGCTTTAATTCTTATTAATGTATATTCTTTTCCCTTTGTTTAAGATCTAACATTACTGAAACACCATGGGTATAACTGATATCATGGTAAGACATTATGTTTTATTTTTAAAGCATTAAAGCAAACGTATTTAAAGTGTCAAACCTGAATGACTTTCTTTCTTCTGTTGAACACAAAATACAGAATGCATGTCAAATGGACTATTGATAGTGTTTTTGACCATTTTGAAACTTTTGTGAAATCCCATTACAGGACATTCTTCAAAATAGTCATCGAAACTGTAGAATATTATGTGTTTTGCAGAAAAGAAGTCATACTGGTTTGAAATGACGTTAGAGTGAGCAAATATTAAAATATTTTTTATTTTGATGGAATAATTCTTGTAAACAATAATAATTAATTTGCATTGTTTTAATGTCTGTTTCAGAGGCTGGATGTGACCTCAGTTTGGCCTGTGCTCTCAGTGGTGGTGGTCGCAGCTGGTGTCTTTTATCTCTACAGTCTGATACTCAGGCATTTAGCCAAGACAACTGTGAAGAACAAAGTGGTGCTGATTACGGATTCACTCTCAACACTCGGAAATGGTGATGCTTTTTCAGAACAACTGGATCATTCCTGTCATGCAGTACTTTAAAATGAATATGTCTCTATTGTAATTTAAGGAAGTAGTTCAATAAAAGGGTAAATCAGAAATGTGTAAATATAGAAATATGATCTTAACTGTATTACTTACAATTTGGCAGGAAAATTTAGCAGGATAAAAATAGTGAGCTAAAGTTAGCCATTGCTCATTGAGGGATTGAGAGTTGTATATGAGGATATTTAACCTTCTTTTGAAATCTTTTCATACCGAATTCTGTAATATTTTTTTTGGTGCAAGTGGACAAAGGAGAGGAGGCGGATAGCTTTTATTTTGCAGATCGCTGTTATTTGCTAGAAAAACAAACGAAAGAGGAATAAAACTGGGAGAGCAAAACAAACAACAACACAGCTTTACCCTAAGTAAAGACAACACTATATTAAGACTAAACAAACTAGGGACATATATATATATACAGGCTAATAACGAACTGAACATGAAACAGGTGCACAACACAATCAGTTACCATGCCAACAGGTGAGGAAATGAACAAAAGGCACTGAAATGAACATGTGACAAACATGGAAGGGAAACTGACAGACCAAAGGGAAGATATTACCCTCACCCCAGCCAGTGGGTTCCAGAGATGGTACCAGAGGAGGGGGTGGAGCCATGAAACAGAAGGGAATGCGTGGAGTGGGTGGGACCAGGATACTAAGTGGAACGAAGGAGCTCAGCAGCTTGGCAGAACCAGCAGAGACGAAGGGACCAGGAAGCCAGACAGAACTAGTGTAGACGAAGGAGCTTGACAGCTGGGTGGAACAAGGTGGTGGAATTGGTCTATTAGACTGGATATAGTGGATGACCTCAAACTGTAAAAGAGCTTACAGCTGGGAAGAAATCCTCCGCCTGGCGGTCCAAATCGACCAGGACTCCCTCCGCAATGTATGTTGCAACCGGCTCTAGCTCCTCAAGCTAGCAGGCTCTGGCTCTATGGTGAAAATGGCTTCTGGCTCTAGACCCTCTTCTGGAAGGTCCCTGATGGGCATGAGCTCAGGCTCTGGATTCGCAGAAGTCATCAGCTCTGTTGTTGGCTCGTACTCTTTGTTCTTGGAGGGCCTGAGTGTGGGGACGTCCTCTGACTAGACAGACCCTGGAATGTGAGGAGTTTGCAAGGAACTGATGGTATTGGCAGTGGGTCTCATTCATGAAACATTCGTAAATATACGAGTAAATATGTGAGTGATTTGCGCGTAAAGAGACCTTCCCGAAAACTCTTCTCCTGATTCACAAATACTTCGTAAACGTCAGATGTGATAGTGAAATGTGTGTGTGTTAATGAATTCCAATCAGTCGTAAATGGGACGCGCGTGCACGGTCATTCTCAATTACCATAAATCCCGCCCATTAAATCCGACTGACAACTATATATGGGCATCATATTATGACATGCATGCGAATGAAAAATCAAAAATTATGCAGAAATTAAAGTTTTATTATCAGAAGTTCATTCAAAACGCCACATTTATTTTCAAGCGTAGGCTATATAGTGGCGTATCGGGTCCTAAAAAAGGAAGCTTGGCAGCATATTACATATGCAGTCAATGGAGTTTCATCTGTTAATCGAACAGTCGTGAGAAGAAAATGGTTCGACATTAAGCATGACAGCAAAAAATGAATTAGTTCACTTAATTAGGAAAAATCGTATTCAAACGGGAGAAGGACCACCACCTCAGATGCTATTACTGGCTCTCATAATAAAAGTAAAAAGAAAAACCGTATGTAATTACTATATAGCCTATAATATTTTTTCAAAATGCTGTGTAAATATGTACCCGATTAAGGTGAATTAAAATGCAGCCTTATTAAAGTTGATAGACCCACTGTCCTCGCATGAGGACATCATTTTATGCAAAAACTACATCGTGTACAAAAACAAATTTTAATTATACTTATTAGGTCCTACTTATCCCAAATAGCAAGAACAATTATAAAATGCACACCAGGAAAACTCTCGGGTCTCAGGAGGTTAATGAGCAAAACGTTCGGGTGTTAAGCGCACTATTTACGCGTGGCTGGGAGCAGGTGTAGATTTCTTTCTTACCAACTAACATTTGGAAAATACGAACATTTTAATGAATCCGAAAATTTACGCCAGAACCACTTTACACACGATTTACACAAAAATTCGTTCTGCACGTGTTTCATGAATGAGACCCATTGTCTTCAAACACCAATGGTCATGGAGGAACCATCCACAGCACGTACTCATTTTACTGCTGTAGTGAACAGCTGGACTTCCAACTCCCACGGCATCATCATCAGGAGGTGGTCGTCAAGCCCACTCCAAAAACAGGTCTTGAGTGTGTCGTCGTTCCAGGGTACATGATGGCACATGTCCACGAATTCCTATGCTGTTCCAGAGGACAACCTACCTGGATTAAATCCATTAATGAATCCTTTGTATGGAAGTAAGGCGCTGGGTAGCGATCCATACCCATATCGACAGGTTCGGTGTTCTGTCACACTTTTGTTGCTGTGGTTACAAAGGAGGAGAGGACGTGGATCGCTTTTAACTAGCAAATCATTTTTCTTCACTAGGAAAACAAATGAAAGGGAATCAAATTGGGAGAGGAAAACAAACAACAAAGAAACAGCTTTATTCTATGTAAAGTCTATACTGAACAAAGACTAAACAAACTGAGGGCATATAAACAGACACAAGGCTAATAACGCACTGAACAAGAATCAGGTGCACAACACCATGACAACAAATGAGGAAATGAACACAGGGAACTGAAATGAACATGTGACCAAAATGAAACAGAAACAGACTCAAACCCTGACGAAGAAAAACAGGATGGGAAATAGATGTTGAGGACATATATAAGAAAAATGTATACATTCATTTCAATTAAAACAAAAATAGCAAGGTAAGAATGGCATCAAGCTCAGCTCAAACAAAAGTAGAGAAACAATTTAATATGAACACAATGTGTTAATTGAAATAATTTTATCTTTAAAAAAGTGTGGGATATGTTATCCAGTATATTGAGACATATATAATGAGAACATGAAAATGTAAAATAAACATCCTTGTGAGACTGTGATGAACCATGATCATATATGTGTGTAGATGAATTGCATATTGATCGGTTGAACCATTTTTTGTTGTTGTTGTTGTTGTTGTTGTTTTTACATTGTGGTCATTTTAGAATGTGCAAAACTCTTCCATACTGGTGGAGCCAGACTGATCCTTTGTGGAAATAACTGGGAAAAGTTGGAAACTTTTGCTGAACATCTGATGAGTGAATCAGATCCAACACTTGTGAGTGCAGAATTACCATTAACAATATGAAAGAGCATTGTCTGAAATATTCAGCAGCAATATTTTTTGTTAAGACTGTGGTTGTAATATGTGGGGTGACTTAGTTCAATTCTAACTTTACTGCTTAGACGTTTCCACCCAAACTGGTGGAGCTGGACTTCAGTAACATGGAGAGCGTTCCTGAGATCATCTCTGAGATCCTGGAGTGTTACGGCTGTCTGGATGTCCTCGTCTTCAACACCAGCATGAAGGTGAAGGCTCCTGTACACAGTCTGTCCCTCCAGATGGACAGGATTGTCATGGATGTAAACTACTTTGGGCCCGTCACACTGGTTAAGGGTAAAATGTAACTCCAACACAGCTGTCAACCATAACTCTCAGTTGTGTTCAAGCATTTTAAACTGATTTCATTCCTGGTCACAGGTGTTCTTCCGTCGCTGGTATCCAGAAGAACGGGTCACATTCTTCTAGTCAACAGCATTCAGGGGAAACTGACGGTGCCCTTCCGCGCCACCTGTGAGTTTTAAAGGGATCAATTATTTCATCATTTACTCATATTCATGTCACTCCAAACACGCATGCTGTTATTTTCTGAATGAAACGCATCAGGAGAAAGTTTGAATAATGTTCATGCAGCTCTTTTCCAGCTTAAAGATAAATTAAATCAACTGCTCTACGGAAAACACAAAACGTATGAGTTTGAAATGACATGAGTTTTACTTTTGGGTGAACAATTCCTTTAATGTTCATACAGTTAATCAGCAGTATAAATCAATGCTGAATATTTAGATATCTTTGTCAGTGTTATGGTGCTTTACCACTGCATAGTACGGTACGGTTCGGTTCGGTACGGTACGCTTTTGTGCTTTTCTACTGTATAGTACGGTACGGCTCGCTTGTGGCGCTTTTCCACTGCATGGTACGGTACGGCTCGGCTCGGTACGGCTCAATTGTGGCGCTTTTCCACTGCATGGTACGGTACGGCTCGGCTCGGTACGGCTCACTTTTGGCGCTTTTCCACTGCATGGTACGGTACGGCTCGGCTCGGTACGGCTCACTTGTGGCGCTTTTCCACTGCATGGTACGGTACGGCTCGGCTCGGTACGGCTCACTTGTGGCGCTTTTCCACTGCATGGTGCGGTACGGCTCGCTTCGGCTCGCTTTAAATGGTACCACCTCTGCTGAGGTTCCAAGCGTACCGTACCGATACTAAAATGCGACGTAAAAACACTACAGACCACTGATTGGTCAGACAGAATCGTCACTACCAGCGTCATTGTATTTGCGAGACATCAAACCCGCTAGATTTAAATAGCCAGTAACAGCCACCGCTGTAGCAGCTGTTTTAAAACTACTTGCTTGACTTGCTTGAAGAAAAAAAACTTCCAAAAAAGATTTGGAATCTTGTTCAGTGGACGAGAAGCGCAGACGTTCCTCTTGTTGGTGGCCGAGGAGCGGATAAACTATAACGATCAGTCATAATCCCACCCACTTTGAAGCAGTACTAACTGCAGTGGAAAAGCAACCGAGCTAAAGCGAGCCGAACCGTACTGAGCCGTACCATGCCGTGGAAAAGCGCCATTAGACATTCTGCATTGTCAGATGCGGCGTCCAAGCATGCCGTTCAGGCTTTCTTTGAGTGTATGCGGGCTGAGGTTCAGGAATATGGGATAACCGTCAGCACCGTCAACCACACCTTCATAAAAACTCCAGACACAAACTCAAAGGACAAGGACACAGCAAAACCCATGTGGACACGTGAGTGAACGTCACCGTCAGTTCATAATGTAAAGATCACGGTTTGTAGCTCATAACATCTTTCTTGTTTGTTTGCATTGTCCACTATATTCTCCTGCTTCTGGACTGGAAACTGCAGACCTCAAAGCGAAGTCCTTTGGTGTGAACGCTGAAGAAATGGCCACTGAGATCCTGAAGACTCTGAGTAGCAAGAAGAAGGAGATTTTAATGTCCCGCTCCTTCATCCCTAAAGCAGCTCTCTATGCCAGATCTCTCTTCCCAAACCTGTTCTTCTCCATCATGGCAGCAGGAGTCAGAAACACTGCAGCTGTGGAGCTGGAGATGTCTGAAGACTGAAGGACAACACTGTGTAAAAGTGTAGATGTGTCACTGTGCTGTAGTGCTACAATAAGAGAATTTAATAAATAAATCAGCAAGATTGTGGATGTTTAATATCTATCTATCTATCTATCTATGTGTTTCCCAAAATCTTTTAGTCACTACACCCTTTGAAAAAATAAATAAACAAAATGGTGGTTCCCAAGTGTTGTCAGATACTGGAATTTAACTTCGATAAGATAGCTTGAAAAGTATCAGTATTCGATAGGCTACAATTTTCTATACCACGGGGAAGAACCGTCGTGTATTTTAAATGTGATTTTTTTTGTCTATCCATTGAAAGTATAGCAATCAATACTTTCTCCTGAAAAGATCACTTTATATGATGATCTAGCTCAGATGTGAGAGGAATACACATGATCACAGCGCCCTCTGCTGCTGTTAATACACACTGTTTGGGGACGTCACATCATGGCGCGACCTATTTTTTACAGTCTATGGGCGCGACACTTACTGTCTGTAAACTGTATGTTTCGGTTCACTCAACGATACAAGAACAGTCAACGACTCCACAAACACACATGTTGTGGGTCATATACGGATGTCTCGAATCTGACTGTGATTCACGACAGACAGAATCAGCGCTTCACAATCACTCTCGACTGCGACGGTAAGAGAAAATAACGTTATTCATTCAGTCTCAAACCGAGTATCAAAACAGCTGATTCACTTTCGCTGATGTCCACTAGATACGCAGCACTCTAGGTTATAAGACAGCCTGCATCAGATAACAATATCCCCCTGTCTGTCTGTGGTGTGAGCAGGAGCAGCGAGTAGTGCAGTGCTGAAGTACACTATCACACATGATCAGCTGGTGGAGTTGATGTCTACTGAGGTCCCTCAATCTCACAGGGGTAAAGGTGTTGCTGCACACCTGGCGAAGGTCAAACCGCTTTAAACTCCCTCACTTACTCAAGTTCTGCTGTTTCTGCTGCAACTCAATCATCTACTTCTTTTCTTCTTCAGGCTGCTCTGGATTTCGTTGTTGAAGAAAATATGAAAGCGAGGATCTCCTGTTGGTACATTAGGAAATATGTGGATGAAAATCAACATCTTAAATACCAGGCTCATGTTGAAGATAAATAAAGGCAGAATTAAACCGAATTTAAGATTCTACCTCTGTGATTTATTTTATGATCATTTTGTATTAAGTTTTTACATAGATACATCAACCATATAAGTGACCAATCTGCTTAGAAACAGCCTAGCAACCACCCAGAAAACCCTATTAACCACTCAGCAACTGCCTGACAATTCCCTAGTTACTATACAAAACGCTATACAAACACCTAGCGACCACCTGGAGCACACTAGCTGTAGGCAGACAATTATTAATATACACTACAAGTCAGACGTTCAGAATAATTAAGAATACCGTACAAACAGTAAGATTGTGAGATATTTATTTATTTTTATAATATATTGCAATAAAAAACCTGTTAAAAATTCTAATTGAAAAATGAATATATTGTAATGTAGCCTAAATACAATTTATTCCTGTGATCTAAGCTGAATTTTCGCCATTATTACTCCAGTTTTCAGTCACATGATCCTTCAGAAATCATTCTGATTGGATGATCAGTTATTAAAAAAATTATCAATGTTTAAAACTTGAAAGCTTAACATTTTTGTGGAAATTGTGATACATTATTTTTTCCATGATTCTTTGATGTATATGTGACAGGTTGAGTGTCTCTAATATTTTCTCTGGCTCTTGGTTCATTAGAAATAGTTTTTCTATCTTGTTTGTGTTTGTGCTCTTGTCACATTTGTATTTCAGGTGCGTCCTGACTGAGACTGTTTTATACTGTTGTCACACAGTCCTGTTAATATACGGCTCACTGTTTCAGACGCTGTTTTTAACCGCTGATTCACTGAGTGTTTTAGGACGATTCTGCCCTGTGGATCCGTTTGATATACAGTATCTGTGATGAGAAGTGTTTCACATTTTTGTCCTTTGTGTTGTTATATTAAACCAATAGGTCTGTATTCTCATAACCTAGAAATCTAGACGCACCCTAGCGGCAGAAAAAAATATTTTGCTGCAAAGTGTGGTCTAGCAACTCTCCTTTGACATTCGAGCTGGAAAAACCAAACTCTGGTCAGGCCAATCACATCGTGTACAGAGTTGGTGGGCGGGCTTAACATAATGACGGCAGAGTTGTGACGGTTCCGCGTGATTTCTATAGGCCACAACAATAGATAAACAACCGTTTATCCCGCCCCTCGGATTGAGGTATGCCAGACCTAATATCTTGATGTAGGTGTGGCTTGCCAGGCTAGTATTCTGATTCACTGAGGTCACAATCCAGCTATGGCGATATTTAGCCTACATGTAGACCTGCTTGATGTAGTAAGAAATAGCTACATATTAAAGTTAATTTTTACATTTGAAATGAATAAGTACTCACTTCTTTATTTCATTTTAAGTGGCACTTCTAGTCTCTAGTTCAGTGCAGTTGCAGTAGAATACGTAGAGAGCACGTAGCTCAACGTCATCACGTTCAGTCGAGTTTCAGAGAGTGAAACCGAAAGCGGTCGATTCAGACAAACACGCCATTTCAGAGAATTCAAGAACAGAAATGTCCTCATATGTCACGGTAAGTTTGTTGAAACGTTTTATATCTATAATACCAATAGCATTATCAATAAAACCTACCTATATATAGAGCATTTCCGTGTAAATATATCGATCAAACACGTCAAAGCTAATTGTTAGCTAACTTCACGGTGGAAACGGTAACCTGTTAGCACTTATGAAAATGGATACACGTCAAACGAATCAGACAAATATACGCCATTTCAGAGAATTCTAGATCAGAAATTGCTTCGTCCCGGTAACTTTAAAACGTTTAATAGCTATAGGCCTATCAATATAATTATCAGTAAAATCAATGTTATATCAAGATAGAGCATTTGCATCTAACACGTCGAACTCAAACACGCTAAAGGTGATCGCTACTTCACGGTGGAAACTGTAACAATATTTTATTTGAAATCCTGGTCAAAATAGCATCGGTCGTGGTTCAGTTTGACTTTAAATAAACCATACGTGAATATATTGTTAATCCACAAAGCGCAATTGCAACGTTATTTTGCTATGTAGCCTAAGTTTGTCTCACATCGAACAATGACTCGAAGGTTAGCCTATTTGTCAAAAGTAAACTCCAGCCACGCCTGAAAGAGTCCAAATAAAGCAGCCGAGGCTGACATGACCTGTGCTGCAAAACTTGATGATGAGTGTAGGTGTATGCTGTTACCTGAAAATAATAATAAACAAAACTAAAAAATGGGACTATGGAAACACGTAAGAGCAAAATATTTTAGACTGAGAATATAATCAGTCAAAGCCTTTCAATCTAATAGTCTAATAGTAATAAAATCATAAAGATCAAGAAATCCAGAAAAAATTACACAATTACAAAGTAAGGATTTGATCAACATTAATGGTGGCAGCGAGTATAGGCTGTCAATCCACTGATTCAATAGACAGGCCTACTGGTTTACTATGAAGGTAAATTAGTAGCAAAATTCGAGAACTTGTACAATAAATATTCGTACTTGTACGCAAACATTTACATTCCCAGCTCCGATGTGAAAACCTGTAAAATAAAAATCTGAACTTGAACGCTGAGATTTGCACTCGCAGACAATAGACACAAACCTGTATTCGGAATTTGAAGCTGCAGACAAGCAGTCACAAATGTGTAAAATGCCATTCACATAAACACAATGACAGACACAAACTTGTAATACAAATTTGCACTTCTTCTAACATTAAAATTCGCAGTACAGCCTCAAATTGGCACTTGCAACTTCTCAAATCTGTCACTGCAACTTCAAATTTCGCGCCTTGACTTTTGCTACTCTTTATGCGATATATTAGATGCAAAACTGACTTGTGCACTTGCAACTCAGTGGTGGCGAGAGAGGAAGGGGGACGGGAGTGGGAGTGTTCAAAGGAGCCGTTTTATTGGTTGGCGCCTAGCCAATGAAATGGGACTTCTGTTATACGTGATGATGTCACGAAACCCGCGTCCTCGTGAATGATCTGAATATGATCTGAAACGCTAAACTTGTTGTGAGCTGTATATGCATGTACAAATCTTTGTATATTTATTGTTGCACTAAAAAATAAAGATCTGAAACGCTAACATGGCTTAATGCATTAGACTGATATTAAAATAAATAAATTATACTATCAAACTCAGTAAACAACACCATACTAATAATGCATACTATGTACAGAAAAGCAGATCAGCACAGAATATGAACGCAACGCATTTAATTAAGACAGTGTTATCTAAAGACCAAACTCAGGAAACACCATGCCTAACAATAGCATAGAAAAGCAAATGAGCACATAATATGAACGCAACGCGTTTAATTGTACGTTAAGCATTTCCCTCATAGAAAACCAAGAAAATGCTTCATGAGGCTTAATGGACCAACAGTTATAAAAATAAAAAAAACACGCTATTTTTTATCATTGATAAAACTGCAGGCAACAGGTTTATTTGCACTAAACACATATTTGCTTTCTTTCGTCATATTCTGGGCTCATTGACTTTTCTGTACAGGCTATCCCAGCAAACATGGGGCCCGAATGGGTTCCTTGTGGGCAGCCCACTGTGGGCCCAGATACCGGCGTGAAATGCAGGGCACGTGTGGGCCCCATACTTTGGGACCCAGGTGGGACCCAGGTGGGGCCCCAGTGGGACCCCAGTGGGACAGCCCAAAAGTGTGGGCTGACTGTGGGCAGGTTCACAGTAAGTAGAGTGGGCCCCCATGGGGCCAGTTGTGGGCCCACAGCAAACCCTTATAGGGGCCCATGTGGGGCCATTGTGGGCAGCCCACTGTGGGCCCAGATACCGGCGTGAAATGTTAGGCACGTGTGGGCCCCACACTTTGGGACCCAGGTGGGGCCCCAGTGGGACAGCCCAAAGTGTGGGATGACTGTGGGCAGGCCCACAGTAAGTAGAGTGGGCCCCCATGGGGCCAGTTGTGGGCCCACAGCAAACCCTTATAAGGGGCCCATGTGGGGCCATTGCGGGGCTCAGATACCGGCGTGAAATGCGGGGCACATGTGGGCCCCACACTATGGGACCGAGTGGGTCCCCATGCGGTGGGCAAAGTGTGGGTATACTGTGGGTACAGTGGGTTAAGTGTGGGCATACTGTGGGTACAGTGGGTTAAGTGTGGGCATACTGTGGGTACATTGGGTTAAGTGTGGGTATACTGTGGGTACATTGGGTTAAGTGTGGGTATACTGTGGGTACATTGGGTTAAGTGTGGGTATACTGTGGGTACATTGTTAAGTGTGGGCATACTGTGGGTACATTGGGTTAAGTGTGGGTATACTCTGGGTACATTGGGTTAAGTGTGGGTATACTGTGGGTACAGTGGGTTAAGTGTGGGCATACTGTGGGTACATTGGGTTAAGTGTGGGTATACTCTGGGTACATTGGGTTAAGTGTGGGTATACTGTGGGTACAGTGGGTTAAGTGTGGGCATACTGTGGGTACATTGGGTTAAGTGTGGGCATACTGTGGGTACATTGGGTTAAGTGTGGGTATACTCTGGGTACATTGTGTTAAGTGTGGGTATACTGTGGGTACAGTGGGTTAAGTGTGGGCATACTGTGGGTACATTGGGTTAAGTGTAGGCATACTGTGGGTACATTGGGTTAAGTGTGGGTATACTCTGGGTACATTGGGTTAAGTGTGGGTATACTGTGGGTACAGTGGGTTAAGTGTGGGTATACTCTGGGTACATTGGGTTAAGTGTGGGCATACTGTGGGTACAGTGGGTTAAGTGTGGGCATACTGTGGGTACATTGGGTTAAGTGTGGGCATACTGTGGGTACAGTGGGTTAAGTGTGGGTATACTCTGGGTACATTGGGTTAAGTGTGGGTATACTGTGGGTACAGTGGGTTAAGTGTGGGCATACTGTGGGTACATTGTGTTAAGTGTGGGCATACTGTGGGTACATTGGGTTAAGTGTGGGTATACTGTGGGTACATTGTGTTAAGTGTGGGTATACTGTGGGTACATTGTGTTAAGTGTGGGCATACTGTGGGTGCACTGGGAAAAGTGTGGGCATACTGCGGACAATACAAAGATGTGTTGTAAAATACCTGTGGTCTTAACAAACAAGATTAGTTTGGTTCGACTTTGCATTTGCCACAATACATGCAAAATAATTGCACTTGTTGAAAGTCGAAGTAGTACGTTACAAGTCATATCTTTCGAATCATTTAATTTATTCACAGTCATGTAAAAAATATATGCAATACATTACCGTTCAAAACTTTGGGGTCAGTATGATTTTTTAAATAGCTACTTTTGAACAAAGTTATCCAGTCGTCAGCGTGTAAATCGTGAAAAAAATTCAGGAATGTTTGAACAGAACAGTCAAAAGAGCAGCATTTATTTGAAAAAGATTTTGAGTAAAAAAAAAAAAAAATCAGGTACAATACATGGCAAATTTTCTCAAGGAAAACAAATCTCTTAACCAATGCTGTAAACTATGGGAGTCAGTTGTATCATTAAAATGGCTTCATTAGCCTACTATAGCCTAATATTGAAGGTAAAGATTTACTGATTTGTATACAAACACTTAAATTACACTTTTATTTATTTTTCTAATAATAAAGTTATATTGAAAATAAACATTTAAATGGTGGCTGTCATAAAAACTTGCCAGATTTATTCAAAACATGCATTAAATATTAAAGAACATAAATTATAATGAATATGTAATATGGTGCATGTATTTAGCAAAATGCTCATCTCTAGAGTTAATTTTTCTAGCTGACTAACGAGTTCATGCCGGTCACTGGATATTTTTCTGAGGTAAATGTGACGTTACATGACATTGTTTACAAGCTGGTTCACTGACGTCTTTCCTGGGTTGAAACAATGATTGAGCGATTCCATGTGACAACAAGGATTTCGATAAGTTGTACTCTATCTTTTAACAAACTTTCAGATGCTCATTCTTGTTTATTTCACTTTGTAACTGGTAATATTAAGGCGGAAGAGAAGATAATGTGGGCTCCGCGCTGCTGCTTCTCTTGAGCTGCGCCAGAGCGATCTCACGCCACAGCGCCAAAACGGTTATGTTTTTGAATTTCGTAAGAAAATGGACGTAATTTGAAATCTGAGACTTTGTTTCATATCATGAGTAACACAGCACAAAGATTATTGCGTTTATTGGATGGGATGCACGCTACAATGTTCCATTAATTCATCAACTGAAAACAGGATGACTAATCGATTCTTGGGATTTAAGAATCGATATCGGTTCGTAAAGATGAGAATCGATTAGTCATCCTGTTTTCAGGTTTCATGACATCACGTATAACAGAAGTCCCATTTCATTGGCTAGGCGCCAACCAATAAAACGGCTCCTTTGAACACTCCCACTCCTGTCCCCCTTCCTCTCTCGCCACCACTGAGTTGCAAGTGCACAAGTCAGTTTTGCATCTAATATATCGCGTAAAGAGTAGCAAAAGTCAAGGCGCGAAATTTGAACTTGCAGTGACAGATTTGAGAAGTTGCAAGTGCCAATTTGAGGCTGTTCTGGGAATTTGAATGTTAGAAGTGCAAATTTGTATTACAAGTTTGTGTCTGTCATTGTATTTATGTGAATGGCATTTTTCACATTTGTGACTGCTTGTCTGCAGCTTCAAATTACGAATACAGGTTTGTGTCTATTGTCTGCGAGTGCAAATCTCAGCATTCAAGTTCAGATTTTTATTTTACAGGTTTTCACATCGGAGCTGTGAATGTAAATGTTTGCGTACAAGTACGAATATTTTTTGTACAAGTTCTCAAATTCACATCTACGTGCTCTCGAGTTTTGCTACTAATTTACCTTCATAGTTTACTTTCTCGGCCGTTTAAGACTAAACCACCGATATTTTGAACTTGAAAAAAGGTGTGTACTGGCGTCTTTCCGTGGTTGAAACAACAATTCTTCTGATGTTTATTCATGTTTATTTGATGCTATAAATTAACTAGAGGATAATTGTGAGATATAATTGTATGTGTATGTGAGAGGCGGCTCTTTGCTCACCTTGGATGTGTGCGCAGCACAAAAAACAGCGTGCATGCAGAAGTGTTCCCTTGTGCTTAAATAATGCTATCAAGAAGAATCGAATTTCTATTGATTTTTCTATTTCTATTTGCCATACTAACTACTAGCCTATAGAAAATACTTAATTCATGCTGTTGCATGTGAATAAATATGTGTATAACTGTAGGGCTATGTGAAATATATTTGTAATATTTTCCAGATATTGACGATTATCCTCTCGAAACAGACTGTTATAATCGACATTGCTATACTGCGAAACATCGTCGATACGATAATACCGTCATATCGCCCACCCCTAGTCCACTCACACACAGGTACATAAACAATATCAGTATTGAAAATATAAAACTTTACCACATAATAAACAATCAGTCCAGGTCAGAAAGTTTCTGAAATTAGAATAATCTTGTAAAGCCCAAGAGTTTCTTTTTAAATTAATTGTCAAAATTCAGTGTATTATTCTTTTTTTTTGTGTGCCACATACAGGCTTGAAATCCAATTTCTCATCTACGTACCTGTAAAATGAGTGTCTATGAGGAGAGAGAGGACGACAACCATACCTGTGAAATGAGTGTGTCTGAGGAGAGAGAGGAGGCATTTGTTCACACTCAGAGAGCAGCATCTCCAGAATTCAGCTGTGTGTCTATGAAGAGTAACAACTCCATGATTATTCCCCCTGATCTCAGTGATGGACCATCTCCAGGATTCAGCTGTGTGTCCATGAAGAGTAACAACTCCATGATTATTCCCCCTGATCTCAGTGATGGACCATCTCCAGGATTCAGCTGTGTGTCCATGAAGAGTAACGTCTCCATGCCTCTGCCCCCTGATCTCAGTGATGGACCATCTCCAGAATTCAGCTGTGTGTCTATGAAGAGTAACAACTCCATGCCTCTGCCCCCTGATCTCAGTGATGGACCTGCTGTGACCTCTGACCCTGAGTGAGTATCATTCACCATCTGCGACAGCATATTGAGAATCAATATATATGTATTTTTAAAAATAGAGATAACGATTCCGAATACACAACTAGACAAAATATGTAATTTACTAGAGGTTCTGAATTTTTTTAATTGCTGTAGTCTATTTAAAAATATCTAATTAATTAAAATTAATTAGGGCCCGAGCACAGATGGTGAGAGGACCCTATTGTTTTTGCTCTGTTTATTGTTCTTCTACTTCTTCTTCTTCTCTTAAAATAATCACTTTTTAGAGGGCCTAAACATGCTCGAAAACTCATGAAAATTTGCACACGCTTCAGAAGTGGTGAAAATTTACGTGTGATATGGTTTTCAAAATTGGTTGGGGCAAATTCTGTAAATTATTGCCCCCACATTTTGCCCCGGCTCTACGTTTCACGTACAGGTATGAAATTTGGTACATACATGTAATGACCCAATACCTACAAAAAAGTATCTTAGAGCATAGCCCTAAACACAACAGGAAGTCAGCTATTTTGAACTTCCTCCTAGATTTTGTGCATTTTTCGTAATTTCCAGACGTTGTACTTTAACGAACTCCTCCTACAGTTTTGATCTGATCCTCTTCAAATTTGGTGAGTGTAATCTTGAGGCCTTTGCGACGTTAAATTGTGAAGATCTTGAGTTTTCGTCGAAGGGTGTGCCCTTGGCGGCCTGACAAATGTAGATGTTCAAACCCAATATCAGCCTCTGGGTTAAATATGCATAATCAGAGTAGTTCTCTGTCAATTTTGCTTGGCGTTCAGGTGTTGCTAGGCAACCACAGACAGCCTGCAGTAACTCCGGCATATGATGTCCAATCTGCCCCAAACTTCACATGTTTGATAAGAGTCCTGTCCTGAACACATGACCTTGCTCATATTCGGTCAAAGCAATAGCGCCACCTGCTGGTAGCAAAAAGTGTGGCAAATACAAATTACTTTAACACAGTCCTCCTATATTTACGTACTGCCCTCTGTGCTCTGTTTTCCTAAAGTGGTGGTGGCACGGGTTCGAGGGCCCTTTTCATCGCTGCTTGCAGCTTTAATTATTATTATTACTTTAATTTTTACATTTGAATGAATGATACAATGATTTACTGGAGTCTGCGTTTTTGAACAAATCTCTTCAATTAAAGGGTAACTAAACCCTAAACCAACTTTTTTTAGTTAATGATCTGTAAGTATGGGGCTTTATTAGTCCTGTTCATTAATTTGAGTAACTTTTTTGACATTTGTGTATAAAGTGTTTTAATTCTACAATATATGGTGTAAAAACGTCTGAGTGCTGCCCTCTTCAGGTTGAACGGTGGCTACTGCAGTTGAATTTTCCTATTGGATGTTTGGGGTGGTTCGAGATGTAAGGGGTTGTTGGTGACGTAGGCATGTTCCATACAGACAGATACGTCTCAGGTGCACGCCCCCCTCCGCTGGGCTCTGCCCACTTTTCCAGCATTTTTCAAATATTGCCAGTGTGTGGAGTCAGGCTCTGACCAGGGGTTTAGTTACCCTTTAATGATTCAATGACCAAGACATTTTATTAAGACACTTCTCGCCACCTACTGGTGTAACAATGTAATTCATAACATCTTTATTTATTTAAATCTTTCTATAAGTGTCAAGTTCCCTATCTGTAAGTCATGTTCAACGTTATATGGATACTGACAAATGGGGTCTCACATGGGAGCTCCAATCCCCTCTGAGTAGTAAAAATGTTACAATGAAATTGGTGTGAGATTTGCATACCACTCCCGCTGACATACGGTTGTATGAGCTGGCCGGCAGCTCACTCATTCAGATTTTTGCTTCTGAGCTGAGAGGCTGCGCACAACAATCGCTCTTTCCAATCACCTGCTATAAAAGATTTTCTAAAAGAGCTGCAAAGAGGAGATCTTTCTTTGTTGAAAAAATCTAGGCGCATTCAGCAGTGTGCAAAGGCAGAGTGCACAGTTAAGTGCTGCGATTTACCTAACTTACCTAAAAGAGCAAGCACGGGCGGTGAGCATCTTTTTAAATATGCCTTTCCGTCCATGTGTTTCTGGAAGCGGTCATTTCCTGTCCTTGTCTGATGGCCACGATCACTGTCTCACATGTCTGGGCTGTGAGCATGCTAAGGCTGAATCCCAATTCTCTGTCTTACCCCTTCCCCTTACCCCTTCCCCTTCGTCTTACCCCTAGCCCTTGTCCCTTGAAACCGAGTGGTAAGCGCTAGTGCAAACATACCCCTATGAAATGAGACACCACTCGGTTACGTCATGGTGAGACGCCACTTGGTTACGTCATCTTACATCGTCCTTAACCGGCGTCTGTGTCACCCGGGGCGACAAGCGTTTATCACAAACTTTTCAAAACTTCTCGAAACTTTCAAGATGCCGCCTGCAAGTATGTTTATGTCGATTGCGTGAATTCGTTCATTTAAATCGGTGAATCTGAATGTATTGTTTATCTAATATTCCCGTGTTGATCGTCTCCAGTCGGGATCCGTTTGAAGCTGAATGCATCACCTGATAAGCTGATCACGTACGTGTCATTTTCAAATAATGTACAGATAATGAATGGCAACTGTAGAAAGCAAAAGCTGAATCCCAGACATTTTGGGTGATCTCGAAATGTGGGACTGATTGTGCAAATCAGCAATGTAACGTTAGCATAACCTAGCGTAGCAAACTAGCGATTTTTAAAAACGTTAAAAACGTTTCAAAAAACAACATAGTTGCAAATATATATGTACATAACTGTGTAGAGCACAAAACAAGACTGTCATAAATTTTTTATCAATCATTTAAGCCGAAAAAACTTACATTTATGAGACACTCTGGATGGTATGTCCGCCATTGTTGCCAGTTGCGCAGTGCATTCTGGGTACCCCTTGGTTTCAAGTAAGCTCGCGAAAATTCTTGGTCTTAAGGGGTATACACCCCTTCCCCTTACCCCTACCCCTAGATCAAAATGAGAATTGGGATAGCCCTTACTCTCACGTAAACGTGCAAAACTAAGGGGAAGGGGTAAGGGGAAGGGGTAAGACAGAGAATTGGGATTCAGCCTAAGACTGCGTTCGTGGATGATTCTTGTCCTCAAGAGCATTACCGTATCAACATTAGGGTCGTGTATCTCCTTTAATCTCTTAGAGTCCCCTCTGTTGTTACCCAGACCAGTTCCTCTGCACAGCACAGGGCTGAGGTGGTTAACCTCCAACTCGGTTCTTCCGAGAGAGGAAGCTATTTGGAATTCCCCCGGGTATGTTGGTTGTCCCTCTGGTGCCGCTCACATGGAGCCTGGCTAGCGCTTCCCAGTCCTTCCCCACTGGCTCATGTGGACAATCAGCAGGGCTCAACATAAAAAAAAATCCCCACTGGCCCCCAGGGCCAGTTGATCAGAGTTTTGCTGGCCCCTTCTATATTTTTACTGGCCCTGAAAGAAATAGAAGGAAAAGCACTTTTCCATTAAACTATTTATTGTATACATTAGGATTAATTTTTCTTGTCCCCTCACAATGACAGTAAACTAAGTATTACATTACATGAGTGATGATGAGTAATGTTACTTCGGCTATATTTTCACTTCAAAATGGCAAAATTAGACAAAAGTATATTAGTTTGGCTGATTATTTTTGTCATTCCTTTAACATTTATGACCTAAAAAACTGTCAATGAAGAAAAAATGAAGAACGCGTTGAATCTGACTATAACAAGACTGAAGCGAACACAAATTTGTGTGTAGCTTACACTTAATCACACATTTTTAGGGGGGCTAGGCAGAAGTTTAGGGGGGAATTTGATTACACTTTAGATAGCCCGTCGGCAGGCCGGTTATGCATTTTGCATTTTGGTCGGCTTTTGTTGGAAATTTCCGGCAAACGAAACAGTACATGCCCTCATCGCCTTTCTCCACCCAGGTGTACTGTGTTTTCCATGACACTAGGAATAAGGACTGGGCGATATGGCCAAAAAATCACATCTCTGTATTTTTTGGTTAAATGGCGATATACGATATATATCTCAGTACTTTCTACGTTTTTCTATTTGGATAAAGAAAATCTATATTTATTTCAAAAAAAAAAAATTTAACATCCTGCTCAATGATATCCAAACAATATTGATATTGAAGGATATGGAAAGAAATATAGGGAATGTAATGTAGGCTATGCATTATATTATGTGCAAAAAGGTGGTTAAAATCATATTACATTCTAACATTGTAACATTACAATCTAAAAACAAAAATAATGCTTTTGTTTTTAAAATGACTAAAGGTTAAACTTAAAGTGAAAATAAAAACAAAAGCACAAACTAATTATATTAGCCTGCATTTGATTACCCCATTATAATGCTCACTTTCATAAAAACATACTTGTAGGTTTAAAATTCCACATATGGCACATTTATTGACTCCAACAACAAATATTTTAGCAATATGTATATTTTAGTCAGAAAATATTAGAATATTAGAATAAAAGAGTATTGCGCTACTCTTTTATTGTGCTCGTCTGTTAGGCTCGCGTGCTCGCGGCGGCGCTCATTCACGGAAACTTGAATATTAGCGGAGATTCACTTGTTGAAGCATGTCCTCTCCTGACAGTGAAATGGACATATTTGTTTGACTTTCTAACATTTACAGATGGAGAATATACCTGTGAAATGTAAGTTAAGTACTGAGGAAAGAACCACGTCTCAAACGCATTAAACAGCGCCAGTATTTATCTGTCTGGCAGTAACAGTATCTGTCAGAGCATCTGACAGGGCAAGCTGCTTTAAACTTGTTAACTATATCTTACCAGTTATTTTGAAGTGCTTAATACTAGCTTGTGTCATGTTTAGGACAATTGTACTATGTTCTTTCACTGCAGGAGCTCACACTGCTTCCTCCGCTATATTTTTCAGAAGTGCTCGTATCAAACTAACTTTACTGTATCGATATAAACGGTATTGCCTCTTTCCATATTGTTTAAAAAAAATCGATATACTGTAGCCTACAAACTCGATTTACCGCCCAGCCCTACTAGGAATGTCCTCTTTCTCGTATCAGCCTCGTAGTTCTTTGACATTTTAACACGTTATGAATAATCTGAAGTAACATTGACACTCTTCGCGCCACTGTAAATGAAGTTTGCTGTTTGTTTTGCTGATGGCCATTCACTGGCCCGTGCGGGCCAGTGACTGGCCAATCAACTAGCCCGACATACTCTTTTACTGGCCCCGGTCCATCGGGCCATTGCTTATGTCGAGCCCTGCAATCAGACTCGGCTACATGATACAGTTCACCAGGTCAGTTCACCAGGCATCCCCCCAAGGTTCAGCGGCGTCCTTTTTACCTCAGTCGCAGAAAAAGACGCCCTTGTGCTGCAAGCGGAGATTGTGGTCCTCTTGGTGAAGGACGTAATAGAGCCTGTCCCTCCAGCCGAGATGAAGTCAGGGTTTTACAAGATTGGTTACGACTGATCTTGCATCAGCGAGTCTTGAACCGGGCCCTTTCACAAGTTCCCCTTCAAGATACTCGCGCAGAAACGCATTACCACGTGCGTTTGCCCCCAAGATTAGTCTGCAGCAATTGACCTGAAGGATGCATACTTCCACATCTCCATTCTGCCTCGACACAGACCGTTATTTCGGTTTGCTTTTGAGGGTCAGGCGTACTAGGACATGGTCCTCCCCTTTGGGATGTCCCTGTCTCCCTGCATCTTTACCAAAGTTGCGGAGACTGCCCTTGTCCCGCTAAAGAGGACCTAAAATTCACTTTTACATGGTGTTTGGACATAAATGTGTGTCAGCAGTGTGTACACAACCACCCTATAATGGTAAAAATCCACTCACTCCTCTTTTTTAATCCCCATAAATCATATGTAGTCTCTCAGAACAAACCGTTTGCAGAATGTAGATTCTGTGACATCACAAATGCTTAGGCCCCGCCCTTGACTGCTGACAGACTCTATCAGCATAGACCCCACTCTGAGTGAGCTGTCAGTCCGCCATGTTTATCTTAACAGCAGCATTCAAAAGCATTCAAGTAAGACGTTTATTTTCATTAAAGCTACTAAGTTATTCAATCAAGAGCAGTGAGTGACTTTCTGTTTTTCTTTTGTTGCTTGATTCATATTAACAGCATATGAAGAGTTCAGATGCAAAAGCTGCTAAACGCCACTTCTGTCAAAAATGAGATTATGATAGTGAGCAGATGCTCTCTCTTCACATAGTATATGTTGATCAAATATTTTGCTTCAAATCCGCTAAATCCCAGCCTCAGCCCATTCAGAAATACCAGTTCGTTGACAGAAACCGCTAAACGCCATTTACTCAGTAAAATCCTCTAAGTTCACAGAAGACGTGAATCGAATCATGATTTCAAGATGAATGACAGTGTGCTTATGGAGCCGGCTTTCAAATGACAAGCTGCAAGTTTTTATCACGTTTTTTTCTAGCGTTACAGTGGCAATGACAGGATTTAAACAACAGTATTCAGTCAGTGTGCTGCTGTAACTCTGTAAGACAGAAAAGGACACGGCAGTCACTTGCATCACAGCTTCCCCTACTGTGTGGATCAGTTTCTTCATTGTTTACATTTACATTATCATTTAATCATTTAGCAGATGCTTTTATTCAAAGCGACTTACAAATGAGGAGAGCAATAAAAGCAAATACTATATGACTAATGAAATACTACAGACATTTAATAAAGTAATCACTGAATAAAAAAAACAAACATTGCATATTCTACACTGTAAATTAAATATGCATTGATTCTTATTAAAGCTATCAAGTTATTCAGTCAAGAGTAGAAAGTGATTTTCTCTTTAATTTTTGTTGTGTTTTAAAGATAGAGTTCGCATTGAACAATTTAACATTGCCTGAACGTTTAAACTGGCAAGACTTAAAAACACATGCAAATTATATATTTTCATAACGATGCATTACTGACTCGATCAGGCCAGTGAGATTTCTGTCTACTTTGCTGAGCGAATTTCACCGACAGTGAAATGTGCAAATGATAAACTTTTACCCTATGATGGTTAAAGGTTGCAGTTAATCCATGAATCACATGCATGCCGAACCGTGGGGCCTGGTCTGTAAGGTTCACGAATCAACTAAGATCTGTTACACTCCTATCCATGACGTAGCTACATCACCAGGAAACATATTTGCTAGGGATGCACTGAAATGGAAATTCTGGGCCGAAAGGGAAACCAAAAATTCTAGATGCACTTGGCCGAATACCGAAAATAACTTTTTTAATTAATTTCTTATTTTAAATTATTATTATTAGTGTTTAATTGTATTATTATTAGACTTTTAAATTAAATGTAATCATTTTCTAATCTGAATTTAAAAAAACTACAAGCCAATAAAATGAACTTTTATTAGAGTAATGCACAAAAAATTGACAAAAAATAGCCCTATATTAAAATAATATTAAATATCAATATATTATTCTTCATTCAGTTTTATGCAACAGACAACAGATTTTTTTTTTAAACTAATTAAACTAATTATCAAAATAAAGTGTAGTCCTATAAAGCTATTATTATCAGTGCATGTGACCAGACCAGGTCAACCATGGTTGCCCAGCATGGCTATACCAGCTCAGTAGGGCTATTGCAAACAGAAGTCTTTGAGAACGTGCTACGATTGGTCAGCTCAATGTGGCCGTTATCTGATTGGCTTGAGGAAACGGTGGGTTGAGTCTACTTATTTGTGGATTTGTCTGCACGTCGACTAGTAGTGGGAAGTTCGGATCATTTTACTGACTCGGGTCTTTGGGTCTCGTTCAGCAAAATGAACGAATCTTTTTTCGAGTCATTTCGTTCATTTCAGCATAATATAATTAAAATGGCATGTTAAATATCCCAACACATCTAGTACTTACGAAAATGTTGATTACATTTGTAAAAAGAATAAAAATAAACTATAGGGTAATGCAGCCAAAGCCAATAAGAAACCGAAATGTTTTATTAATTGATTAGTTGTTGGGTCTTAAGTTCAGGCTATTGCAGTCTGATTCTGTTAGTTCACCTTACCTCCTGATCCGAGACCTTCTTTCCTTTGCAACTTCATATTTATCAGGTTAGTTCTTCTCCTCTCGTGTCTCGAGACGTTAGTTGTCGACTCGTCAGTGTCTGACTATGATCTGTCTGTGTCTGCTGGGCCGACCGTGCCGTGTGTAATACAGCAGGGCCGGAAATAGAAATGATTAGTTCATCTTTCGAGTTTGGACCGGTCAGAGTCTTTCGTTCTTCCTGTCAGTCCATAGAGGCTATGCTGTCAGTACCGGAAAGAGAAATGATTAGTTCATTTTCTTCGAGTCTCGAGTTCGGGTTTTAAATCCTTCATTCTTTTGTCACGTGACCGCTGGTATCTCGCATCAAATATAACATTAGATTCGTATTATTGACTGCGTCTGAAGGCATATTGTTTTATATTTAGGAATTAAAATACAAAATATGTGCAATAAACATTATCTGAAAAATAAAAGTTCCATCTTATTAGCCTATTGTCCCTGTCCGTCTCTTTTCTAAATGTTTCTTGTGGATCTGTGGTGTGTTTTATTATATATTATACATTAATTAACTACTATTATATTATACATTAACTACGTGCTTGTTTGTAAAAAGGTTGTGAATTAGTAGGCTATTCAATACGGTGACAAGTCACGTGACAAAAGATCGAAGGACTCAAACCCGAAGACTCGAAAAAAATGAACTAATCATTTCTCTTTCCGGTACTGACAGCATAGCCTATATGGGACTGCAGGAAGAACGAAAGACTCGGACCCGGCCGAACCCGAACTCGAGACTCGAGAGATGAACTAATCATTTCTCTTTCCGGTACTGACAGCATAGCCTATATGGGACTGCAGGAAGAACGAAAGACTCGGACCCGGCCGAACCCGAACTCGAGACTCGAAAGATGAACTAATCATTTCTCTTTCCGGTACTGACAGCATAGCCTCTATGGGACTGACAGGAAGAACGAAAGACTCGGACCCGTCCCGAACCCGAAGACTCGAGAGAGATGAACTAATCATTTCTGTTTCCAGTACAGATTCAGAACCCATATGTTGAACAATGTGCATGCGCGGTCAACACAAAATGAACGAATCACTCTCTGAGACAACTCGGTAGTCCCGAGTCGTATTAAAGATTCGTTCAAAATGAACGAATCATTCATGAACGACACATCACTAACGTCGACGCTAGAAGTGTTTCAAAATTCACAGATGCGTGAGGGGATTTACAAATGAACAGGAAGCGGTTCACAAATAAATGCCAGGCAGAGTTGTGTTTGTGACATAAAAACATTTGTAAAAAAAAAATTATTTGCAAATCTCATTTTATTTATTTGACTTTTATACATTTTTGTGAAACTCTTTACATTTGTTTGTGAATCTCAAATCTATTTATTTGGAATAATGCATCAATTCTAACCCCATACAGAGCAAAGCGTGCAGCGCAAGCACGCAGCAGAACATTGAGCAGAGAGCAGCGCGTGCACTCACACACACACACACACACACGGAATGGAGAGCGTAGCGCACACACAGAGCGGTTCGTGAAGTTACTAAACAAGCTGCGCTAAAATGAAACCTGATCACCGGACACTGAGGGGCGGGGCGGAATATTTTTATATATATTTATATAAAATGTATTAAAATATATATTTTTTCTGCTTTTTTCTCTTTCGGCCAAAAATGGTAAATGCCATTTTCGGCCGATAATTTCCGGCGGCGAAAATTTCGGTGCATCCCTAATATTCGCCTAATGCCTCCCTGGCATTTACTTTGGCTCGCCAAAAAAAAGGTCAGGAAAAGACATAGCAATTGAAGAATTAGTGGTTAAACTTTATTTATAATACTATTCCTCAGCAAATTCCTCAAAAAATACAAATGTGCCTAAGACTTTTGCACAGTAGTGTATATCTCATTATGATCTGAATTCTGAAATATATCTCTGTTTTTCTCAGTATCATCAGCAGGAAGAGAAAGATAGCAGCATCTCCAGTATCAAGATGTGTGTCTATGAGGAGTAACAGATACATGATTCATCCCACTGATCTCTGTAATGAAGATGTGCCCTTTGACCCTGTGTGAGTATATTCATGTACACTTAAATATTTATTCATTTCTCTTACTTTGTTAAATTTAGAAACATTTTTAAACTCGATTTAATTTGCTTCATTCAAAGTCATTTTCCTTGGGTCAACACAATTTAGTTGGATTACAACTAAACTAACAATTTAGTTGGTTTTAATTTGAGATAAAAAGATTTATAACTAAATCTTCTTACATCATTCAATGTAATTTAATTAAAGTACTAAGGTATATTTAATTCATTATTATTATTTTGTTGATACTATTTAATTTAATCAATTTACTATTATTTAATTCTCTTAGTTTGGTCCAACTTATATTGTTTCATTAATTTACTAATGTTTAATTAATTGACTTATATTGGTATAATTTAAAGAATTAGTATAATTGTAATGAAATTATGACATTTTTAGGAATTGTGTAATGTTTGTTACTTTAGAATCACAAATAAAGAACAAAAACAGAAAGAGCGAAACTATGGTTAAAAAAAAAAGTGGCCTGTTGCATGAAGCTTGCTGAACAAACTCTTGAATTTCAGAGTAGGTTTAGAGTTGACAAATCCAGATAAATCCAACCTGGTTTAGATCAGGTTCAGCGGTCCCACAAAGCTCAGTATAAACGTTCCCTGTTCTCAGGTTTGATCCAGAGTTTGTGATTAACTCTGAAGCACGTGCACTTGAAAGTGTGACACATGCTGCAAACAGCCAATCACACAGAACATGTAGAGCGCCAGTTTGATTCACTTCTCGCGAGAGAGACGGTGCAATTCACTTCTCTTCCGAAGATTAGGAGATCATTTTGAAAATTATCAATAAATTAAAAGCTTTACAAGGCAGAAATAAACCCTGCAGCAACAGTTTGAGAAGAAAATACCTGACTATATCAATACATGATGTGAATCAAAGAAATATGCCTAATAATTAGCCTATAGGTTCACAAAGAGCTCAAATAAATACACACTGTTCAAAAGCATTATATATGAATACATGTTTTATATTAATTTAAAAGGAAAGTTTCATATTACTTTTCATTAATTATAATAACTATTTGAATATATCATATTAATTAAAAGTAATTATACAAACACTATTATAACATCTTAGTTGATGAGTTTATTTTTGATAAAACATACTATATATTATATACTATGTATATATATATATACACAAACTGGCTAACAAAAGCTTATTTGATGTCTATTTTAGAGTAAAAACTTTATAATCTATCCAAAACTATGAAATGTTGTCTTTCATATTTCGTCTGTAACAGTAAACAACAGCGTCCATCTGTCTCGTTTATTCATTCACACACACAGAAACGTGATTCAAATTTAAACAGTCTTTTTGCTTTTACAGACACTATTCCATATCGCCATTAGAACAAAGCACAAGAATAAAAAAATTTACTATTCACAATTCTCGGCAAGATCCGTCGCTCATCGAAATTAAATTAAACCAGCACATGTTCTGAGGTAAATGTCCCAGGATTATTCCTCACAGCCTCGCAAGACGAAATAGTACATTAATCTGATGATTAAATTTGGTGTGTTATCGAGTTTATGAGGGGCGTTTACACGTTTGCATGTGTTGCCTCAGATCATTTACGTTTGAATAGCGCGCGCTCTCCGTGGGCGTGTCACATTAGCAGAATAATGAGCTGCAAGAACGATAATGAGAACGACTGACATCTCTCTCTTTTTATATAGATTACATAAACAGAGAATATTTATTTTAGTTTTGATTTAGATAATTTAAAAGTACACACTTAAATGATTATAAACATATATTGCTCATGCCTGGGTGAATAGTATTTACTGAGTTTTAAGTTTAAGTTAGACCTGCTCCGGAAAAAAAGTTCACAGAGGCAGAGAGGCAGAAAGCACACCCTGTTTATTTTCTTTATTTTACAAAAGCACAATGTTTTATTTCGATTGTAAGTGGACACATAAAAAGTAGACATTTAACAGTTTATTTTTTCATATTAAATCTGTTTGACCAAAAAATGACATAGTATTTTAAGTCTTTTGCTGCTATGTGAAAAAAATCAAGCAAAACGCGCCGGCGCGTTTGCCGACCCCAGGGGGTTAAAGGGGACATATCTGAGTTTTAAGGGGACAATCTGACTTTTTCCATGTTTAAGTGCTATAAATGGGTCGCCGGTGGATCTACCAAAGAGTAACTTTGTTTTGGTCAGCCTTTCTCTGCAAGCATGTAAAAAAATAAGCCGATCAGATTTCGCTCCTCTTCTGATGTAGGAAGGGGATCTTATTATAATATTACCGCCCTTAATCTGCACGTTTCTACCCACGGCGCTACCATTTGGTTTCGCAAGCGACAACAGTGTAACCAGTTTTAACGCAATGGCAAAAATTTGAGCAAAACATGCAAATTGTTCTGTCGTTGCTGCACAGACGAGCACAGAACACTATATAGAGTCCCAGCCTCAGATGATACGAGAACAGTGGATTAATTTTACTTTCTAAGGAAATCCCCCAGAAACAGATGAATCAATGTAAGTCCGCAACAACTAGATAAATGTATCCACTAACCATTCAGAAATGTCCATGTGCATCTAAAAGTTGCAACCTCTTTCTGAGTCTCTCCGTAAGGCTGCACTCCGCTACTGGTTATTTCTGAGATTTCGATGAGTGAGATTTCCGTGTTTTGTTATTGTATCTGAAGCTTGTGTAAAAGGATAATCCGTTTTGAATTTAAAGGGACACACAAAAATGGAGCGTTTTTGCTCACACCCAAAAAGGAGCAAATTTGGCAAGCTATAATATATTATTTGAGGGGTATTTTGAGCTGAAATTTCACAGACACATTCTGGGGACACCATAGATTTATTAACAGTACTGTGTACAGAGAATTGAAATTCTGCTCAAAGAAATTTAGTAACAACTTTTTGATTTGAAATAAATAAAATCAACACATGTTGGGTTTGTGGTTTATAGCGGATCAGTTGCGCACTGCAAACGCAGCATATGTGAAAGCACATGAGTGTGTGCTGCTCCTGCACCACATACACACTGCAAACTGTGCTCATGCTGTCAACAAAAGATAGCAGCTATTGAAAGAGGAATAGATTTGGGTTGTTGACATCTTAGTTGTCACAGTAACTTTAATTATTGTAATTTCTAAAGATGTAGAACCTTAAAAAAATAGATTAAATGGAATTGCGTTTTGACATTCTTAATTAACTAGCGATTAAAAAAGGCAAACAGTTTGAGAAATGATACGTTAAAATTCAAATGCAAGTCGAGTGTTAATCAAAGAACTTTCCTGACGAATTTGGTTTGGTGAACGAATCGTCAGTCTGATCCAAACAGGATACTTCAGTCTGAATCAGACTTCAGTCGGTTCACTAATGCATCGGGCGCTGGCTGAATCGAACGTTTGTTCTTGCGGCTTGTGAGTAGAACAAAATAGTAATAAAGTACTTGTCTTTATGTGGCAAAAGCCCTATTTGGAGGGGACTAGTTTCCCAAACATAGTTTGAGTTACAATTCTTATCACCCGATGTCTATGATTTCATGCACTGATTCGGACAGGACCAACATCTCTGTTTATTATTATTATTAGGTGGAGCGTGTGTTTTCTAGACGTGGGCATTACAGAGGGACAGCTTGTGTAATCATGGATGAAGTATATGTTTTTTTTATAAATTACTTATTGATATAACTTTTATTTATAATTAATTTAATAAACTTCATTTAAGTTTTTATAATAGACCCACATAAGTGAGCAGAGACATCTAGACAAGTACCTGACACTGATATTAAAATGGGCAGTCTTTGCAGTTTCCACGATTTGGCTCGATTTATTAATTTTATTTTTTTCATCAGATACCATCCAGGTTGAAATTAAATGAGGGCATCCGAATGAGGAGAAGCATTAGTATAATACAATATCAGCAATCACTGACATTGCATTTGACGTTATTAGATTTCTCAGAGGACCGTTCAGTTTGCTGAAAAACAGTAGGGAATTTTCCCTGGAATTGTTTGGAAGGTTGTGTGAGAAAAACACAGACATGGCAGATTCGGACATGATTAAAATCGCGAAGTACATCTGTGAAACACAAATTTCTCTAACGTAAACGTGCCCCAGGAAAAACTAGTCCTGTTCGAATAGGCCTAAAGAGACATTTACACCTCATGAAAAGAAGGATTTATTAAACCGTTGTGTTAAGGATCCACCAGCTTTGATGGTCAGCTGTTGGAAATAGTGATAAGCAAACCCTACAATAGGGACTTGTTGGACAACTGTATGTGTAATATATTGCAGATGTATTTACTCATGCAGAATAAACACATATAATGAGAAATAAATAATGTTATATATTTCTTATATTTTAGGCAAGGCAAGGCAAGTTTATTTATATAGCACATTTCATACACAATGGTAATTCAAAGTGCTTTACATAGAAGAAATTAAAATAATCAAAAGAAATCAGAATAATTAAAACAGTTTAGAATAAAAGATAAAATACAGAAATAATCAAATGAAATCAGAATAATTAAAACATAAAATAAAATACAGTGCAAACAGTCGGACGAACAGTGGCACAGTGCTCATTCAGTAAATGCACAGTTAAACAGATGTGTTTTGAGTCTGGATTTGAATGTGACTACTGTAGGAGCACATCTGATCTCTTCTGGAAGCTGTTCCAGCTGCGGCTGGCATAATAGCTAAAAGCAGACTCGCCATGCTTAGAGTGAACCCTTGGTATTTCTAGCCGATGTGATCCTAATGATCTGAGTGATCTGTTGGGTTTATATTCACTGAGCATATCTGCAATGTATTGAGGTCCTAGGCCATTGAATGATTTATATACCAGTAATAATACTTTAAAATCAATCCTAAATGTAACTGGCAGCCAGTGTAAAGACCTGAGGACTGGTGTGATGTGTTCATATTTTCTGGTTCTGCTCAGAAACCTGGCAGCAGCGTTCTGTATGAGCTGCAACTGTCTTATGGTCTTTTTGGGAAGGCCAGTGAGGAGTCCATTACAATAATCCACCCTACTGGTGATGAAAGCATGCACAAGTTTTTCTAAGTCTTGACTGGAAACAAAGCATCTAACTCTTGCAATATTTTTCAGGTGATAGTATGCTGATTTAGTTATTGCTTTGACATGACTACTGAAACTACTTTAGTTGTTTGACCCCTAGACTGAAGGTATGCGTTCACCTTGAGAACTTCATCTTTGTTTCCAAACGCAATGACTTCAGTTTTGTCTTTGTTTAACTGAAGAAAGTTTTGGCACATCCAATTGTTTACTTCATCAATGCATTGGCAAAGGGAGTCAATGGGGCTGTAATCGTTAGGCGATAGGGATAAGTAGAGCTGTGAATCGCCTGCATAGCTGTGGTAAGCGATTCGGTTCTTTCTCATTATTTGGCTCATTGGGAGCATGTACAGGTTGAATAGGAGTGGCGCAAGAATTGAGCCTTGCGGGACTCCACATGTCATGGATGTCCACTCAGACTTATGGTCTCCTATACTCACATAATAACCTCTGCCTCCTAAGTATGACCTGAACCATTTTAGGACTATCCCAGAAAGCCCGACCCAGTTTTCCAGCCTGTCAAGAAGTATTTTGTGATCGACAGTGTCAAATGCAGCACTGAGGTCGAGTAGTACCAGCACTGATAATTTGCCTGTATCAGTATTTAAGCGAATATCATTTATTATCTTTATGAGCGCGGTCTCTGTACTGTGGTGCGGTCGAAAACCAGATTGAAAATGGTCAAAGTATCCATTCGAGCTTAAGAATTTGTTCAGCTGATTGAACAACTTTTTCAATGATCTTGCCTATGAAAGGAAGATTTGAGATCGGTCTATAGTTGTTTAATATGGTCTTATCCAGATTGCTCTTTTTCAGGAGGGGCTTGACAACAGCAGTTTTCAGGGAGGTCGGAAAACTCCCAGAGAGAAGTGAGGCATTTACCACTTCTAGGAGATCTGCTTCTAAGCTGTGTAACACATTTTTGAAAAAAGATGTGGGAAGTGCGTCAAGGGCGCAGGTTGATGTTTTTAGTTGCTGTACGGTTTCTTCCAAAATTTTACCATCAATTTCTTCGAAATCAGACATAGTGGCTACTTTCTCGTGCTGTTGTCTGATCTGCCTGACACCAGCGCAACTCAAGGATGAGCTGATCACCTTTCTGATATTATTGATTTTCTCAGAGAAGAAAGAAGCAAACTCACTGCACTTTCTCACTGAGAGCATTTCACTGGGAATCCGGCTTCGGGGGTTTGTCAGTCTCTCTACAGTAGCAAAAAGAGTGCGTGTGTTGTTTATATTGCTGTTTATAATATTAGAGAAGAAAGTCTGTCTAGCTTTGCTTAGTTCCTTATTGAAAGCATGGATGCTGTCTTTGTAGATGTTATAATGGACTACAAGTTTTGTCTTCCGCCACATGCGCTCTGCTTTTCTGCATTGCCTTTTCATATTTTGCACATAATTTTTTAATTATTTAAAGTATATACGTTTCATATTTTCAAGCTAGTTCACAAAAGCACAAGCACCTGCATGTACTATTTAGCCAGGAGACTAACACTGTGCTGAGGAGTGCACAGCCATTACTTTTAACTATAGTAAATATAGTCTTAATGGTGTTTTGTAATGGTGTTTCAATCATCAACCGAACCACAGGCTCTGCTCTTCAGCACAATAGTAATCCGATAAACTCACACACAGAGTAAAACGCTCACACATAATAAAACATATACAAAAAACAAAGTAAAATCCAGGCCTGGTCCGCTCTTGTCTTTCACTGTAGTCGCTCCTCCTTTTATGCTTCTGAAGCTCTTCCATGAGATATACGAGACCGGTGCATCTCGTAGGTGCCACTCATCAGTAATTACACGTTCTCTCACGGCCCTCTGCTTCGTCCTGGCACAATTACACGTAATGCTATTTTTGTCTTCATTTCTAAATATTTTATATGTATCAATATTAGTGCTGGGCGGTAAGCCGGTTCAAACCGAAAACCGGTTTATATTTTCATCACGATATTGTTTTTGATTAAACCGCCATACTGGTGTATTTAATTACACAACGTTCGGAACAAACGTTACGCTGCACGACACTGTTTCAGACGGACCCTTTACAATGTTGCACTTCTAAGCAGCGACGAGTGAGGGTAAACAAACAGCAGTGCTCTGTTACGTTACATGGACGATGGATGCTGAAGAATTACAGAACACAGAAGAACAACTTGTGCCAAAAGAGGAGCCGGGTCTGTTGTTTGGAGGTTTTTTGGTTTCCAAAAAATCCGACGTCGACAAAACAACCATTTTATGTAAGTGCTGTCGGGCTAAAATTCTCGCCAAAGGCGGCAACACGAACATCCATTATACAGGATAATCCTGTGTGTCAAGTTGCACTTTATATTTATTTTATGTTTGTTCGGGTTTCGAAGCAATACTTTTGAAGGAATAACTAATGCAAGTTGCATAATTTTTTTTAACTTTTTTTTATTTTTTATAGACCTCAAAAGCAATGCAAGACAAGTTTAAGTTTTCTTTTTATATTTACTTGAATGCACGTAATGTTCCTGGACTTGTACTTGAACTAGCAAAAGTATTCCAAGTTGTTTTAATTGTGTTGTTTAAAATAAAAGTTCTGTATTTTGACTGCAATTGTCTTTGCATTCTGATTCCTCACTTCATTAGAATGGCTCTTATTTGTAAACAACAGCATAATTTTCTGGGGCCATGCAAACCTGTATTACTAGTGTGGAATTATTCTACAATATTCACTAATGACAGTAAAATAGACCATCCTAAGTCAATTTACTGCAGTAATTCCTCTCTCAACCAGTAGAAAATGCATTGAACACCTGACTATGCATGAAAAAAAACCCGTCATGAACCGGAAACTGGCATAATTTTGAAAAAAAACGTGATATCAATTTTTGGTCAAACCACCCAGCACTAATCAATATATAGCCATACATGGCCAATGGATATATTGCAGTATTTTGAAAAATATAAGTACTAGTTTCCCATTTATGGAAACGTATTGTGTAATATATTCCATTATATTTTGTAGTGTATTCCCATATATGATTGTTCTGTAGGGGGGAAACATACAAATTGTACAATATTGGAGAGGAACACAACGTTTTGGAACTTTATGTCATGGAATCAACTGGCCACAATAGATTTATTATATGTAAAAGAGGTTTATTAAACAAACACTTCTTCATCATTTTGGTTGTGGTATGATTTTTAATAACATCTTTCAATATTAAAGATATTTACATATTTTCTCTATTTTGATAAATGTATTTTCTGTTTGTTTTAATGTGTTTTCAGTGGTGGGAGAGATGACCAGATCAGAGATGTGTACTGTCAGACCTGCACATCCTCCTGTCAGAAACACATCAGTCATCGTGACACAGAAGCAGCCCTGCAGCTCGACTCTCACCAACCAGTGCTTGATGATCTTCAGAGAGTCAAAGACCAGCACAAAACCAGCATGAAGAACAGATATGAGAGGGTTTTTGAGGGAATCAAACTAGAAGCGAATCAGACCCTCCTGAACAGGATTTACACACAGCTGTACATCATAGAGGGAGAGAGTGAAGGAGTGAATGAAGAACATGAGGTGCTACAGATGGAGAAAAGTTACAAGACCCTCCAAGACACTCCAATCAACTGCAATGACATCTTTGATCCTTCACCTGAACCTGGATATGAGGAGATGAGAAGAGAGAAGAAAGACAAAATCAAGACTGTTCTTACTAAAGGCATCGCTGGAATTGGAAAAACCGTCTCTGTGCAGAAGTTCATTCTGGATTGGGCCGAGGGAAAAGCCAATCAGGATGTAGATTTCATGTTTTTGCTTCCATTTAGAGAGCTGAACTTGATTAAAGATCATCAGTACAGTCTTCACAGACTTCTGCTGGACTTTCATCCTGAACTTCAAGATCTGGACTCAGAGATATATGATAAATGTACAGTTGTGGTGATCTTTGATGGTCTGGATGAAAGCAGATTGACACTGAAGTTTTCAGACTGTGATAAAGTTTCTGATGTAAATGAGTCTTCATCAGTGGGTGTTTTGATGTCAAACCTCATGAAAGGAGATCTGCTTCCCTCTGCTCTCATCTGGATCACCACCAGACCAGCAGCAGCCAATCAGATTCCCTCTAACTACATCAACCGTGTGACAGAAATTCAGGGATTCAACGACCCTCAGAAGGAGGAATATTTCAGGAAGAGAATCAGTGATGAGCATCAAGCCAGCAGAATCATCTCACACATCAGAAAAGCAAGAAGCCTCCACATCATGTGCCACATACCCGTCTTCTGCTGGATCTCAGCCACTGTGCTTCAAAACATCCTGAAACAAGATCTCAGTGCAGAAATCCCTCAAACTCTGACTGAAATGTACATACACTTCCTCCTCATTCAAACTCATATGAGGAACCAGAAGTATGAAGAGAGAGATCCAGAGAAACTCCTGCAGGCCAACAGAGAAGTGATTGTGAAACTTGCTGAACTGGCTTTCAATCAGCTGATGAAGGGCAATGTGATGTTCTATGAGGAGGACCTGATTGAGAGCGGCATAGACGTCACTGACGCCTCAGTGTATTCTGGGATTTGCACCGAGATCTTTAGGGAGGAATCTGTGATTTATCACAGGAAGGTTTACAGCTTTGTACATCTCAGCTTTCAGGAGTTTTTCGCTGCATTGTATGTGTTTTTCTGCTTTTTACACAAGAACAGTGAAGTTATGAAAATGTTCCTCAGAGGAAAGTCCAGAACTCAGTGTGAGAATATTTCTCTGGATGTGTTTCTGAAGGGAGTAATGAGTAAAGCCTTGAAGAGTGAAAATGGACACCTGGATCTTTTTCTTCGATTTCTTCACGGCATCTCACTGGAGTCCAACCAGAGACTCTTACAGGATGTGCTGATTCACACAGAGAACAACCCAGAGAGCATCAAGAAAATAATCCACAACCTCAAACGGGGTCAAAAAAACAATATCAGTCCTGAAAGATGGATGAATCTGTCACACTGCTTGATTGAGATGAAGGATCATTCTGTTGTTAAAGAAATGCAGGCATTTTTAAACTCTGAAACAAAAAGAAAAAATCTTTCTCATGCACAATGCTCAACATTGGCAAACATGATCCTGATGTCAGAGGAAGCACTGGATGACTTAAACTTCATGAAGAACATCAGATCAAAAGAGGGTAAATGGAGACTGGTTCCTGCTGTGAGGAACTGCAGAAAAGCTCTGTAAGTGTGAAAATATAAACATAAATATATTTGACAAGTTGTGATGGAGGTTTGATGAGTTTTATCGGTATTTGTGTTCACAAACAGTTTTTCTTTTGTAGTTTTATACTTTGTGAACATAACCAAACTACCAGTAATACTAGTCCAACTCTAAGGCAGGTGTTGATCTCATTTTAGTCAATAGAATTGGTTTATGTAATAAAGTACTTCATCATAGATATAAAGCTCCAGTCCTGGAGGACAAGTGTCCTGCTGAGTTTAGGACACTGACCCTCCAAATATCCTCACACAAGCGAATCTTATTCAGATTTACTTGCAAATTAAAGACAGGTGTGTTTAATAGAGTTGGAACTAAGTCTGCAGGACATCAGCCCTCCAGGACTGGAGTTGAAGATCCCTGATGTACATAATGTACTTTGTTCAAAATTAAAACAAGGATTTGAATTAAAAGTAAATGTTAAAGTTACATGATCTTTTATGGTGAATTTGGTTAACGTAAGTCAGTGCTTCTCAAACCTGTCCTGGGTCCCCCAACACTGCACATATTTGATGTCTTCCTCATCTAACACACCCGATTTAACTCAGTAGTTCATTAGTAGAGACTGCAAGAATTTAATTGGGTGTGATGTGAGATAAATCCAAAATGTGTGATGATGGGGAATAAAATATTGCATTAATTTATTACAATATATTGAATAATGTTGAATAATGTAATGTACATGTTGAAAACATGTAAAGTCTAATTGGTCAAACAAAAATCTGTTTGGTCAAAGTTCAAAATACTTAAAATTTCCATGCAAATAGTTGCCTCAATTTTTTTTTGTTAAACCAAGGCAATATTTTTTTGTTTGGAAACCTGTTGCCTGAATTTTCTTTTCTATTCTCTTAAATTATTTCTAACACATTCTCAAGCAAAATATTGCCTTAGTTTATGTAAAAAAATACTCGGGGTGACTATTTGAATTAGTATTTTGTGTTAGACCATTTAGACTTAAGTAATACCAACAGAACTTTCCTCGTGAACTCAACCCAAATACTTTGTGTAGCAGAAACATAACTCTAAAAAAGTGAAAATAAAGTGAAAATTACACATGAATACACATTAGTGCAATAATACATATATTGTCACATATTTTATGAAAATTGACAATTCCTTATGTATTATTCATTATATTTTTATATACTAATGCAATATATGGAAATATATTTGCTTTGCATAAGGGGACATCAGCACAACAGCATGTATTTTAACTAGAGTCCTTTCTGTTTTCAGATTGGCATACTGTAATCTCACAGATCGGCACTGTGAAACTTTGGCTTCAACTCTACAATCATCAAACTCCCCCCTGAGAGAGCTGGACCTGAGTAACAATGACCTGCAGGATTCGGGAGCAAAGCTGCTCTCTACTGGACTAAAGAGTCCAAACTGTCAACTTAACATACTGAGGTTTGTGTTTCACACTGATGATAATTAGGACAGACCCCCGTAAAGCATGTTTAAGAAGAAAACATTTTGGGAAATAAAAAATTGTTCAGTTGTTTCCTTTCATAAGCCTACCACAAATCTAGCTGCCCTCTTGGAAATGTGTTTACAGTGGTGTCCAAAAGTTTGAGGTAAAAAGTAAAAATGTTTATATTCTGCACTAGGGGTGGGAATCTCTAGGCACCTCACGATTCGATTCAATTACGATTCAGAGGCCTGCGATTCGATTCAAAAGCGATTATCGATTATCTGAATCTTTTGTGTGTGTGTGTGTTTGTGTGTGTGTGTGAATATAAATACTTTGCTTTAAAAGTACAAAGTAATGACCCATAAAGAATTAACGTACAATATATTTTATTAACATTGCAAAGAACCAACAGGAAAATAAATGTGTGCCTGAACTAGCAGCATACTTGTAGTAAATTAATAATATAACAACAACAGGTGTTCTGACGATTCATGCTACCCATCGAGATGTGCTACTTACTGGTGCATGTGCAGACTCATTTTTCTTCTGCTTACCACGCCCATAAATCTATGCATCCTTGCTGTGGATACTTGTAGGAAACTTTGACAGGTCAAAGATGAATATTTGATGATAATTTTTACTTTTCACACCGTTTTAAAAATAAAAACAGTACATTATACTGTACTCTTAACTTCGAATTTTATTATAATTTTATTTCATATAATAATATCATTTTTACTTGTTATATCAAATGTGATAATTGCTAGTTCATTTAAAATATCCAAATATGCCCCCCATACACTTACCCTGATTAAAATGAAATAACGATGTCATAATATTGTGAGATTTACACCATTATGGAAACAATAGAGAATGAATCAACATTATCTATGATCGATTTGCGTTTGGGTAGCATTTTTCGACAAGGCAGCAGAAATCGTCTGAACACCGGTAAAGCCCAGAGCCATAGAGAGACACGGCTCTGGTACAGCCGAGTGTTTTTCCTCCTCTGGGTGGAAACGTGTCATATGGCTTCTCATATTTGTCGTGTTGCCGAAATATTTTAGTTTTATTCTACAAAGCTTACAACTAGTGTGGCTCTTGTCCAGCTCCTTTCCCCCTTCAACTTCATAGAAGCCAAAATATTTCCACACGTCAGCTTTTAACGAGGAGGGTGTTTGGATTTCGAGCTCAGCCATCGCATCTCTGTTCTGTGCGCACGCCACAGACAGACGGTCCGGGCACTGCACTTCCGCGCTTCAGAGTTCCGTCTTTTGCGTTCCGTCAATATTACGTCATTATAAATAGGCTACATATCTAAAAAAAAAAAAAATTTTTTTTTTTTGAAAATCGATTTTTGACATTTGTGAATCGATTCAGAATCGTCCACGTCCGCATCGCGATGCATCTAAGAATCGATTTTTTCCCCCACCCCTATTCTGCACTGTTTTATCATTTTATTAACATATTTCCGTGACAAATGACCCTTGTCTAAGCCCTGTCTCTTAAAATGTACTGAACAGTCCTACACTTACCACTGTTGCTGTTTTTTTACTGATGTTTTTTTTTTAAAACTAACTTTATGAATCATCTTTGTGTTTGGTTAATTTTAAATACAAACAGAAATAATCCAAAAATATGCTAATTTGTTTTTGTTGGGTCACCCAAATAGTGACACATGGTTTCTAGAAATACAATTTTTTTCCCCATTTTCCAAATCTTTAAGACATTAAAGGTGCTCTAAGTGATGTCAGGTGACGTCACTTCTTGTTGACGTTCGAAGTATTGTCAAACAAAACGAAGACCCTCCCGACTCCTCATCCCATCTTCTCCCCCACCATTCAGTGCCCATATAAGGACGCAATAATAACAAGATAACTTTAGCTTTGTGTTTCCCAGTGAGCATAAACAACGGATCCGCCGTAAACAAATTCAGTCAAAGTCGTCAATGGCCTATAAATGAACATTCAAATTCATAACAAACAGTGGGGGAAAACAATCATTCAGACCAACTGTCGCCCTACTGTGAGTTTGTTTGATCGATCGCTAGTTGCTAGAAACCTATATGTTGTATTCACCAAACTTAGCGCTGACAACGTTAGCACTGACATAGTTCTGGCTAATTATATCCTTATGTTGGTTAGGCGAACATGAACATCCTAAAAATGTATTTACCCACCTCTCCAGCAAAAACAGAGCTACCTCAGGGTTCTCAAGTTTTATCAAAAGCATGGAGTGAGATCACATGCGGTTAGGGGAGGAGCCCTTATGGAGACCTGCCCCCACCCATCCCCGCCCCCCAATCGTAACCCATTGTTCACAATTAACCAGGACAAATTGAAATTATAACAATTGGTAAATCTGATAAATGACAGAGCAATTCATCACATCAAATATACTCTTTAATGTTATTTTTCAAAATTACAAATATACAAAAATGACACAAAAATATAACAAATTGCTCCAAACAGTTTGGAAAAACAAATCTTTTTGCATTTTGAATGTGTCTAGTCGAAATAGTATAATGATTTATTGTGTGATATAAAATATTACCCAGAGCACTCTGCTTTAATACATGTAGCCTTAATGTAACTAGAAAGACTATTAATACAGTATAATATCTAATTTAAAATAAAATGAAGAAATACATCTTCATTCCCTCCCATACCCTCTAACATTTCCCTTACCCACTAACATTTCCCTTAGTTTCAGATAACGTAAGCTAGCCAAACTGAGCTAAAGCTTCTGGCCTGGTTGCAAAGTAGTTGTGGAGTTTTTGACTGCATCAATAATAATGTTTACGATGGGCTATATATTAAATGTTCTAGCCTAAAAATGTTAGACCAGCTTTCGTCCAACTTTCCTTCTCCATCACGACGTGTGTTCACGCGATGTTGTTGGTTACTTAGTAACGAACGTACGGTGGCCGAGAATGTTCCGGCAACTTCCGTGTGTTCGCTTATCTATGTTGCCTAGTAACGAACGCAATGTGGCCGAGATGCGTGCTGGCGGCAGGAAACTTCATGTTTCAAACTTCTGCGCCTCGTATACAACGTTATATATAAAGCTTGCAGGACAACTTGGTTGGCATTGCCGTTTCAGCGTGAGGAATACACGGTGTGGCGTGTGAGCGTGTGAACTGGTTGAATTGCATGTGTCTCACGGCCAGTGCGTGAGACTTGAGAACCCTGCTACCTTTTTGTCAGATTGGAAACCCTTCTGCCGGCGGAGTTCTTGCCACCTTTCGAAGGCTTCTCAGATGTAAATTCGGGACTTCGCGCGTTTCTTATCCTTTTCCCTCTTTGCTGTTTGTTCATCGGAAAGTCGTCTCTTTGGTCGTGTGTCGGCCATGTCAAACTTAAAGAGAATATAATTCAAACTTCCCTCTTCATGCTTCTCTCTCCTCTACACCCCTTCACGTGTACGTGCACTAATCCCCCAAACCCCACCCCCAAATCCTTCTTGTCCATTATTGGCTGGAACACTGTTTGTTATGTTTCGTGGCACGGGTTTCTACAGTTTTTTTTTTTTTTGCCGTTTGTGGAGCCTGGGGTGTCTACAGAGACCGCGTTTTTTACAATGTGTTCAGGGGACAAGCAGCTAGCGGATAGTAAGAAGATGTTTGCTGTATGTGACAAAAAATGTTTTGGCGTAAAAACGCGTGACATCGCTTAGAGCACCTTTAATACTGTAGATTTGTGTCACCTTCATTTCTGTGACATCCACCACCTAGAGTTATTCATGATCTTCACCAGAGGACATTCTTTCTGACTCTTTAGCTTATCCACCAGGAACTACATCTCCCATAACCCATTGCCCAGACTCATTATGGTTTGATTACTTCTACCTGTCTATCATTTGCTTGTATAAGTATGTCTATTTAAGCTCTGTGCTTCTACCCACTCTTTTCAAACTCTTGTTAGTGTTAAAACTGCAGTTCCAGGTACTTGTATTTTCGACCAATGCATATTGGCGTGCAAGATTTGCACCTCTCGTTCTGCCCTGCAGTGCGGGTATAAATATACAGAAGCAGATGCAAAAGAGGAAGAATGGGTGTGACACTGCAAATTCACATGCAAATAGTTGCCTAAAATTTTTTTTCAATTAAACCAAGGCAATATTTTTTAGTTTTGGAAACCTATTGCCTTAAATTTCTCAATTATTTCTAATACATTTAAAAGCAAAATATTGCATTGGTTTATCTAAAAAAAATAATTAAGTATAAGACTTAAGTAATACTAATAGAACTTTCCTTGTAAACTCAACCCAAATACTTTGTGTTGCAGAAACATAACTCATGTGAAAATAAAACATGTATTAAAAGTGACAATTCCTTATGTATTATTCACTATATTTTAGTATACTAATGCAATATATTATTCTGTATATTTCCAAAATATTTAAACCATTTAATATATTGATCATAAATATATTGAAATATATTTTCTTTGTATAAGGAAACATCAGCACAACAGCATGTATTTTAACTATAGTCCTTGCTGTTTTCAGATTGGCACACTGTAATCTCACAGATCGGCACTGTGAAACTTTGGCTTCAGCTCTACAATCATCAAACTCCCCCCTGAGAGAGCTGGACCTGAGTAACAATGACCTGCAGGATTCAGGAGCAAAGCTACTCTCTACTGGACTAAAGAGTCCAAACTGTCAACTTAACATACTGAGGTTTGTGTTTCACACTGATGATAATTAGTACTGACCCCCGTAAAGCATGTTTAAGAAGAAAACATTTTGGGAAATAGAAAATTGTTCAGTTTTTTCCTTCATAAGCCAGTGTTTCCTTTAGGAATTTTTTTAGCAGTGGGGGCAGGTCTGTCTGAACAACCCCCAACCCCACCCGCCACCACCCTCACCCTCCCCGGGAAAAGTTTTACGTATGAAACTGGACTGACACTTTGCTGCAACACAAATAAACATATTTATTACTTAAATATATTTGAGGCACTTAACATCTACAAATCATTCATAATGAAACAAATTCATTTGTGGCACTTAACATCTACAAATCATTTAATAATGAAACATTCATTTGTGTGCCTTGCTGTGCACACATTACATTTTTCTTGGCTTTTGGAAAAAAAGTCCAAGGCTCGGTCATAGGGGAATTCAGAAAGAGGTGGCCCATTGATGCTGAGTAGCATACATGCTGCTAGATGGTCCCCCTGCAGCCTGTTCCTTAAGTCTGTTCTCACCTATAAAGGATTTTTTTTAAATTGAGTGATGTGAGGGATATTGATAGCCAAACAATCTTTCATTTCACAAAACACTGAAATGTCTTACCCTATTCATCGTGGAGAAATCTCTCTCACAGTTGACACTTGAGATTGGCACTGTAAGGGCAATGGCTGCCAGCTTACTGAGGGAGGGGTAGATTTGATACCACTCATCGTGCTGGGATGCTAGTTTGCTCATTATGGTAAGCTGGTCCATATCCTGAAACATTACAACGGAGACAGTAGGCGATTAAGCTGGGTTCCTCAGTCATGTTTCTGAAGAACTTAAATTGTGTCTAATTTACCTTGAATGCCAGCATATGCTGCTTAAAAGATGACCATTCTTGCAGTGCATGACTGTCCGGTTGCTGCAGGAATTTGGTGGACAGGGTCTTGATGCTTTCAAAGTTGATGGAATTGTCCTCCTTGACTGCTTGGGGCCCCAACACGTGAAAGGCTCCCATGATATTAAGGTTTTGGAACCTTCTGTCAAGGCTGTCCTGAAGGCCATCAAGATACGGTTCCATTACCTAAACAGGGCACAAAGAAAATGATTAAGTTTTATTGAGTGACTCCCTGTGGAAATAACATTTCAATCAAACTAAGACTGGCCTCTGTCATTTTATTATATATTTCTTAGACGGATACTACTTAGCAGCCAATCAAAACAAATGTACCTCTGTCCTGTACCGGGACCAAAGAACCTCTCTTGTGGGCTTCACCTGGCCTCTACCTCTCCTCTCCCTTTCCTCCTCGTCGACGATGTTAAATGCACCCAATCCTGCAGGGTTGTCAAGGTCACTATGCAGTTGGGCCAAGAATGAGCCAGGGGGCTGTGTATCACCTGCACCTTTGATGTTCTTCAGGCATGCCATAGTCACTGGAACCTGATAAAGGCAGTTTCACAATCATCAGCAGTTTTTTTTAAATGTAATGTGCATTGATTGAACAGCCAGGAATTTAGTTGTACTGCTTTACAGTTATGAGATGCATGTTAAAAGTACCTGCTCTTTGATGGCCAGGAAGTTGACCTTCTCTCTCTGGAAAATCCTAGAAAGCCGGGCTAAGTGTGGTAGTACATCTGCCTGTAGGTATACTGAGGCCACAAAATGGTATGTGCAGCAAAAACCATAAAGGCCCTTGGCTACTGGGCACTTATGGACTTCAGTCTCCTCTGCCAAGGCAGTCATGACAGCACTGAGGTTCTTTTGCAATTTAAGAATTGCCAGGTGCTGTGATAGCCAGCGTGTATCCTTTACTTGCTGAAAAATATTTTAGTAGTGGTGTAAAAGATGAATTATAGCACCCATTGCACCTGGAGTACACAATTATGACCAGAATTGTTGTTAAAAGCAGAAAGTATTTTCTCTCACCTTTACTTTTAAGTTATCAAGGCCTAAAGACTGTGATGCAGCTTTTAGAACAGCTGTTCTGTTAGCACTGTTCTGAAAGTACTGGTGGAGCTGCTGTAAATGGTCCCTAAAGGTAGACATGTAGGGAACCTCTGATGAGGCATCCCTGCATGCCAAGGCGAGGCGATGGGCAGCACAAGCAACTGGCATCAACCAGGGGAAGTCATCCTGGAGCTGCTTTGCTACACCATTCAACCTTCCTGTTACAAGAAAAGAGAGAGAAAAAAACAACAAAGGCATGCAATAACCAATTCATATTGAAGCCAACTAAAAACAAATTCAAGCAACTTAAATGACTCTTTGTTAACTTTTACCAGTCATTACAGCAGCTCCATCTGTTCCTAGCCCATAGAGCTTATTAGTTGGCACGCTCTTTTTGTGCAGCACTTCCTTTATTGCTGCCACAATGGTTACAGCCTTCCCATCACTTACATTAACCAGGTCCAGGAACTGGCTGAAGAGCTGCCCTTCATTGTCCATATATCTGAAAAATAAACATGCATAAATACATCACAAACATATATGGTTTACTCCAGTCCAGTGGTTACTTATTGTAATCTCAATTGACTAATACCGAATGTGCAGATCCAGTTGCCTTTTAACAGACACATCTGTGCTCTCGTCTACCTCCAACCCAATAGCCACAGAGGACTGAATCGCTTTCAGAATTGGTTCTTCAACCACTCTGGCCAGTATTTCCAGCATCTCATCAATAATGACGTGAGACCGGTAGTTGGTCTTTTTTCCAATCTAAAAGTAAATTAGATTATACATGAAATTTTATGAGTTTTTAAGATAGCTTATTTGTTGATGTGAAATGTAAATATGAACCTAAGACAGTAGTGTGATAATTATTCACCTTTAGCTTTTCAAAATAGTTACACCCCAGCAAGTCCGCAAGATCCAGCAGAGCTGGATAGTTTGTGGGGTGTGCTTGTTCTCTCTTAGTTAGGTGATATAGGCATTTGAATCCTCCAATAACTGCCTCATGTTCAAGTATTATGATGGGGTCTAAGGCAACTTGAACTGAAGAACCTATGCATAGCAGGTACAATATCTGTTATACTTATCATTGATGGATGTTGGAACAAAAACAGACATAATTTTATTGAATAAAATTATTAAAATTACCTTGTGCTAACAAGGCATGTGATTTTACACATTGCTTGTGGTGCTCCGTTGCCATATGTCTATCTAAGTAGTCAACTCTGTAGATTTTGCAACCTACTTCTATAAATGGCCTTTTGGAAACACCTTGCTTGGGGGCCTGCTTATGGTGCCGACATATGCGGCAAAACATTCCTGTAAAAAAAGAAAAAAAGGTATTTTTTATTATCTTTTTTTTGGTATTATTTTTAAAACACTAGACTGAAAATCACAGAAATGCCTGATATGGTGTACTGCTGAGTACTTGCCATGATCTGTGTGGTAGAGCCATGGGTGGAACCTTGGTTTGTCTACCCATGCAGGATCCCAGCCTGAGACCCTGTGCTTAGTTTTCTGTATATTGCTGCCATCTTCTCCTCCACTCTCCTCTCTTTCTGCCCTCTCTCCTGTCACATTGTGCTCTTCTGCTTCACTCTGCACTTGCACTTCACTCTGGTTTCCTCCTCTATCCACCACCTGAACTTCTCATGTCTAATATTTCATCAGGCAAACTGGTAAACTGGTATTATGACTACTATGACCGGGGCTAGTAATTTAGCATGCTAATTCAGGTTGATATCTCTGCAGCATTATAACTTGTCATTTTTTTAATGACATCATCGCCCTTATTTCTTCTCATTCTTTTGATATGTGTAGCTAATTTTTTTTGGATATTTTTACCTCAATTCTTACACATGGCACTTTTAAACACCTTGTTGGTAATGTGAACTTAGCATACCTGGTCTTCATCATCAGGCGTCTTCCTTTTCATAGAGAAATATTTTAACAAACTCATCTGAAAAATAAGTAAATGAATAATAACGTTATCATTCGGAAACGAAGTTTTTATATATTATAGCAAATAATAATAATAAACCCACTATTAATTACATGATTATCTTAATGCAGTGTAACTACTTCAGCATGTAAGTTATGCACCTAAAATACAAACGTGAGGAAGGGCTTTCAGCAATCGCTTAGCCCTGCGACGCTATTATATCAATCAACAGCCACGTGCAATTTAGCTAGCAGGTGAAGAATACAAACAACGAAAATCACCAGTTAACTTAATTTATATTAGCAAGAACTATAGACTAATATAATATCAGGCTTAAATTAACTGACAACATAAGTTATATCACTTACCGTTCTCAAGGATGCAAACACCGACTCAAGCGCGCGTCTCCGACATGCTGATAGACGGCTTTTTGATTTGAACACCAGTAAAATACATTGTTTGATAGCATTTTGGTTGTTTGCCTCGTGAATATATAACAGCTTTTGTACTGAACAGCCTTATTCTGATATATCGTGGCGGCAGAAATTTAGCCGTGGCGGGCCGCCACTACCAAATCAACATAGAGGAAACACTGTAAGCCTACCACAAATCTAACTGCCCTGTTGGGAATGTGTACACAGTGGTGTCCAAAAGTAAAAAGTTTATATTCTGCACTGTTTTATCATTTTATTAACATATTTTTGTGACAAATGACCCTTCTCTAAGCCCTGTCTTTTAGATTTAACTGACCAGTCCTACATTAACCACTGTTGCTGGTTTTTTTCTGACTTTTTAAACTAACTTTATGAATCATCTTCGTGTTTGGATCATTTTAAATGCCTCAAATCTAACTGCCCTCTTGGAAATGTGTACACAGTGGTGTCCAAAAGTTTGAGGCAAAAAGTAAAAAAAAAAATATTCTGCACTGTTTTATCATTTTATTAACATATTTCCGTGACAAATGACCCTTCTCTAAGCCCTGTCTCTTAAGATTTACTGAACAGTCCTACATTAACCACTGTTGCTGTTTTTTTTAAAATAAATGTCTGAATCATCTTCGTGTTTGGATAATTTTAAATACAAACAGAAATAATAAAGTTTTTGTTGGGTCACCCAAAATAGTGACACAAGGTTTTTAGAAATTCAAGTTTTTCCCCCTTTTCCAAATCTTTAAGACATTAATGCTGTAGATTTGTGTCACCTTCATTTCTGTGACATCCACCAGTTATTCATGATCTTCACCAGAGGACATTCTTTCTGACTCTTTAGCTTCTCCACCATGAACTACATTTCCCATAACCCATTGCCCAGACTCATAATGGTTTGATTACTTCTACCTGTCTATCATTTGCTTGTATAAGTTTGTCTATTTAAGCTCTAAGCTTATACCCACTCTTTTCGAACTCTTGTTAGTGTTAAAACTGCAGTTCTAAGTACTTGTATTTTCGACCAATAATAGAACACTGAAGCAAAGTTGATTTTCACAATTTATATAAGAAGTATTTACAAATACGAAATGGAACTCTTGGCTGTTCCAGTTATCTCTGTCGAACGCAATTTTTTTGGGACATTGTGTAGTGAATCATTTAAAAACCAAAATTTCAGCGCCTCATCTGATGTGTAAAGCAGTTTTATACTTGTTTTTGATTTGTCAGAGAGAGCTCTCATGGAAATCTATTATTTTATGTTTGTTTTCATGCACACAAATAGCCTATGCATGCACACACTCACGCAACTACTTTCACTTTGCATCAGTTCAAATTTTCAAAGAAAGATGCTAATTGATGGTGCAAAAGACCAAAACCTATGTTTATTGGTTGAGTAGATGATAGTTTCAACCAACCTGGGGATGGGGGAGGGCCTAAGCAACAACAGTCGTTCCTATTTGGCTCGGAGGAACAAACCGCATTGGTTTCTTTGACTTATCAATGTGACTTATCGATGAATGTCCAACTGAGAAAACGCTGTGAATCTCCTCTTTACAAGACTTTATAAAGCACACAGATTGGATTAGTGTTTCAAAAGTTATTAAACATTAAAGTACAATAGTTATTTTTAGCCGTGGGTGGCTGTTTCTGTCTTTAAGATTTAACCCACCTACAGTAAGCTTATTATAAAAGGTCAAACCTTGGCTGTAGTCATAGTCATTAAAAGTCATTTTTGACCAGAAACATAAAAATCTTTTTTTTTAAATGAAAAAACTAATTTCTCTGCAGTATTAACAAAAATATAAATTTTTCACTAATTTATATCTTATTAATTTCCTCTGTTTCACCATTATTTGTATAAGAAAATACACAAACTTCAAAAAAATAGATTGCTGCCTTCTGGCGAATAAATAATAATAATGACATTGTCAAAATCATGTAATGCTAATTATTGTCATGTAAATGGCTGAAGAGTTGTATGAATCCATACACATTTGGATATTTATCTAGACATTATCCAACTAATATCTTTCTAAGTTTGGTACAGGGATAGAAATTAGTGGGTATTTGAGGCAAAATGACACCAAAATCAACAAAAATGCCCCAGAAATTCAAGACAAGGATGCAAAAATTGACCCTGAATTAGGCCTATTAAACACATTGTATTATGACTGTGGCGATTAAAGTGGAATGTGAAAATTTAATGAAAAGAGTCAATTGTGGCAATACATTTAAATCATACATGAATAAATTTAAATCTGAGGCCTGTTACCAGTGGTGGACGAAGTACACATATCAAGTATCTGTACTTTACATATCATACTCGAGTAAAAGTACACCCATATGAAAAAAACCTGCATGGTTCATATACAGCAACCATATATCCTCCTCACTTAAATCGGCCAGAATTACCTTCTGTGTTTCATCTATGCCCAATACATGTCCTATACAAAATCAGACCGATTATGGCCACTTTCATACTAAATAGCACACATACAACTTGTAGGGGATTTTCTCGTCATATATGAATACTTAAAAAGTCTTATATGAGTTTTACATGACAACTTTTCCTTAATATTTGGAACACATGACGAAGAAACAAAAGTAACATTCTACTTGTTTCAATGAATCATGCCTTCACATGACTAATAAACACTTTTAGGGAATCAATTGTGAACAACACTCCAATGAGCACTATCCAAAACCACGTTGGAAAATCGCGCTGCTCAGAGACAACTCTCGCAAAACTTCCAGACAGTGACATTTCTTATAAAGGGCCATCGTAACATTACATCAATGGATTAGAAAAGCACTAGAAAACGTCATAGGTGCTGTTCATTTAACCCAGGGCTTTGATAAACCGTTGACTTGGCAAACTTTCCACCTGGTTACATAGTTTTCTAGAATAGTTATTAAAATGTTGAAAATTGGCTGGAATATATTTTTGTATATGTGACATGAACTCTGGTGGTGATGCGCATAAGAATCACTTCGACATTTAGGAAAGTTTTATGTTTGTAGGTTAAGAATAGAAATGTTGTATACTAAACTTGGTACTGTGATAAAGTTGAGAGAAATTGTCACAAATGAAAATGAAATCTGGTGATGCAGGATTTAAAATTGAAAACAATTGATATGTGAAATTTGCAACTGTATCTTGTAGAATACACTCTAATAATTTTTTTGTAATTAAATTGTTTGCTTGTGTGTGTAGTTTAAATGTTGTTTCATCTAAGGCTGATTATAAAGTATATGACCATGATTGACTATAGGCATAGGGGTCCACTTAGTACAAGATAAGAGCAAGAGCATGAGTGAAGTCCAGCCTTATAATAATTGGTAAACTGCACTGTGTTTTATACACGTCTTAAGTGATATGGTGGACATTCATATTAAATTAGCATTATTTATGTTTTTACATCATGAAAATCTATATGGCTTTAGTTGTATGTAGGAATTATATGACACATATGATTAAAAATACATAAATATTATGCAATTTATGTGGTTTTTGCAGCATATATGTCACTTACAATATTCTGTTGGAACATAGGTGAACATAAGAATCATAGGTGTTTTTAGCAATCCTTTTCATGGGCAGATACTAAATAAAGTATTAAAAGTAAAAAAATTACTGATCGATGAATTTTTATTTTGTAATTTTATATACTTGTATACTTTATATTTTATACTTTGTGTTACGACCCAATATGATTTAATTTGTGTCTAAGGATTTTAAGGGAGTAACATTTATTTTGACACTCAATATCTCGAGAAAGTAGCAATGCAAACAGTGGTAGTAATAATAATAAAGGAGAAATTGGATTATGAAGTGATTTATTCTTCCCAGCCCATAAACACAATATAGGAAAAATAAACTTTAAATATTTCCAAATATAACTAATTAAACAAATAAAGAAAAATACAATGAAATTCACCAAATGAAAATGAAGAGCACGAGTGTTGCCAAAATCAAAGAACTAAATAAAACAAAACACCTCTAACTACAACCATGAAATCTAACCTCACTAAATCAAAAGAAAAATAAAAAGAAACATCTTCGGCGTGCCAAAGCACCCCTTAACTTACCTCCACTAACTAACAAACAAAAATTACAACACGGCAACACTCTCTAAACTAGTGAACTAATACATAACATTCGCTATGTAGCATGATGTATGTCACGTGACGTTCTAGCTAGCTCTTCGTAAGAAAACACGAGGACACACGGTCAAACTCTATCAAAATAAACTGAACAACAGATCAAAACTAAAGAAACAAATTAACAACAAATGAGGGACACAGATCTAACATGGGCTACATAATGAACATCTACGAGAGGGGCGCGCGCGCGCACACACAGCCAAAGCCCAACCAAAGCCCAACCAAAGCCCCCGCACCCTTGAAGACAGCTGGCGTCGCATTTTATAGCCAGCTTCCGGCAGAGCGTCATGGAGACGAACGAATCCCAGAGGACTAACAGGATCTGAAGCCAATCAGAATCTGAGAACAAAAATAAAACAGATCATAAGTACGAAAACAATCGTAACACTTTGTATTAATTTTATGGTAACTCTACAATAAGGTTTCGCCTCTTTTTTTGACCATTCACATTTAAAGAAACTACACATTTAGTAAAATGAAATCCATTAAAAGGAAACTCACTCTAAAAACTCTATCTGTCACTGCTAATGTCTTTAAAGTCCATGTGAACTGGAACTTTTTGACACTTTTTTTAACTCGAACGGAATATTAAATGAGATAAAAGTAGAGGCCCGGCCTATATTTTAACTGTACATCTCTAAAAATGAAGCATACTAACATGAACCCTTGTTGTAGGTTATCTGGCTGTATGGTGACAGAGGAAGGTTGTGCTGCTCTGGCATCAGCTCTGAGTTCAAAGTCTTCACACCTGAGAGAGCTGGATCTGAGCTACAATTACCCAGGAGATTCAGGACTGAAGCTGCTCTCTGAAACACTCAAACATCTGGACAAACTCAAGTATGTTGAGCAGTAACAGTCATCATGTCTGATGTGCATTTTAGAAAGACTGAGTTTTCCATTAGAGCCTTTTTTTGTGGTTGTCATGAGATGATGCTTTGGTTCTCACAAAGACTTAGACTGTACATTAATGTATTGCTCTACCCTCTTAATGCATACCACAAATAATGTTCAGAAATATTACAACTCACAATTATCATTCATAATAAATTAACAGGTACCATAATGGATATAGAGATTTACCATGATGAACGTAATAATAATATGATTATTTGCTTCAGTCATAGAGACATTTTTTATTCCACTTGCTCCATAAAAAAATATAAATTATTTGGGCACCGATATGAAGTTATCATCACTGATTGAACATTATTTAAACATATTTGTCACAATGAGCAAATTTTCAAAAATGTGTTACTTTTATTTTCATATTCTCTATTACAAAACCTTCAAAATGTTAAATGATTTGTTTGGAATCAGACAAAAAAAAATACTGAGATATACCTGTTTGAAGTCAATAAAGTCAGCAAAGTCAATATTGAGAAAAGTTTTCTGAAAGTTCCAAAACAAAATCACCCAGCAACTAGGGCTGGGTAAAAAATATTGATTTATCGATTTTAATCAATTCTCATTTTACGAATCGATATCGATTCTTAAATCCCAAGACTCGATTAGGCTAGTCATCCTATTTTCAGTTGATGAATAAATAGAACATTGTAGCGCACATCCCATCCAATAAATCACAATAATCTTTGTTTTTTGTTACTATTGATATGAAACAAAGTCTCAGATTTCAAATTACGTCTATTTTCTTACGAAATTCAAAAACACAAATACCGCTTTGGCGCTGTGGTGTGAGATCGCTCTGGCACAGCTCAAGAGAAGCAGCAGCGCAGAGCGCACATGATCTTCTCTTCTGCATTAATAATACCAGTTACAGCGCAAAATAAACATGAATGAGCATCTGAAAGTGTGTTAAAAGATAAGAGTACTACTTACTGATTGAGGGATTACATGTAACATGATACGGATTTCGATATTTCAACCAAGGAAATACCTCAGTAAAACAGCTTGCAAACAATGTCATGTAACGTCACATTTACCTCAGAAAAAACATATCCAGTGACCATGAACTCGTTAGTCAGCTAGAAAAATTAACTCTAGCATTTTGCTAAATATATGCACCATATAACATATTCATTATATTTCTTAATGTTCTTCAATATTTAATGCATGTTTGAATAAATCTGGCAAGTTTTTATGACAGCCATCATTTAAATGTTTATTTTTCATATGAATGTATTATTATAAAAATAAATAAAAGTGTAATTGAAGTGTTTGTATACAAATCAGTTAATTTTTACCTTCAATATTATAGTAGGCCAATGAAGCCTAGTAGGCTACAACTGAATCCCATAGTTTACAGCATTAGTTAAGAGATTTGTTTTCCTTGAGAATTTGCCATGTATTGTACCCTACCTGATATCTAAAATAATCAATATTGAATCGAATCGAATTGCAAGCTTGTGAATCAAAATCGAATCGAATTGTGAAATTTGTGTCAATACTATGGAAGTAAAATAATCCCAAATGTTTTTGAAAGAAAAAGCCTGTTGAATTGTACTACTTGAAAAAATATGCATTGCATTAACCCTGCTTGTATTTTTTTTTTTTCTTTGTATTTGCATTTTTATGGTCTGAAATTTAGCATGGTTGAATATTTAAGCTGTGAATATTTTAATTCAAAACATTTCAAACACATTTTCATTAGTAAAATTTCAATAATCCATATTCACCTTTCATATTTCACTTCCAAAATATTCAAACTGATTAAAAATACAACCTATAATATTCAACAGTCGGTTTTCGGTCCATTTTATTTCGCTTTGCAAATTCACTTCCACAAATTCAGTGGTTCAAATTCGACAGTAAATTCAACGTTGACATCCAGGAAGTGCAGGAAAAGCAGTAGATTACCGAGCATAATCTCCATCTGCTGTTAGTCGACCTCACCAGCAGGGGGTGCAAGCCCGTGTTATTGACGAACACCAGAGCAACAGTTAGAGCAAACCATTCATTCTTAAAACTCATTTACAACAATTGAGTATGCATTACGTTTTTTGTGATGATTATCTTGTATATATGCAGAAAAGATGATAAAGGCACAAAAGCTGTTTTTGTTTCATTTATTAACTTCATTGTTACTTTCCCTGTGTAGCCTTACATGTAATCAACTTTTTCTACCATGAACGGGATTATAATCGGTTTCCCTCAATACCTCATCATACTCAAGGATTCCCCTTCCATCAGGACAAAACGCTTAAACGACTAATACAGTGATATAAAAGACCAAACTCGCACCTTATTGGGGAAGTATGCCTGAATACATGTTAATATTCCTACATACATGAGGGGAAGGGTCATATCACTTTCATATTGTTGTCCTATATTGTTAATTTAACTGTAACTTAAGTCGCTTTGGGATAAAAGCGTCTGCTAAATAACTAATTGTAAAATTGGCGTGACATTCGGACATTTAGGGATAGTCTCTAAATTAGCATTGGTAGTCATACAAGCCTAAACGTTTCTAATTTCAATAGCAAACTTCAATTTATTTGAATAAATTGGGCATTATGCCTGACACCTACAAGAACACTTTACAGTTAGTGTTATGACTGCAAGTCGTTCTCTTCAAATGCTATTGAATTTAGAAACGTGTTTTCTAATGTCGTATGTAACTTTAGAGACAGTCCCTAAATGTGCGAATGTCCAATGTCAAGCCAACTTATGCCAGTATCACTGAGAAGCGCTCAGCTTTAAACTTTGCGCTTAAAGTTCATATTTTGAGTCCTTCTGCTTGCCTGCGAGTTTGGTCTTTTATATCACTGTATTAGTCACGTTAAGCATTTTATATGTCCAGCAGGGGAATCCTGACGTATTGAGGGAAACCCTAGTAGCTATGCAGAGAGGCAACTAAACAACCAATAGATATGTCAAACTCAAATGTAACATGTGATCTGTATATATCCGCATCGGGGGAATAACATTATAATCTCGTTCATGGTAGAGATGCATGTAGGCTACACAGGAAAAGTAATCGTGAAGACACTGAATTTCACATAAAACATAATTATCACAGATACACTTACATTGTTGTAAATTAGTTTTTATGAATGAATGGCTTGTACTAACTGTTGCTCTGGTGTTCGTCAATAACACGGGCTTGCACCCCCTGCTGGTGAGGTCGACTAACAGCAGATGGAGATTATGCTCGGTAATCTACTGCTTTCCCTGAAGTTCCTGGATGTCAACGTTGAATTTACTGTCGAATTTGAGCCACTGAATTTGTGGAAGCGAATTTGAAAGCGAAATAAAATGGACAGAAAACCCGCCTGTTGAATATTATAGGTTGTATTTTTAATCCGTTTGAATATTTTGGTAGTGAAAATGAAAGGTGAATATGGATAATTGAAATTTTACTAATGAAAATGTGTTTGAAATGTTTTGAACTGAAATATTCACAGCTTAAATATTCAACCATGCTAAATTTCAGACCATAAAAATGCAAACCCTAAAAATACAATGCATGAAAATACAAGCAGGGTTAATGCAATGCATATTTTTTCAAGTAGTACAATTCAACAGGCTTTTTGTTTCAAAAACATTTGGCATTATTTTACTTCCATACAATACCCAGCCCTACTAGCAACCATACCTTAAAATCCCAGGTAATACCACCAAACTTGGCACACACCAAGTCAAAACCAAATATCTGTAGGAAAGATATAGATTCAACTTTTTTTTCCATAATACCACAATTATTTGATTAACATTGAGACAGACAGCCTATATATTAACTCTTACTGTACTGAACGGATGTAATATAATGTTACACATCAGATGTTTTTCCCCAACAGTTAACCAAATGTTCACTTAAGACATAACAGATAATGTTTGCGTGAATACTCACCAAGACAGACATTTTAAAATACTGTAAATCTGTGTGTATGTATATCGGGATCGCACGCTGCCTGAGGCGTGTAACGCAAAGTTTAAATGTTGTTGCCCAGAGAGAAAAACAGTATGTGGTGTCGAAGGAAAAGATGGACGGGAGATGGCGTATTTTCACCGGGTTTAATAAAATGACTTTAATGTCACTCTCTGGGATTGAGTGAGAAAAAGTATACAAATAAACATTCAATTCTGGTCACAAATAGAAAGGGAAATAAAGGAAAGTATACAAAAGTCGGTAGAGTGGTTATCTCTTCTCCTCACCTGTCACATCTACATCTATTACACACTCACTCTCTATACACATGCGCAGTTCTCATTGTACCTCGAATTACCGTAAATGCACACAGTGACCTTTACAGGCGTCTTTGTGCTCACGCTTCGGATCTGTCAGTCACCGCGAGTAAGATCGTTTTGTTTACATCAGCATGAGTTTGAAAATCACATTTCATTGGTTCAGACTCATGCCACTGAGAATTCACTATGAATATTCACAAAGTTGAAATGCTGCATTTTACAACAATACCAAACTTATGTTGAGATGAAGCGCAAGTCATCAAGAAGCGAGCTGAGGAAACTGCATTTTTTCATGGATTAAAGGAAAGGTTATACTCTTGGAAAATGTACAAATAAAGATTATTTTAGATGTTCAATCGCTATTTGGAGCGCTGGGATCGCTAAAGAGGGCTCATTTTTGTGAAGACCTCAAATTCGGCCAAAATTATGATTTTTTTCACTTATTTTGCCTGTAGCTCATAATTAGTCTGTGCTCATTCCGACTTAATTTTCCACATTTGATTACGTTTGTAAGTGTTTAATAATAGAAAATTACTGTGTGCACCTGTAACACTCTTTTTATATCTATGTGTATGTTTGTACCCAAAAGACTATACAAACAAATCAAACAAACAAATATGTCCAATGAATATTAAATGAATATTAATATTAATAAGTACTCCACGAATGAAATGGACCAGTAGCACAACTGGTTAACAAACCGTAACTGCACAGCAAAATAATCAGTGTTATGTTTCTTCTCCATGACTATACACTGTACAACCCAGCAGGTTAAGCTAACTCGTTTAATTTGAGGAAGCCGATATCTCAATTGATTAAGTTTTTTTTTTGTTTTTTTTTGTTACAATATTTATGAGTACTCTGTAGTGTATACCTATTTCAATTGAGTCCAGTAAAACAAGGATATTTCTTAATATATAATCAAACTATTCAATGCATTCAAATAATTGATATAGCTGAAACTTCACTATATTGAGTAAATATAGTGCAGTTGTTTACAGCAGCCTCGGTAAATGCCTGTAAGTGAAAATGATTTTCACAAAATTGTGACTTGAGTAGGGGCTGTTGTAAACTTTTTCTTCTTAAGTGTAGGAGACTTAGAAGCGAAGACCAGGAGACGTTGGGGTTGTATCTTTTAAGCAGGATTGTTTATTTGCTGTAGTCTGCTGCATCCAAAATCTTACCCAAGTCTAATCTAAGGGAACTTTACATTGCAGTTTATATACATTTCTAAGATCAATCACACCTGGCATCTGCCTGGGGTGTCCAGTAATAATCTCATGAGGGCTCAGTCCTACTGTTCTGTTAGGTGATGCTCTCATACTACACAGTACTGCTGGCAGTGCTTCGACCCATGGTACTCCTTCCTGATGCATTTTGCTTAGCCTGATTTTGATTGTTCTGTTTGCACGTTCAACCTGTCCTGATGCTTGTGGCCTATAGGGGCAGTGAAGGTTCCACTTAATCTGCAACATTCTAGACACTTCCTTGACTACCTCTCCTGTGAAGTGTGTACCTTGATCTGAGTCAATGCTATCTGGTAATCCCCATCTGGGAATGAAATCAGTGACAAGACATTTAGCAGTATGTGCAGCTGTAGCACGCCCTGTTGGATAAGCTTCTACCCATCTTGAGAACTTATCTATTACTACCAAAACATCAGTTTTTCCCTTACAACGAGGCAATGATATGTAATCAACTTGCAGGTGACGAAATGGTCCTGGTGGGGCTGGGGTATGTGCTGCTGGTGTAGTGGCTGCTGGTACATCATTATTTTTCTGACATGTAACACACCTCTTGGCTGTTTCTGTGGCTACATTTCTGAATTTTGGATTCCACCACTGATTTGAGAACCTTTGATACATCGTTGCTGGACCACTGTGACCCAAATTGTGTATTTATTGAGCCAAATATGGCAAGTCAGAAATTCATTCTTCGTTGAGATCTTTTGTTGATTCAATCTGGATTCTGGTGAGTAGCTCTATCCGGGTCACGGCACCATCGGTTATAAACTTTTTCTTCTTAAGTGTAGGAGACTTAGAAGCGAAGACCAGGAGACGTTGGGGTTGTATCTTTTAAGCAGGATTGTTTATTTGCTGTAGTCTGCTGCATCCAAAATCTTACCCAAGTCTAATCTAAGGGAACTTTACATTGCAGTTTATATACATTTCAGGGGGGTGGGATTAATTTCATAGAGGAGGGGACTCTTGAACAAAACATGTAAAGGAAAGTACATGATTCAGCTGGTTACCTGATTTCATCAGGTAACAGTGTAACTCAGAGCCTTGAGATGCTAATCCAATCAGCCTGATTAGATCAACAAAAGGCCCAGCTGACCTTTGAGATGTGACAAGAGGTTAATGTCCGAAACCTTGATTGGCTCAAAAATGGAAAACAGTGTGTGCACTTTCTCAGTTAAAATACTGTTGAACCTAAATTAAAACATTTAAATAAATTTGTAATCCTACAGGGCGATACAGCTAAACAATTTATCACGATATAATATTGTTTATATAATATTGTTTCATATCATACGGTATGAATAATTATTGAACATTGCTATAACCTTTTTTTTTAACCTGTTAACCGTTTCCAGAGCGTCGGCGCACTGAAGCGGTTTTTTTTTATTTAGTTCAAATTTACTATCAGATTTAATGTTATACCTTGACAAACTATACATCATTAAAAAGATATAATACTCAAGATTCAGTATTTGACCACTATTGTATTCTGAGAAACTTATAGTGACAGTTATGTCTTAATTTGTGTCAGGAGTTATGAAATGAAAAAATGAGTCGATACCTTTAATATGAATTATGAGCGTCAGCTGGTCCATTCATAAAAAACACTCCAAGCTGTCGTCATGACAGCGATTCACAAAACATCGTCCCTCAGGGCTTTAGCTCAAAAATGTGCAGACTTGGAGAAATATTGATATATTCTCATAGATTCACATCATATTTCTATAGACAGGAATAATATTTGTTGAATTTATACCCAAATGCGTCGATGTAATCATTATGATCGCTTCTTACTGAGATGTGCTGTGTTTTCAATTCATACCAATAGCCTGAGGGCGCTATATGCACAATAACAGTCCATATATGGATCACGAAGAAGACCCATAGTCATGTGACATTCCAGGACGTCACTGATACAGAAAGTAGCTGACAGAGATCGCTGTAACATGCAGATAAAGATGTTTTGAAGACAATAAACATGATTGCAATGATATTTGAGTTACCTGTGTTCTTCAAGCCATGCCAGGTATTTCATAATAATAGATTATATTTATAATGCAATGCTAATCGATATAGATTTCATCATCGTGCAGAACACTATAAATAATAAATTTTCTGTCGGATTTTTTTTTATCTGAAGCCAAATTAGATCACAGAAGATTATTTAAAACACTCGACTTGCGTTATAAAGTAAGTTTGGAGCACAAACATGGTTTCAATCTCATAAATGGTCGTGTATTGATGGTGTGCTAAGCTAACATGCTAGCTAGCCCAGGTGCACCTGCCACCAGCAGTTATTGTTTTATGATTTTTTTCTAAATAGGAATGCTTACTGAAATGTTTCAGTGCATTTGATACCAGTTTCAAATATTTAGTGAGAACTTTGATAAAAGAAATTAGGGTTTGAAACCCTATGAATAGCCTGTGAATAGCCAGTCGTTAGTAGCTATAATGCAGACAAAAGAAATGCATATTTAGAGCCATAACCAGTCTGGAGAGGTGTAAATGTGTGCAGGGAGAGACTCACACTGAATGGGGCTCGTTTGCACCACAAAATAATAGAGACAATAGACTGATTAGATGACTCAGAAGATAACTAAACATCAGTTTGCATTTTAGAGTCTAATCAAAATAAAGTAATTTGACATGATCTTGAAAAACATTTAACTAAATACAGAGTTTTAGACTTATCATTTTCAGATTTTAAATATAAAATGGTCACACATATGGCTTTAGCTGCAGTGCATTTCTAGATTGCTCCAGGGCCAACTTCAATTTTATTTTTATGAAGATGTTTCATGAAAGTAAATTTCTAATAACTTTACAAAACTTTGAAGCTATTTAAACATTTTTTTTTCATTATGACAATAATTATTTCTACATTTACAATAAACTACTAGGTGTCAGCTTTCAAATGAGATCATACTTGTGCTTTTAGTGCAAAGGGTTCATGAACTGTATCTGTTTAAGTTTGGGTATGCCATTTCTGGGGATTTTTCAAAAGTGGCCTTGAAGGTTAACAGGTTAAACAAAGACCAGTAGAAAAAGTTTTAATTTAACCACTGTATTTTTAATTTACTCAATTTATTAATGCAAACAACAAATTCTAGTTTTAACAGTCAAACACACAATACAGTTTAAATAAACATCTTCTTTCTTATATATGATCCTGTTACCCTTCACGAGGACGTTGACACACTGAATCGTTCTTTGTTTAAATTAGTTCAAAGTTAATGTTAGATTTAATGTTATTACCTTGACAAAATGTATCGTTTAAAAGATTGAAGACTCAAGATTCAGTATTTGACCACTATTTTATTCTGAGAAACTTAAAGTGACAGTTATGTCTTAATTTGTGTCAGGAGTGATGTAATTTTAAAAAAAGAGTCAATACCTTTAATATGAATTATGAGCGTCAGCCGGTCGTCATGAAAGCTGACAAAACAACGTCCCTTCTGTACTTTTAGGTAAAAAAATTGCAGATTTGCAGAAATATTAATAGATTCTCATAGTTTAACGTCAGATTTCTTTAGGAATAATATTTATTGAATTTATACCCAAAATGTGCCGATTATGAGTGTTAGATGATCCGTTGTCTTTACTTTATCATTGTTCAGATTCGAAGCCAAATTTAGATCACAGGTTATTTAAAACACTCGACTTGGCTTATAAAGTAAATTTGGAGCAAACACATGGTTTTAATCTTGTACATTGTAGTGTATTGATGCTGTGCTAAGCTAACATGCTAGCGAGCCATAATCCATCTGCCACCTAGCTGTTATTTTTATGAATCATTTTGAATAGGAATCCTCACAGATATGTTTTTTTTTTCAAGAGGGGCATTTGATACAGTTTTAAATGTGAAGTTAAATTTTTTTATTAAAGAAATTAGATTGAAATAACGTGAATAGACAGTTGTTAGAAATTATAATGAAAACAAAAGAAAATAATATTTATAGCCATAACCAGGCCGGAGAGGTGTGAATGTGTGCTGGAAAGACTGAAACTGAATGGGACAGTTTGCACCTCAAAACAATAGAGACAATACACTAAATGGATGCTTAGAAAATGACATTAAACATTAGCATTTTAGAGTCTTCTCAAAATAAAATCATGAGATGATCTTGAAAAACATTTAATAAAAATAAGAGTTTTAGACTTTTGATCTTCAGATTTGAAATATAACATGGTCAGACAATTTGCTTTAGCAGCAGTGCATTTCTAGATTAATACCAACTTCAATTTTATTTTCATAAAGATATAAAATAATAAAGTATACTAAAATAAATTTCTAATAACTTTACACAACTTTGAAGCTATTTATACTCTGTTGTACTGTGTTTTCAATTCACACCGACAGCCTGAGGGCGCCCTGTGCACATTTAGTCCATATATGGCACACATGTAGAAGAGCCATGTCATGTGACATTCCAGGAACTACTTTACATAAACAAAGCTTCCAGAGATCGCTGTAACAATGCTAATCGATATAGCCTTTATCATTGTGCAGATCCGAAGCCAAATCTAGTGTTGTCACGGTACCAACATTTCAGTATTCGGTACCAATACCAGTAAAAATCCACAGTTCTCTGTACCAATTTCGGTACCAAAGCTTAATTTAGATTAAATTTGCACATATTAAAGTGTATATCATAGTTACAAAGATGGAAACTGTACATCTGTATTAAAAACACTTTACAATAAGATTAGATAAAATGACCTAACAATAAACAATAGTTTATAATGTATAATATCGTCGCTGTCGGGCGGAATCCTCGTATCTCCAAAACCGTTATTTTTCAGGAAATAAAAAAAACTCCATATTTTTTGAGTTATTAAACAATGTATCGTTAAAGTTGGTATTATACCTTATATTGCTATTATATACTGTTGTGTACCAACATTAACACAACATTTCCCCAAAATCATGTTTAATCGGAGATACGAGGTTTATGACTTGGGAGCAGGGAGATACGAGTTTACGCTGTAATTGATAAGAATGGAACGGACGCGGACGCAGACTTCGCTGCTGCCAGCTGTTCATTAAAGTCCGCGATCGCGTTGAGCCTTTTGACGAGACAAGGCTTTAAGAGCTTATCAAAGCTTATGATTGTGGTTACATATATCTTCCTAAACTCTATTTTAAAAGTTTATGAGCTATAAGTGATGCAATACAAAAAAAAACGAGCTGACTAGGCTGTCTAATAGGCGGAAATTAGCCTAATCTGCACGCAAACTTACCTTTGTGGCTCACGGGCTTCCTTCTGCACCTAAGCATTACAGCTTTCAATTTTTAACAAAACAGGCTTACTCAAATGTATCTAACCTAACTATTTTCACTCGTTATTGCCTCAAAAACAGACTAAGTTATCCAAAGATAGGCTTACTTGACGCCAGTAGACAGCCAGTTTTTTTCCCCCATAAAAACACTAGTTAGCGTATTTTACATGCACAGTGCCAAGAAAGGGAACTTCGAGTCAGTAAAATAATAATAAAAACAATAATTTAATGGTGGTATCCAAAACATTCAATTCAAGTAGGCATATTATATACATTTTAAAACTTCAATGCACATTTATAATAAGCCTAAAATAAGTAGACATTTCAAATACATCAATAACTGATATCATAGTTTAACAATAAAATAAAATATATCATATTAATATAAAATAATATTTATAATATAATAAAATCACAGTTAAGGCTTGTGTATTTGTGTTTGTGAGTATGGTTAGCCCTTGTCTGTGTGCATGTATCTGTGAGGCTCTGTGTGTGTTGTTACATTTCCATCATATTGACTGTATTAAAGGAGAACTCCGGCACAAAATGAACCTGGGGTGTAATAACACATTGGTACCTAGTTGACTGTTCTCTGGGATTTGTTTTCATGATAATTCGAGTGTAAAGAGTTTTATCTCTAAAAACTGTTTAGCTTATAACGCTAGTGTATGGGTGCATATAATAAGTAAAAAGAAATCGCTAGTTAATACCACTAACAAGGCTCAAAATAGCCCCACACTAACACGGTAGCTTAATGAGGGTCCCTACATACAAACCGAAGCACTGAGAGCTTTGTAAGTGTACAGACAGTTTAATAATAATATACTTTATAAAGACAGTACCATCGCGAAACCATCTTTGGGAAACAGTCTCGACCAGTCGAACCACGAACACCGTGCTACGAGCTGAACTGTGACTTGGAATCTCACAGTTCAGCTCACTTAGCACGGCGTTAGTGGTTCGACTGGTCGAGACTGTTTCCCAAAGATGGCTCCTGCCTGTATACACGATGGTACTGTCCAGGGCTCGAGCCTAACGGCGTCCTATCGTCCTGGGGACGATAGAAAATGTGTTTAGGATGAACAGAAATATGCTCCAGGACGCCTACAGGATGAAAGACATTTTTGTATGTGTGTTCATTTATTACTATCCTATTAGGCTAACTTACTTAGAAAATGCCAAAATTAACCGACCAAACGCTGACTACAACGGAGCGCGTCTTCTCATGCTGTTACTATAGTTACTATCACTGGCTGGCTACTCACCCAGAGACGTGTTCCGCGGTACCGGGTGCATATGGGTGCATTTATCGAATAATTTAATGACATCGCAAATATGTGCGCTGGTTAAACAACGGAAACGTAAAACAGATTGCTTTGCTTTTCATATTTGCTAAATAATAGCTACCATCTGTGTCTGTCTCAATGGGGCTGTTTACACCTGGCCACTTCATGCGTTTTCTCAGATCGGATAGCTATCTGATTTATCAAATCGATTCCATTTACATCTGGACACACAAATGTGTTTTTCGCGAAACGGAAATAAATCTGATCTTCAATTCCCGCGCTATATGCAGATTTATTATAGTTCACGTCACCGAAAGCAACAGATATGAGCTACATTTTATTGATCATCAGCTAAAATTAAAATCAAAGACCGCAATAAGAGAGAGCGGCAACAGCACTGGTGAGATCATTCCGTTTCTTTACTTTTAATGAAGATGATTGTGTTAAGCATCTGCAACTTTGATTTGCGGTAGTTTGCACGCTGGCTTGATGAATAGATCGCTCATCTGCTCATCTGCGGTGATGCTGAAGTAGCACCGTCATATCTGGCTATAACATGACATATAACCTATCACACGTTTATTTTTTAAGCATGGTTGGGAGGAGTTAAATCTACATGTGGTTTCAAAAACCAGATCTATTTACACTTGTCCAGTTTCGTCTGGAAAGAGTCTCGGATCTCCTCCTGAAGTGGTTTGAGTGATCGGATTTAAATCCGTCTCAAATGCGTTTCGGAGGGCATTTACACCTGGTCTTTTCACGATCGGAGAGCTATCCGAATCAATTTTGGACATAAGGTTTCCGCCCGACAGCGACGATATACTTTAGGCTAGCAATTATTCTCCTTGGGGTTAATTTAAAATTGTACTAATACATTTTTAAAATCAAAAGTTGTATCTGTTAACATTATTTAAATGCACAATGAATGAAGTGAACAAAAATGAACAATAAAGTGTTTGTATTAAATAACATTCACAAACATTAATTAATGCTGTAAAAATATATTGTTCCCTCAATGTGTTGATGTTAGATAACACATTAAGTAATGTTAATGAATGGTATCTTATTTTAGTGTTACCAAACTATTCAGGAGATAAAACGTGATTTATTTGACTTGACTACTGCATTCATATTTAATTTTAAAAGGGCTTTTTAAACCTGCTAAGAGTTATCCAGGCAAGATTAAGCCCAGAACTGCTTTTCTGACGGACTGATATTAATGACATAAATAGGGATGCACTGATACTGATACCACTACTCTGGTGTCGGTTCGATATTGTACTCATGTACTCGTAAAACTACCCCGATACAACCGCACCTGATACCACTTTAGAGGCCATACACATATTGCGTTTTTTGCGCATGCAAATTCTTTCCATAAGCTCCCACAGCATCTGTCGTTGCTATACAACCATGAACAGAGGCGCGCCTGGAAAAACGAGTGCGCCACGCCGCGTCACTTTTATTATGAGCGTGTTTGCCGCGCACCTACATTTGTGAACGGCCCCGTTTGGCAAAGTTACATTAGCCTAATCCAAAATATTTCCATATGTGGCTCTTTCCTCCTTTCGTGTCAACAATTGGATTTAGAGCCACCGCATTAGCAGCGCCGCCGGGCGCCATGTGCAACTGTGCACCTTTCGGACAGCATATCAAGACCCGGATTAACCCGGTACTTCGGTACCACCGGTTCTTAAGACAAGCTGGTACCGTAACAGTTTAATTTTTTTAGTACCGACTTGGTACCGAAGTACCTAGTCTTTTGACAACATTAGCCAAATCAGATCACAGGTTATTTAAAACACTCAACTTGGCTTATAAAGTAAGTTTGGAGCAAACTCATGGTTTTAATCTCATACATTGTCGTGTATTGATGCAGTGCTAAGCTAACATGCTAGCGAGCCATAATCCATCTGACACCTAGCTGTCATTTTTATGAATAATTTTGAATAGGAATCCTCACAGATATGTTTCTTTTTTCAAGTAGGGCATTTGATACATTTTCAGGGGTCCCGCGGATCCTTAAAAAGCCTTTTTTTTTTTTTTTTTTTTAAGGCCATAAAAAGTCTTATTTTTACTTATGAAATGTCTTAAATTTTCAATGGCAATTTGACTTAGACATATCTAATTAGCATTATTTTTTATTTGTTATTCTTTCTTTGTGGATTTGCTTGTTCACGTGACATTCACGTCACATTAGCGGCAGCATTACGTCGAAACAGCCGGAGAGAAGAAGAAGAAAGTTGGTTAATTTCAGTTCAGTTGTGAGTTCATTCTTTATGTGTGTAGTGGTGTGTGATGTGTATTGTTTATTATGATATTTTTAATTAGGGCTGGGTATCATAAAATTTTTTTCGATACCGATACCTTGACTTCGATGCCGGTTCCTGAACGATACTGTTCTCTTTCATAGGTTCACTCAACGCTGCGGAAAGCGCAGTGGGATATTCTCTGAATGTGCCGATTGTCTGAAGCCTTATAGAATCACGCCAATTCATTGGCTGATGGCGTCCGCGCGATATGGCTCCGCCCCGGCGCTCTTACGTCGCATCATTACATATTCGCGCGCGCGCCATCTGCTCCTCAGATTTCTCTACCTTCAGAGCGAAGCGGTCACGTTGCCCTTCGCTCGTGATTTTTCTGAGCTACAAATACATCTGGATTATTCTCGGCGCTTCTGCGACTGTTCAAGCGGAACTCTGTTTCTCCTTACGGTGAAGTTGCCATGGATTTCAGACGCTGTACTCCGCCATGTGCTCGTTACATCGCTAACGACGACCCACACAGTAAGTGCGTTAAGTGTTTGGGTTTTTCACATGCACGTGAGGCAGTTATAGGATCGTCTAAATGCAAATTCTGTGAAAATTTGTTGCTCAAAACCCTTAAATCGCGGCTCGCGGTCTTTGAGAGGGAATCATTCGTCTCCCCCTGTCGCGCTCCCGAGGCCTCTCAAGGATCCGCGACATGGGGTTCGGATGTAGAGCTTGAGGATGTGGAGTTTGAGCAGACGAGCCCCGCTCTTTCTCTCCCTCCCTCCCCTCGGCACGCGCGAGGCAAGCCAGTCGAATTTTCACACGATTATTTGCGCCCCAGCCCGGGAGCACGCGACGCGGTTTCTTTCGGGCTGGAGGATATACTTTTTACCGAGGCTTCCGACTCCGAGGATTTCGGGCCTACTCTCGCCGACGAGGTTATCCCGCCGAGCGGCCAGGAAGCGCGGCCTACTGCGGCCTATGCGGAGCTCGTTGACGTGCTTTCGCGCGCTACGGAGAAGCTCACTATTGATTGGTCCGACGAGCCACGTGAGTCTCAGTCGTCGAAACTCGACGAAAGGCTTCTCAGTGGCCCTAATTCTAGGCCTCAACGGAGGAAGCTGCCATTTTTCAGTGATCTGCATCATGAGATTTCCAGATCCTGGAAGCAGCCTTTTTCTTCGCGCCTCACTAATGCGGCTGCTGCTGATTTCACCAACCTGGTAGGCTCTGTGGAACAGGGCTATTCAGCCATTCCGGCGATTGAGGAAACTTTAGCCGACCAACTTGCTCCGTCGTCTGCGCCGTCCTGGAAATCGCGCCCCCTCCTCCCTTCTAAAGCATGTAGGACTACTTCCTCTCTCATTGGGAAATCCTACATGGCGGCTGGGCAGGCAGGCATGACCCTGCACACTATGGCCATTCTCCAGGCCTACCAGGCGGACGTCCTGAAGGAAATGGACGAGGGCGACGGCGTGACTCCTGAAGCGGTCAAGGAGCTTCGTAAGGCTACGGATTTAGCCTTAAGAGCCACCAAGCATACCGCACGCGCTATAGGTCGCTCTATGGCTGGTTCTGTTGCGGTGGAGCGCCACTTGTGGCTTAATCTCACGGAGATCCGTGACAAAGAGAAGGTTTTCCTCTTGGACGCCCCCATTTCTCAAACGGGGTTGTTTGGTGAGGCGGTCAACACAGTGGTTGAGAAATTCCGCTCCTCCAAATCCCAATCGGCCGCGTTCAGACAGTTCATGCCCAGGAGGGCTAGGGAACCTTCTGCTCCCGCCCCGGTGCGACCCAGAGAACGTCCCTCTCATAGACCGGATTTCTCTTCCAGAAGAAGCGAACCAGGGCATCTCCCACCTACCACGGTTTGGGGAGCCCGCGGTCGCCCGTTTCCCCGTCAACGGCCTCACAAGCGCCTCCAGTTGAGGCGGTCCGACAAACCGACTGCTCCGGCGGCCCAGAGCCGTTCCTGACCTTCCGGTCAGAAAAAGGAGAGCTCCTCTGCTTCCTCAAGGTTGGGTCAGACCGCACAAGCGTTTCTGCCCACCTCCCAGCTCTCCTTTCCTTGCCCGGTCACCTTCGCCACTCAGAGTGTCTCGAAGTGCAGGTCATATTTCACCTTCTCTACTCAGTCTGGTGCGGGAGGAAGGAGACGCTTTCTGCTTTCTCCCCTCACCCCCCACACTCTCTATAACTACCGGCCGCATCCTCGGAGGCACTTTCCGTTTTCCTCCGGAGCAGGCGGATCTGGTCACCATGACCCCAGCATCGATGCCTCCCATCACGTGCCAGGACGCCGATGGCCCTCCTGCACAGTCAACCTCTTTACTCCAGGAGCGTCAGCACGGCACCCTCACTCAGGTATGTCGTCTGCATTACAACATCCCTCCTCCTCTATCACATTTCCTTCCAGAGTGGGAGCGCTTACCAGGGGTATCGTCTTGGGTTCTTCGCACAATTCGGTTCGGCTACACTCTTCAGTTTTGCCGCAATCCCCCCTGTTTCAACGGGGTGTTTCCTACTGTAGTAGACAGCGCCACTCAGGCTTCTGTACTTCAGCAGGAAATCTCTTCCCTCCTTCTCAAAGGAGCAATAGAGGAGATTACTCCAGGGGAAACCGAGCGGGGCTTTTACAGCCGTTACTTCCTGGTCCCGAAGAAGGGCGGCGGTTTGCGTCCCATACTGGACCTCCGCCGACTGAACTTCGCCCTTTACAAAGGGAAATTCCAAATGTTGACGCTGAAAGCTATCATATCTCAGATTCGGCCAGGGGATTGGTTCGTGACGATAGACCTAAAGGATGCTTATTTTCACATCCAGGTTGTTCAGCGACACAGGCAGTTCCTCAGGTTCGCCGTTGGAGGAAGGGCGTTCCAGTACAGGGTCCTTCCCTTCGGCCTATCTCTGGCCCCGAGGACATTTACAAAGTGCATGGATGCAGCTCTGGCCCCATTGCGGCTCCAGGGCATCTGTGTTCTAAATTACCTAGACGATTGGCTCATTTTAGCCCAGTCCAGGAACCTAGTGGCCCACCACAGAGACATCGTTCTGAGTCATATCCAGTCTCTCGGTTTGAGGTTGAACTCGGAGAAGAGTGTTCTTGCTCCGGCTCAAAGCACCGTTTTCTTGGGGGTGCACATGGATTCCGTTCTCATGCAGGCCCGCTTGGCCCCTGCACGGATTTCCAGCCTGATGACATGCTTGGCTCGTTTTTTGCTAGGCCATCATGTGTCTGTGGGCACCTGCCGCAGGATGCTGGGCCTTATGGCCTCGGCCTCCTCCGTGCTACCGCTGGGCCTACTCCACATGAGACCCTTCATGTGGTGGGTGAAACTCTCAGGGGTTCGACCCTCCGGGTCAACCCTTCGCCTACTGAAGGTATCGCGCAGTTGCTTTCGAGCCCTGTCAGTTTGGCGGGACCCTCTTTTTCTTCGGAAAGGGATCAGCATGGGTGCGGTATCTCGTCGCCAGATGATTGCGACGGATGCCTCTCTCACCGGCTGGGGAGCAGTTTTCGAGGGCAGACCAGCGTGTGGGGTCTGGACCGGAGAGTCTCTCTCTGGCACATAAATTGCCTGGAGTTAAGAGCCGTTTTTCTGGCTCTGCATCATTTCCTCCCTCTTCTGGAGGGTCACCATGTCATTGTCAGAACAGACAACATGGCAGTGGTGTCTCATGTGAACCGGCAGGGAGGTTCTCGGTCGCGCACCCTAGACAGGCATGCGCGTCACCTTCTCCTGTGGTCTCAGAGCAGATTCCTATCTCTAAGAGCGGTTCATGTCCCAGGGGTTCTGAACCTCGCGGCAGATTTTCTGTCGAGACAGAAACTCAGATCGGGGGAATGGATGTTGAACCGCCAGACGATGGCCCTGATCTGGGAGGTTTTTGGAGAGGCGGAGGTGGACCTCTTTGCATCTCAAGAGTCGTCCCAATGCCCGCTTTGGTTCTCCCTGAGTCCCCCGGCCCCATTGGGGATAGATGCGTTCGCTCACCCTTGGCCAACGCAGAAACTCTATGCCTTCCCGCCCATCAAACTGATCCAGGCGGTCTTGGCCAGAGTGAGAGAGAGCGGAGTCCGCCTCCTCCTGGTAGCTCCGTTCTGGCCATCTCAGCCATGGTTTTCGGAGCTAATTCCTCTACTGGAATCTTCCCCCTGGAGGATCCCGGTCAGGGAAGATCTTCTGTCCCAGCTACAGGGCAGGATATGGCATCCTCGCCCAGACATGTGGAAGCTGTTCGTTTGGCCGATCAGAGGCCGTCGGCATTAAGCTCTGGTCTCCCAACTGACGTTCAGGAGACCATTGCGAGTGCTAGAGCCCCTTCTACAAGGAGATTATATTCTTCCAAATGGAGGGTGTTTGAGACTTGGTGCTTAGCACATGATAGGAGCCCAGTTAACTGCCCTGCTGGTTCAGTACTGGAATTCCTGCAGGAGAAGTTTGCTGCTGGAGCAGCCGCTACCACTCTCAGAGTTTATGTCGCGGCTATTGCAGCGCATAGGGAATCGGATGAGATTCCCCTGGGCAAATTAAGGTTAGTTTCTGCCTTCATGCGTGGGGTGAAGCGCCTGAAACCGGCTCGCTCCCCTAGAGTTCCCCCATGGGATCTTTCTGTTGTCTTAGAGGGTTTGACGAAAGCCCCCTTTGAGCCCTTGGAGTCAGCTCCGGAGAGGATTCTGACTCTCAAGGTTTCTCTTTTGTTAGCTTTGTCCTCATTAAAGCGGGTGGGAGATTTACAAGCTCTTTCTGTTAGCGAGTCTTGCTTGGACTTTGCCCCTGGCCTGGTCAAAGTTTCCTTGAGGCCGAGACCAGGGTATGTCCCCAAGGTTCTTTCCTCAACTTTCCGCTCACAGGTAGTTAACCTTAACGCTTTCCACCCTCCTCCATTTTCGTCTGAGGAAGATAGGAAGCTTAAGATATATGTAGACCGCTCAGGCGGTTGGAGGAAATCTAACCCGCTTCTGGTTTGCTTCGGTGCTAGCCGCCGTGGGCTTGCTGCATCAAAGCAGAGGATTTCTCACTGGGTCACAGAGGCTATCTCGTTGGCTTACGAGGTGCGTGGCTTGCCTTCACCTCTTAGCATTAAAGCACATTCCACCAGAAGTGTAGCATCTTCTCAAGCTCTTTTCAGAGGAGCACTTTTGGGGGATATTTGTGTTGCGGCAGGCTGGTCCTCTCCGCACACTTTTGTAAGATTCTATAGCTTGGATCTTGACATGACCCCGGGTTCCCAGGTTCTTTCTGTTTGAACTCATTTCGGTCGTTGTTTCTTTTATCTACCAGTTATAAAAGCGCTCTGGCTTGGCGAGTTTGGTAGTCCGTTCCCACTGTGCTTTCCGCAGCGTTGAGTGAACCTATGAAAGAGAACGTCTCTGGTTACTTGCGTAACCTATGTTCTCTGAATAGGGAACGAGACGCTGCGTTAGCGGCCAAGCTCCTCGCGCTGCTGACAGTTTCTTTTCGGCAGAGAAATCTGAGGAGCAGATGGCGCGCGCGCGAATATGTAATGGTGCGACGTAAGAGCGTCGGGGCGGAGCCATATCGCGCGGACGCCATCAGCCAATGAATTGGCGTGATTCTATAAGGCTTCAGACAATCGGCACATTCAGAGAATATCCCACTGCGCTTTCCGCAGCGTCTCGTTCCCTATTCAGAGAACATAGGTTACGCAAGTAACCAGAGACGTTTTCAATACCAATTTCATGAACAATATTAACATTTTTAACAATATTACATTACCTAATCATTTTTTTTTATTTTTTCAGTTTGTTTTCTTTTTTTACACTCATATGTTAAGTCTGTAAAAAAGCACCAATGCTAAAGTTTTCTATGTTTCCTAATCTTTTAACAAATGTATTCTTTACCTCAATGAGCTCATTGTTTCTGCCTTAAAGGGGTCATATAATGCCATTTTTGTACAAGCTAATATGATTCTTTAGGGTCTAAATTAAAAGTTTGTAATATACTTTAATTAAAAATAGGGCTGCTCGATTATGGAAAAAATAATAATCACGATTATTTTGGTCAGTATTGAAATAACGATTATGTAACACGATTATTTCACATGACTTTGGGAACGTGTCGCATTTATTAAAAGACACAAAAAATCGAAAATTGAACATTTATTGTACTTTTTGAACTATTAAACTGACCTGCAAACTCACAAGTGGTGAAAAAGGTGACATGTTTACAAAGTAATATGTTGTAGGGGGTCACCAGGGCGTTATTTACCTTTATAAAGGACAATGTATTAAACCTTACTAAATATATGTTGTATGTCAAATTCTTACATTTGATCAAATTCAGTTTTAATAAAAATTGCTGTTATCAATCAAATTAAGTTTAATGTTTAAACCAATAATAAAATAAAAAATCAAATCAATGATACCTTTAAACAATAAATCAATAGGTGGCGACAAGTGACCGTCTTAATAAATGAATCATTGAGTCATTCATTAAAACGATTCGTTCAAAATAATGAATCATTCAGTAACAAAACCCAGCGCTTAGTGTTGCTTTTCTTTTGTAACTATTTTCGTCGGTGAAATAGAACAAAACCAGTCAATATTGCGTCTAAAATGTAAGTTACTACATATAAATTAGGCTACTTGTTTATTAAACTATAAATTCAATGTAACATTTGCAATCGTGACATTACAGTACAGCCCTTAGTCGTGTTACGTTACTTAACTATATCATATATTATATAAATAATAAAAACTCAAAATTTCTACCTCAGTATGTTTCTTCTGTGAGTTTTTGTGTGAGCTGTTAGGCTCATTTGTTTAGATTTCTCCACTAATGTCTCTCTCACAAATAGACAGGCAGCGCAGCTTCCAGAAACTATCCATTACCGATCTCTGTTTACACTGACTGTATAAGATCAAAACCATCTTGCGTTTCGATCGGTCAGGCAAGTAAAACTCTCTTTCACTTGTAACTTAAAAATCCCCTTTTCCCGGACAAGCAGACAAGTGTTAATGTCGCTCCCTGTGTTCATTCCATAGACAGTATAAGAAGTGGACAGAGCCATCTCATTGGAACTCAGTTGAGACAGTTGAAGCCCATTTTTAGCGATTTTTGAGCACTTCCGTTCCTGACGCGCAGACTCAAACCGATTCAAACTAAGCTTGATGACGCGAGCAACCTGTCTGACACACGTAAATCTTCTAGTAGCTGTGCGTAAAAATGTCACTTCATATGTATTCACTTGCCACATACTGAATTATTTTCAATTCCCCAAAAACGTTGTTGAAATATTTTGTCCCGTTGCTTTTATGGACTCATTATCTATGGGCTTCTCCCTTGACGGGACGTCCCCCCGATTGCCTGCGAGCTTCTCCTCCTGTCTATACGGTAATGTCTCTATTGTGCGACAGAAAGTCGGGTGGTTATGACGCAATCGTTAGCCTGTTTTTAACAAAAACGGCTTCTACGGGGCCATAACGTGAGTTACAAAGTAATGGAGCCTTTTATACATTGTCGTGTTTATTTAGAAATAAATAATGGACAAATGAAGTCTTTGGACGCCTCAGATGTAAAGATATTCGCTGTCAAAGTGACGCCAAAATGAATGGGAGTCAATGGAATGCTAACAGCAGGTGAAATTCTGTTACAATGGCGGCTCCCGCGAGGCTTCAACTTCCGGCTGATGGATTAACCCCTTGGGTTCATTCTCGATTTGTTTCGTGCTGTAAAGCGGAACAGATGATCAGGTCACGTGCGCTCGCGCTGCCGTTCGCTTGAACTGAGGCGCTACAGTGATCGAGCAGAAAGAGATCGCGACAGCTCGAGAGACGTCTATGGTCTCACTCCAGTCTATATTTAATTAGGCAATTGTTATTGTGAAGTTTATTGTGCTTGCAATTTATGACTGTATAGGCTGAGAGAGTTTATGGCTTCAGGAGGGGCGGATGTGCGCGTGCGCGAGTCATTCAGAACACAAGACAAAATAAGAGTGTTCTTGCAACAGAACATGGCAAAATACTAATCGTTTTTACTCGATTGTACTATTTTGGAGATCGTTGGGAGCAGAAATTGAAATCGAAATTCGATTAATTCCACAGCCCTAATTAAAAATTCTCATTAGTATTGTAAGAAAACATTTATTTTACCTGGTCAAAAACAGCTCTGTTGTCAGCACGCCGTTTAAGTGTATGTGTCTTTAAATGATAATGAGCTTTGCTCACCCCGCCCCTCTGTTCTGTGCGTACACCGTTTGTAACACAATAACCATAACTCGTTGTTCATTATAAGTGTGGGATTATGAATTATATTGAGAACGTCGTACATAGAAAACATGCCGTAAAGTACCCTGAGTGTAAACCTTAGCCGCATTCATATCTATGAGCCGCATTCATAGTGAAGCTAGCGATTTGCAAAGATTCATATAAATATTAATATAAAGGTTAATAAAACGTTACACTCACTTCAGTTCTCCTGGAGGTGCAGCAGGAACACGATTAGTTGGTTGCAGGGTCCGAAATTAACTTTTTGGCTCACCTGCCACGGGGACTGGTAGATGAAAAAATCCACCAGCCAAGCATATTTTTTATCGGCCAAAATAATAAACAGCCTTTTTGTGTCACATATACATTCATTTCAGTACATTTAATTGAGATAAGGTATTATGTTGAATGACTAGAGTAGAAGTCAAAACAGAGCAACAAATAGTAAGACATGGAAGAAGTGAGCATCGAACTAGTGCTCATAACAGAACATTTGAAGGTTTTGTAAAACTATCAGATACTTTACCGAAAGTAAAAAAAAATACCGATTAATACTATCAGTTAAGCGGTTTAAAAGTATATATATATAGGCTATATATATATATATATATATATATATATATATTTACTATATAATATTATTATATATTATTAATATATTATTAACAATATTACTATAAATATATATATATATATTTAGCTTTTTTGTTTGTTTGCTGCATGGTTAAAAAAAACAGTATGTAGCCTATATTTGTTAAATCACGGGGCGCGTACGCCGACACGCGCAACACGCGCCTAAAAACATATTTCGCAAGCTGAGCAAGCAAAATGAACCAAGCGAAAAGAAGTAGCTACTGTGGCACCATTTCGACAGAAAGACGAATACTTGCAAAATATGCTACGCGGTATTAAAATAAAGCAGTAGGCCTAGTGCAAGTAGGCTACAATGCAATATCACTTGGGATGCAAACATCCACAAGCAAATGAAAGGTGCTTTCCGAAGTTGGCCACTCTAGCGAGACGTTATCTCTGTATTCCCGGGACATCTGTGCCATCGGAGACCCAGACTAACCCCACATCATGCAGACATGTTACTTTTTTTAAGTAAAAACTAGACAAGCTGTGGATTGAGGTAGGTCTGCTATTTTTATTTGACGAAAAAAACGTAGTCTTAATTTGTTAATTATTTAAGTTAAAAAAATATATTTAGTGTAGGTCTGTTTTAGGTGGGAAGAAGGTTCAAACACGCTTCTTGAGGCACACACACGCAAGGTCTCTCACTTTCTCCCTCTCAGGCGTGCACACGCTACACGGTTTGGAGCTCAGTATGTGCGTGCTCTTTCTCGCTCGCTCTGGATTCCAGGAGATTTGAACTAATTTGCGGACATCAGGGAGCCGCTATCAATATGCGGGAGACTTGCGATGTCTGGAACATTCACCCGCCAGTGTGGCAGATAGCCTTTTAAGATTTACTCGCCAAACAGAAAATCTACCCACATTTGGCGCTTGGCGGGTGTTAATTACGGACCTTGGTTGGTTGGTACCGATCCTTTTTTCAGGAGCAGCTTCTTAGCAAAACCAGCTTTATACTGACCCTCCTCGTTTATAAAGCAGTCTGGTGTGTGAAATGATTTCGCGCAAACATAAAAGCATTTACGTTGATCGTGGGGAATATTCCCTTCGAAAACAAACTCAGCCACTGCGTCTTCAGCGGCTCGGATTTAGGAACATTAAAATGACTGCTGTGTTCCTTATTGTACCCAAGAACAGAACACCACTTCGTTTAGACTCCATTCTGCTCATAGACAGTGCTCCAGCGTACTTTCCGGCACGACATCGGTCCGCGCGGACTATGATTGACAGCTCGCTCACGAGCGAGGGCGGGTCTGTGTTGAAATGCTGCTGTCAATCAACAATCGTGGGAGGGGCGTCTGACCGTGTGATGTCACGCGGTCGAACGGCTCAATTTGAGGCAAGGGAAAACATATAAGGAGATTAAAACAAAATCACTGGATGGATTTTTATCATTATATGATGGTTGTGTACAGGCACTGCCAACACACATTTCAGTACAATCAACTTGTAAAAGTGCATGTACCATTATATGACCCCTTTAACTTAATGCATTGTTTAACAATGTAATGTAAGGTATTAATTTTGGGTCTTAAAAATGTCTTAAAAAGCCTTAAATTTGACTTTAAATGTGTGCAGATACCCTGTTCAAGTGTGAAGTGAAAAGTTTGATCAAAGAAATTAAAATAACGTGAATAGACAGTTGTTAGTAATTATAATAAAAACAAAAGAAAATAATATTTAGAGCCATAACCAGGCCAGAGAGGTGTGAATGTGTGCAGGGTAGACTGAAACTAAATGGGACAGTTTGCACCACAAAACAATAGAGACAATACACTAAATGGATGCTTAGAAAATGACAATAAACATTAGCATTTTAGAGTCTTATCAAAATAAAATCATGAGATGATCTTAAAAAACATTAATAAAAATGAAGAGTTTTAGATTTTGAAGCTATTTATAACAATTATTGTCATAATAAAAACAATAAAATCTGACTATAAAATAAACTGCAGTGTCTATTTTCAAATGAGTCCATACTTGTGCTTTTAGTGCTAAGGGTTCATGAACTGAATCTGTTTTAGTTTGAGTTTGGCATTTCTGGGGATTTTTCAAAAGCATGTGTGCTGGCTAACTGAAGATTAAATAAGTGTTAATGAAACTTTTGGCTAGTCTCCTGAGGCCACAAGAGAGCGCAATGAGCAAAACATTAATGTACTGCATCCAATTGTTCAAAGCTATAAAATAACACGACTGTCTATATAAAAAAGTGCATTACGTTTAAACTAACATTTGTAAATTGCATAAACAATTATGAACCAAACAGCATCATGTATTTATGCATTGCTTAATAGAAAGAGCTGAAGCACCGATCACACAGACTCCATTTAAAAACATATGAAAAAAATCCCCACAGTCTAGTCATATTTTCACTTGACACTTCATTGATGATCATCATCATCATCATCATCATCATCACATCTTGTGCGTCACTGATAGGCTCCCTGACACACACCTACAATTCTGATGCTCCATTTTTCATTCAATTGTGGATTTTTATTTTAAATTCAATGAATATTCGTATCCTTTAAATTCACTATATTTTCATCGCAGACAACAACGGCACTCATTTCAGCATGTGTCCGTCTGTTCTGATGTCAAATGCCACCAAACCTCACACCAATCCAATCCTTATTGTCTGTTTGCTTGTCACTCATAGCAGGTTCCTTTAAACGAAATGAGCTTAAAACTATTAGTGTTATATCAAATATTTATTCTATTGTTATCGATGAAAGTTTACTGTCGATAAATACCGATACCGTTTTATTGCTGAGGCCTAGACTAGAGTTTAAACTTCAGAATACCAAGATCTATGTTGGTCAGAGCTTATGTTGAGCTTAAAGGTCTAGTTCACGTTAAAATGAAAATTAGACCATGATTTAGTCGTCACCTTCATTCATGTAGCGCTTCTATCAAACAGAGATTGTTTTGGCTTTACCGCAGCTCTACAATAAAGTTATTGTCCAGATAAAGTTAGTTTTGATTGATTCACTTCCGTTGCAAAGATCATTAGTTATTAACTTAATAACGCTAACACGACACCGTTCTAACAGAAAACCCTTAATGCGCTCCAGCCGCTCATCCGCACAACAACAGTGCCTGGAGGCTCGAGAACGCAAGCCCGGAAATAGATCCCAAGGTGCAAGTCTTAAAAAAAAAAAAAAAAGGTTATCTCTGCACAAACCTCAACAACGCAAACCTGCGATATCGCCGATGGCGTGCACATGCGCATCACGCGCCCAGTCCACAGGCATGTGCGTTTAAATATATTTGTGCGCAGGCGTGTTGTTCCTCTCCACAAACCAACCCTCAATATACGACTTGTCTGGCCTTAAAAGTGAATAATACAGAGGGTGAGGATTTACTCAACATCAACCTTTCCAGCTTCATAATGGCAGTGGATTGCAACCATCAGTATGAAGCTCAAACAAGTGCATCTGTCATCATAAAAGTGCATCTGTCAATCATAAAACTGCATCTATCCATCATAAAAGTGCATCTCTCATTCATAAAAGTGCATCTCTCATTCATAAAAGTGCATCTATCAATCATAAAAGTGCATCTATCCATCATAAAGTGCATCTCTCCATCATAAAAGTGCATCTCTCTATCTTAAAAGTGCATCTCTCCATCATAAAAGTGCATCTCTCCATCATAAAAGTGCATCTATCATCATAAAAGTGCATCTATCCATCATAAAGTGCATCTCTCCATCATAAAAGCGCATCTATCATCATAAAAGTGCATCTATCCATCATAAAGTGCATCTCTCCATCATAAAAGTGCATCTATCATCATAAAAGTGCATCTGTCCATCATAAAAGTGCATCTGTCCATCATAAAAGTGCATCTCTCCATCATAAAAGTGCATCTATCATCATAAAAGTGCATCTATCCATCATAAAAGTGCATCTCTCCATCAAAAAAGTGCATCTATCCATCATAAAAGTGCATCTCTCCATCATAAAAGTGCATCTGTCCATAATAAAAGTGCATCTGTCCATCATATTAGTGCATCTGTCCATCATGAAAGTGCATCTGTCCATCATGAAAGTGCATCTATCCATCATAAAAGTGCATCTGTCCATCATAAAAGTGCATCTATCCATCATAAAAGTGCATCTGTCCATCATAAAAGTGCATCTGTCCATCATAAAAGTGCATCTGTCCATCTCTCCATCATAAAAGTGCATCTGTCCATCATGAAAGTGCATCTGTCCATCATGAAAGTGCATCTGTCCATCATAAAAGTGCATCTGTCCATCATAAAAGTGCATCTGTCCATCATGAAAGTGTATCTGTCCATCATAAAAGTGCATCTGTCCATCATAAAAGTGAATCTATCCATCATAAAAGTGCATCTATCCATCATGAAAGTGCATCTGTCCATCATGAAAGTGCATCTGTCCATCATAAAAGTGCATCTATCCATCATAAAAGTGCATCTGTCCATCATGAAAGTGCATCTGTCCATCATAAAAGTGCATCTATCCATCATAAAAGTGCATCTATCCATCATAAAAGTGCATCTGTCCATCATGAAAGTGCATCTGTCCATCATAAAAGTGCATCTGTCCATCATAAAAGTGCATCTATCCATCATAAAAGTGCATCTGTCCATCATAAAAGTGGATCTGTCCATCATGAAAGTGCATCTGTCCATCATAAAAGTGGATCTGTCCATCATAAAAGTGCATCTATCCATCATAAAAGTGCATCTTTCCATCATAAAAGTGCATCTATCCATCATAAAAGTGCATCTATCCATCATAAAAGTGCATCTGTCCATCATGAAAGTGCATCTGTCCATCATAAAAGTGCATCTATCCATCATAAAAGTGCATCTATCCATCATAAAAGTGCATCTGTCCATCATAAAAGTGCATCTGTCCATCATAAAAGTGCATCTATCCATCATAAAAGTGCATCTGTCCATCATAAAAGTGGATCTGTCCATCATGAAAGTGCATCTGTCCATCATAAAAGTGCATCTGTCCATCATAAAAGTGGATCTGTCCATCATAAAAGTGCATCTATCCATCATAAAAGTGCATCTGTCCATCATAAAAGTGCATCTATCCATCATAAATGTGCATCTGTCCATCATGAAAGTGGATCTATCCATCATAAAAGTGCATCTGTCCATCATGAAAGTGCATCTGTCCATCATGAAAGTGCATCTATCCATCATAAAAGTGCATCTGTCCATCATGAAAGTGGATCTATCCATCATAAAAGTGCATCTGTCCATCATGAAAGTGCATCTGTCCATCATGAAAGTGCATCTGTCCATCATAAAAGTGCATCTGTCCATCATAAAAGTGCATCTATCCATCATAAAAGTGCATCTGTCCATCATAAAAGTGGATCTGTCCATCATGAAAGTGCATCTGTCCATCATAAAAGTGCATCTGTCCATCATAAAAGTGGATCTGTCCATCATAAAAGTGCATCTGTCCATCATAAAAGTGCATCTATCCATCATAAAAGTGCATCTGTCCATCATAAAAGTGGATCTGTCCATCATGAAAGTGCATCTGTCCATCATAAAAGTGCATCTGTCCATCTCTCCATCATAAAAGTGGATCTGTCCATCATAAAAGTGCATCTATCCATCATAAAAGTGCATCTGTCCATCATGAAAGTGCATCTGTCCATCATAAAAGTGCATCTGTCCATCATAAAAGTGCATCTGTCCATCATAAAAGTGCATCTGTCCATCATCAAAGTGCATCTGTCCATCATAAAAGTGCATCTATCCATCATAAAAGTGCATCTGTCCATCATAAAAGTGCATCTATCCATCATAAAAGTGCATCTGTCCATCATGAAAGTGCATCTGTCCATCATAAAAGTGGATCTGTCCATCATAAAAGTGCATCTATCCATCATAAAAGTGCATCTGTCCATCATAAAAGTGCATCTATCCATCATAAAAGTGCATCTGTCCATCATAAAAGTGGATCTGTCCATCATGAAAGTGCATCTATCCATCATAAAAGTGCATCTGTCCATCATAAAAGTGCATCTATCCATCATAAAAGTGCATCTGTCCATCATGAAAGTGGATCTATCCATCATAAAAGTGCATCTGTCCATCATGAAAGTGCATCTGTCCATCATGAAAGTGCATCTATCCATCATAAAAGTGCATCTGTCCATCATAAAAGTGCATCTATCCATCATAAAAGTGCATCTGTCCATCATAAAAGTGGATCTGTCCATCATAAAAGTGGATCTGTCCATCATAAAAGTGCATCTATCCATCATAAAAGTGCATCTGTCCATCATAAAAGTGGATCTGTCCATCATGAAAGTGCATCTATCCATCATAAAAGTGCATCTGTCCATCATAAAAGTGCATCTGTCCATCATGAAAGTGGATCTATCCATCATAAAAGTGCATCTGTCCATCATGAAAGTGCATCTGTCCATCATGAAAGTGCATCTATCCATCATAAAAGTGCATCTGTCCATCATAAAAGTGCATCTGTCCATCATAAAAGTGCATCTGTCCATCATAAAAGTGCATCTGTCCATCATGAAAGTGCATCTGTCCATCATGAAAGTGCATCTATCCATCATAAAAGTGCATCTGTCCATCATAAAAGTGCATCTGTCCATCATAAAAGTGCATCTGTCCATCATAAAAGTGCATCTGTCCATCATAAAAGTGGATCTGTCCATCATGAAAGTGCATCTATCCATCATAAAAGTGCATCTGTCCATCATAAAAGTGCATCTATCCATCATAAAAGTGCATCTGTCCATCATAAAAGTGCATCTGTCCATCATAAAAGTGGATCTGTCCATCATAAAAGTGCATCTATCCATCATAAAAGTGCATCTGTCCATCATAAAAGTGGATCTGTCCATCATGAAAGTGCATCTATCCATCATAAAAGTGCATCTGTCCATCATAAAAGTGCATCTATCCATCATAAAAGTGCATCTGTCCATCATGAAAGTGGATCTATCCATCATAAAAGTGCATCTGTCCATCATGAAAGTGCATCTGTCCATCATGAAAGTGCATCTATCCATCATAAAAGTGCATCTGTCCATCATAAAAGTGCATCTGTCCATCATGAAAGTGGATCTATCCATCATAAAAGTGCATCTGTCCATCATGAAAGTGCATCTGTCCATCATGAAAGTGCATCTATCCATCATAAAAGTGCATCTGTCCATCATAAAAGTGCATCTGTCCATCATAAAAGTGCATCTATCCATCATAAAAGTGCATCTGTCCATCATAAAAGTGGATCTGTCCATCATGAAAGTGCATCTGTCCATCATGAAAGTGCATCTGTCCATCATAAAAGTGGATCTGTCCATCATAAAAGTGCATCTATCCATCATAAAAGTGCATCTATCCATCATAAAAGTGCATCTGTCCATCATAAAAGTGGATCTGTCCATCATGAAAGTGCATCTGTCCATCATGAAAGTGCATCTGTCCATCATAAAAGTGGATCTGTCCATCATAAAAGTGCATCTATCCATCATAAAAGTGCATCTATCCATCATAAAAGTGCATCTGTCCATCATAAAAGTGGATCTGTCCATCATGAAAGTGCATCTATCCATCATAAATGTGCATCTATCCATCATAATAGTGCATTTATCATCATAAAAGTGTATCTGTCCATCATAAAAGTGCATCTGTCCATCATAAATGTGCATCTATCCATCATAAAAGTGCATCTGTCCATCATGAAAGTGCATCTGTCCATCATAAAAGTGCATCTATCCATCATAATAGTGCATTTATCATCATAAAAGTGCATCTGTCCATCATAAATGTGCATCTATCCATCATAATAGTGCATTTATCATCATAAAAGTGCATCTATCCATCATAAATGTGCATCTATCCATCATAATAGTGCATTTATCATCATAAAAGTGCATCTGTCCATCATAAATGTGCATCTATCCATCATAACAGTGCATTTATCATCATAAAAGTGCATCTGTCCATCATAAATGTGCATCTATCCATCATAATAGTGCATTTATCATCATAAATGTGCATCTATCCATCATAATAGTGCATTTATCATCATAAATGTGCATCTATCCATCATAATAGTGCATTTATCATCATAAAAGTGCATCTGTCCATCATAAATGTGCATCTATCCATCATAATAGTGCATTTATCATCATAAAAGTGCATCTGTCCATCATAAATGTGCATCTATCCATCATAATAGTGCATTTATCATCATAAAAGTGTATCTGTCCATCATAAAGTGCTGCACAGGCTCCGGAGGGTTAATAAAGGTCTTCTGAACTGAAGCCATGAGTTTGTGTAAAAATATCTATATTTAACACGTTACAAAGTAAAATTCTTCCTCCGGCTGAACGGCCACACACAGTCTACTTGTGTATAAAGCGTATTGTGTCGTCAGTAGTGTAGTGTGTCGTGGCGTAGAGTAAATATCAGCTGTGCGTCCAATTACTCACATAAGTTGCTCTTTACACTGAAGTGGAATCCGTATGTTCGTTTGGCCGGAAGCTCGTTATTTTACTTTATAAAGTTTTAAATATAGATCATTATTTTTCTTACACAAACTCATCACACTCACACTCGTGAACTTCTCCTTTAATGCACAATGCCATGGTGTTTCACACGCACAAATGGACACAACACGTCATCAGTGTGCGAATAAACTGTTTCCGTCATCTTAACACGCATTTAAACTAATGCAAAACTCAATATAATCTGCGTCTAGAAAATATCTATAATTCTGAGATTATATTCACATGTCAGTTTCACGATTTCTTATGCGCATTTTCTAAATGTTGTAAGGGGTGTACAGTTAAAGACCCAGAACCAGATATGAAGAATGAAGACCCAGAGTCAGAATTATAAAAAATTAAAGAAAATATTTACTGAAGATAGTTTGCAGTTTCATCAGCAGAAGTCAGCTTCAATACTCGCACAGGAGTTCGTAGGCCGCCCCCCTTACAGTTACAAAGATCACAGCAGTTATACGATTTCCAAGGTCTAAGCTACGTCATTGCTTACAGGATGAATGATTCTCATTGGCTATGAAATAGATAAACACAGTAATTTTCCACACATATACAGATAGACTGAAGCATATCTCCATCGATTATGCAGCTGAAGTTAGGCACGTCATGACCTTCCAGGTCGCAGATTTGGGTTGCTGGGCGTCAGCATGTCCAGAACAACAACTCAGTCAATCTCCAATAATGCCAGTGGTTCCTTAACCTGTAACCAAGAAGACTAACACACACACCGACACACAGCTTTTCCAAGGTTGGATTTGGCCAGGCTCTCACTATAAACAGGAGAGTCCTCTCCAAACATCAAGATAATGCGTTCTTTCTCTCAAGGATAGCTAAACTTTAGTCTAACTGGAAAGAAAGGCTTTAACAAAGAAATGGCCCCTTAAACGATTGGCTTCAATGACCCCTATATGTTTTAACACATTGAAGACCTTTCTCAAACACAAAACAAGTCCCTATTTCATTTCTGGAAGCTGTGTTAAATAAGCAAGCACTGCATTCAGATATCAAATACAGACATTAAAGAATACATGAAAAGAACATTTCAGTAATCACACTGGTAACTTATATAAATAAAGTAAAATCTCCAGAGAAGTCATTCAACTCATTTGATATTTAGAAGGAAAAATATTGATTAATACCTTAATTATAATCAATCATTACATATACATTGAAGCAGCAGTGGATTCCAATCCACCCCCTTCAATGTTATATTAAAAGCTGACTAATTAAAACCTATATTACCTTTCCCTATTACTCCACTAATGTGCCGGATCCTTCAGGAACCTCAGAGTTACAGATTAAGCTCTGAGTTTTCCTGATGATGTTGACTTTTCTTCTGATGTTGCAGGACATTTGTTTAGTACTGCTGTTTAAAGTCTGATATAATTAGGAACAAATGTTGTACTTAATGCACTTCAGTTTTCCAGAAATATTGTTGAGGTCCAGCTAGATATTCTTCAGTGTATTTGATTCTGCTAAAGTGAAACTATTGCAAGTTTATTTTAGATGCACTTTAAATATCTCTCATTTAATGACTGATATTATATAGAGATCATACTGTCCTTATTAATGGTGATATTAAAACACATTTTAGGCTTAATATTAATAAATGTGCAATAAAGTATTACTCCAAATAAAGTTTAATTATAATATTTATATCAGTAAGTCTCAAGTTGACATGTCAATAAAATATGTTAATGGTTTTAAAGTATACTTGGTATGGAATACATGTATTAAAATATATTTTGGTATTGTTTTTTTTTACTAGGGACAAATAACTTTTTTTTAAATTAATTTGATAATTAATTATTTTTGACGTGCTACAAATAATGTTTAGTGATGTTTTATTCACGCATCAAAAGAAAACGGGCAAAATAAAGGAAGTTCACGTCCATCTTTTGTTCAAGTTCGAGAATAGACTTCGACTTCCAACTTTTCAATATGCAGAAACACACCACAGGTCATGTGACACAAACCAACCAATCAGCTTCGACCTTCCTGACAGAACATTGAAAGCTCAGGCAAGATGGAGGAACAGCATTTTTCCCTCTTCTCCATAAATAAATCTAGTATCAGAGCCACTGCAAAGGGTTTCCGTGCTGGAAATCAGTTTATCCTTTGCTGGAAGTTCCTCGTTGTCATGGAGAGCGCAGCTCATGGTTGCTTAGCAACGGCAGCTCCTGAGCGCTTTAGAAACGTGTTTTAGACGCGACGTGTGAACATGAATTACCCATAAAGAAATAACTCTACACTTTATAGGCTGTATTTTCAGAGTTTTCAACTGATTCATTTTCATCTTCAGATTGTCCAGGAGCAGTTTGTAAAAAATATTAATATATAAGCATTTTATATGATTCTCTGCTTATTCTGTCTTTTTTTGGGCTCCACTTAGATATTTTATTTTCATCTTTATTCACTTTTTATTCACATTTTAGTAGTTCAGTTCTAAAAAAGCAAGATATATTAGATATTAGATGCAACCCGGACGCCGAATCCCTGCCAGAAGAAACTAGTCTTCATTCAGCCTGAGAATTATTATTATTATTATTATTATTATTTGACTGAGAAAGACAGAAGAGACGAAGTGATGAAGATGAAAAGAGCCGTTTATAGAATAATCTTAGTAGCGAATGTTTCAGTGATCAGACTTCATCTGACAAATGTAACAAATATTATTATAGCAAAATCAATAATAAATCAGAAATTCTCTCGTCTGTCACTCATGAAGACAAACATCCCTTCAAACTCAATCATAAGATTAAACTACAGAAAGGAAATAATTATATAAATATAAAACATAAAATGGCATAAATGAATAACAATAATACAATTATGATTAAATGATAAATGACGTAAATCAAATGATAATAATATGAATGAATTATTAAATAATAAATGATGTAAATCTGTTTTCTAGTGTGGATCATGGAGGAGAGATCAGGATTACAGAAGGAATACGCAAATGTAAGTCCTCAAACACACAGATTTAGTGTGTGTTGTTGTGATGTTGCTGTTGTAATGTGTGTGTTCTTGTGTTCAGACGCCGTTGATCTCACACTGGATCCAAACACAGCACACACTCGTCTCGTTCTGTCTGAGGAGAACAGAAAGGTGACGCGTGTGAGTGAGAGTCAGTCGTATCCTGATCATCCAGAGAGATTTGATTATCATAATCAGGTTCTGTGTGGAGAGAGTCTGACTGGACGCTGTTACTGGGAGGCTGAATGGAGTAGTGATTATACTGAAATATCAGTGTCATATAAAGGAATCCAGAGGAAAGGATTGAGTAATGACTGTGTGTTTGGATATAATGAGAAGTCTTGGAGTCTGAGACGCTCTGATCACACACTCTCTGTCCGTCACAATAATAAGCACACTGCTGTTTCTGCTGGTTCAGGATCCTGTAAGAGAGTAGGAGTGTGTGTGGACGTGTCGGCCGGCACTCTGTCCTTCTACAGCGTCTCTGACACACACACACTCACACACTTACACACATTCACACACACATTCACTGAACCACTTTATGCTGGATTTACACTTGATAATGTTAACTCTTCAGTGTCTCTGTGTCACATTAAACACACACACACGCACACACACTAACTGACACGAGCACACACACAACTAACTCACTTACACACACACACACAACTGACTGACACACATACACACACACCTAACTCACTTACACACACGCACTCAAACACTACTGACTGACACACACACAACTAACTCACTTACACACACACACACACACACAGACTGACACGCGCACACACACACAACTAACTCACTTACACACACACACACACTAACTGACACGCACACACACAACTAACTCACTTACACACACACACACAACTGACTTACACACACATACACACACACAACTAACTCACACACACACACACACACACAACTGACTGACACACACACACACAACTAACTCACTTACACACACACACACACAACTGACTGACACACACATACACACACACACACAACTAACTCACACACACACACACACAACTGACTGACACACACAACACTAACTCACTTACACACACACACACACACACACAACTGACTCACACACACACACACACACACACACAACTAACTCACACACACACACACACACACACACAACTGACTGACACACACACAACACTAACTCACTTACACACACACACACAACTGACTGACACACACACACAACTAACTCACTTACACACACACACAACTGACTGACACACACACACACACACACACACACACACACACACACACACACACACAACTAACTCACTTACACACACACAACTGACTGACACACACACACATAACTAACTCACACACACACACACACACACACACACACACACACACACACACACACACACACAACTGACTGACACAGACACACACATGCACTTACACACATTCACTGATTTACAGTTTATATATGATTTATACAGTTTACAGCGTGCGTGCGTGCGTGCGTGCGTGCGTGCGTGCGTGCGTGCGTGCGTGCGTGCGTGCGTGCGTTTGTGTGTGAGAGAGTGTGTGTCTGAACGTTTGTTGATGTTGGGTTGAAGATCTTGTTGATCATATTAAGAATATCATCAGGATATTTTTCTGTTTTTGTTGTTTCTTTGTGTAAATATTATGTTATAATTATGTAATATATTTTTCTCTGTTGATTCTGTGAGGAGAAAGACGAGCAGAGCCGATTTTCCAGAAACTTGTATTAATGCATATCATTTGTGTATAATATATAAATAAAAGTTAAATTCAAAGAAATTTTTAATTCAAGGCAAATTCTGAATTTGGTGAATCTCACAAAAGATTTTCACACCAACATGAAAGTGAAAAATAGGAAATTATATTTTGCTTGTGATATCATGAAATATTATTACAATTTAAAATGACAGTTTTCATTATGTGAATATATAATATAATATAATGTATATATTTATTCCTGTGATCAAAGCTGAATTTTCAGCATCATTACTCGTCATCATTAGTCGTCAAATGATCCTTCAGAAATCATTATAATATGAATATATATGATATATATTATAATATTATATTATATATATAATATGATGATTTGATGCTCAAGAAACATTTATTATAAGTAATGTTGCTTCATATTTTTGAGGAAACAACGATACATTTTTGTAAAACAGTTTTGTAAAATTTCTGTCCCTTTTGATCAATTTAATTCATCCATTCTGAAAAAAATAATACTTTATAAAAGAAAAGTTAGAAATGCACTTTGTGAATAATACACTTTTCTTGATCCCAAACTTTTGAAACTGTTATGTATACTATGACAATCAAAAAATAAATTCACTATATAGAAATCTGTGTGATTTTTTTTTTCTGGCCAGGATATTTGAATTTTTTCTCTGCATCTCTGTCTTTTTTTACTCCTTCATTAATATGTAACGTCTCGTCATCGCGAACGCTAGAGGGCGCACTGACGACTGTTCCTCGCGGGGAATTATGGGTAACATCCGCTGCGTGTTTTGCTCCACTCGCTTAAAATCATCTTAAAATAGACTGCAGTTATTGTTGCTACTGTGAAATCATATAAAACTGGATTATTTTCGATGTTTTAACTTTGATGATGAAAGTCTGTTTGGAAAATTACACTTTAGCATACTTTAAAAACACATAAGTAATCAATATGAAAAACATGAACATTTTGTACATTTTAAAGATAAATTCATAAATCGTGTGCACTTTGAGTCACCCGAATCTGCTGTTAAAAATAAATTTAATATATAAATAAATGGTAACATATCACACTGAAGTAGGCTGATTTAAAATGAACATTTATAAAAATGTTAAAATAAAAGTTCTTCTTTTGGCAAAATTACATTTCTTTAATAGCCAAAACAGAGGCTTTACTCCCTTCAAACTTAAAATGTCAATGTCATTACTGTTGTCAGATTTTTTTTTTTACCGTTATAAAGGGCATTTCTAAAAATAAATGTGATACAAATTTTAATCCGATTATTGCTAAAACAAATAAAAAACATAATTGCTGGCTTTTAAAGGGATCTATCTATTAAAGTAAGAATTTTGCTCAGCAATGCCGAGGGGCTTTCATGTCTCTCTTATACGGCCCAATCTCTTTATGTTGATAAGTCCACAGGAACATACATTGATAGAGATCTGACAGATTTTGTCTGGAAAAATAAAAACCACTAGATGAATAAATCGGTTATTCTAAACAACAACGGTGGTTTAAATTTGATTGACTTTAGTTCTTTAAATTATACTTTTAAAATAAATTGCTTAATCTGTATTTGTAAAATCAAGACTTCATCTGGAATATCTTCCAACAACAAGCTTTTCCATATATTGGGGGTATAAGATTTTTATTGACGTGCAATTACAACATATTACATAAACAAAGTTAGATCCCTTTTTCTTGTAGATATCATTTCTGTTTCTCCTGCAATCTCTTACTGGAATAATTTATTTAAAATAATATTTTAAAATATTTGGTCCCTACAACAAAAATATTTTCTTAACTAATAAAGTAAAAGAAGTATCCTTCAAAATAATAAATCAATTTTACCCTGTTAAATATTTTATGATTAAATATAAAAGTAATATTGACACAAGATGCTCATTTTGCCAAGTTCACACAGAAACTGTTTATTATTTATGTTGGTCATGTTTCTATAGGCTACTGAACAACTATGGAAAAATAGTGACATATTTATTAAAGATAATGTCCAGCAAGATATATCAGTAACATTATTTTTGGATACTTTGAAACTAAACCGCCAGTAGGTGGCGACAGGCGACCGTCTTAATGAGTGAGTCATTGAGTCAATCTTTCAAACGATTTATTCAGAATGAGCAGTTTATTAATGGGTAATTGAATCTTTGACTTCGATTCGTTCAAAACGCTGAATCAGTTTGTAATGAAACACGACTGAGTGTTCCTGTGAGATGCGTTATTATATCAACCCGTTCTCATCAATCTGCGGATAAATAACTCGACTTCACACTTTCAAATTGCGTGTAATGCATGCGCCAAAGTCAGATTTTGCGTGCAAGTGATACGCCAATCCTGGAGAGCAGAAGCGTCCAAACAACGAGGCTCAGTTCACCTGATGCGCGCACATCTTCAGACAAGTAAGAAGGGCAACAGTCCTTTTTGTAATAAGATCACGATGTTAATTGTATTATTTCAATTATTACAGTGTTTCTGCATCACGTTACATGGGGTCATGTAAGTTTCAGTTATATGAATTAGTTTTCTAGATTTTTTTTAGAGTGAATCTAAATATTAATTATATTTAAAGATACATTGCAAGATAATAAATACTGCTTTCACTGCAGAAATAAATTTCATTGTCCAATAGTTATACATTTAAATGATAGTGGCTCCTTTAAACGTGTAAATGTTGTTAGTATCATCTAAAAGGGTAGATTTACTGTAGTTGAACTATAAATGATGAGTATCTTCTCCTGTAATTCTGCAGTTTCAGTCTCTGTTTCTTCAGCATTGATTGTTGCTTTAACAATCTTGTGTTTGTCTTTTGTTCATCATTGGTAAGAAAGCATTTGCCATGATCATAAACTGTAATATCACTCCTGGTCTTTTCCAGTCCTCAATCTCAAGTGTCTGATCTGGCTGAAGGTTTGATCCACTCAATCCAGCAGAGGGACAGACACACATTATCCACACAGAAGCTCATACTGGAGGAAGAAGGCATGAGCTCCACTAACCCACTCAATCCAGCAGAGGGAGACACACATTATTCACACTGGAGGAAGAAGACATGATGGGGTAATTGAATGGGTTACCCATCCACTAACCCGTCGTCACTGAGGGTCGAGTGAGGGAACTCCTCTCCTTCATCCTCCAGACTAGATCTGTGTGTCTCGCTAACAACACTACTCATTCACCCACAGCTGTCAAATACTTATACATGTATGAAGCTAAAAGAGGAGCAAAACTCGAGAGCAGGAAGATGTGAATTTGAGAGCTTGTACAATAAATATTCGTACTTGTACGTAAAAATTTACACTCACAGCTCCAATGTAAAAACCTGTGGGTGGCATTTCACACATGTGTGACTACTTTTCTGCTGCTTCAAATTCACAATACAGGTTTGTGACGTTTGTCTGCGAGTGCACATTTTTTATACAGGTTTTCAGATTGGAGCTGTGTTTAAATTTTCACGTACAAATACGAATATTTATTGTACAAGTTCTCAAATTCACATACGTGCTCTTGAGTTTTTTAGTCTTTTACCTTTATTTAAATGCCTCCATCCATCGCCTGTAGGCTAATGCTGGGAATGAAAGATATAGAAGTGTGTAAAGATAAAGTATGATGGATTTAGTCATGATATAAATTCCCTCTCTGTCGACAGTCCTGCTCAAACTGTGCATAATGTGCTACATGCTGTATATTAAGAGGAGTTATTAAAAACACATAGGCCTAGTGGATGTAACTCTTATGTTTATATTGGACCAGACATGGAGTGACAGCCACAAAACCCAATGTCTGTCTAAATAAAACAGCAGGAGTCTGAACATTCAGAGGAGAGAGAGTGAAAACAAGATGACAAAGAGAGTGAATTTAGCTCTACTGTTATCTGAATAATCACACTAACTCGACTCAGCAGCTTCGCAGCATTTGTTAAACATGTTTAAATAGATTAACATGTATAAAGATCACGTTCAAGCGTAACGTCTCAGCATGAGCTCCTGTATATGGTGTGTGTCGCAGTGGAAACTCACTCATTAAATGCTCTATAAATGTCTTTAAAGTGTTGCGGTGGTCAGCATCTCTGACACACACACACACACACACATTTGAGCTCCTCCATGTTCTTCTACTCCACCTCACAGCAGCTGGACTCCTCGTTCACACACAAGTGGGCTGTTACTGTATTTATATTTCATTTCTAAACCCTCTTGAGACTAACAGACCCAGCAGAGCCGGACGAGACCAGTTCATCACCCTGTGAAGGACAAACTAGACTTTCGTGGCTTTTAGTCCATGTCTGTTAGTTTTGAAGCCATTGATATGCTTGTGTTCTCCAAAACATTGAAAAATTATCTTTTTGCACATATATTTAAAATTCCTAAAGCCAGTAAGCTGTTATGGCTGTGCAGCACCCAACTTCCCGTTCAATAGGAAATACATCAACACAAGACAGAAAAACTATTAGACAGAACTATTCTCTAAAAAGAAATCAAAATAATATTTATTACACTTGTTCAATAACACATAAATATTACAACAGATTGTTTTTTAATGTCATCATAAACACAGATGACAATATAACACTGTTTCTCTGGCACTGAGGAGAATATCATCATTTATGATTGACATCAGGAACCGCACAAGTAATATCAATATAAAATATCATCAATATGAAAACGGTACAGGTGTAGTTTCATAACATCAGCAACATGAACCATTTAAAACAACACTTTCATAGTGATACTGTGGTTAAATATTACACACGAATGTAGTTCTCGCTGATATTTACAGCAGTATTTGGGTTTTATGAACAGAATGAAGCTGTAATTGTGTGTTTCCAGTTTGAGCTTTAAGAAAACTGAAATAACCCTGTCTGGACCACAACTATTCCTCATGAAACCAGAAAATGACGGACGGACAGATACTAGACGAAAATAAAACACTCGTAAACAATGGTTTATAACATCAGCTAAACTATATTACATTAAAGATAGACAGAAAAGTGTGAAATAAATGCTACTATGAATGGAAGATTTCAACATATTATTCTGGCCTTTTGAGATATAGAGTTTGAGCCAGCAGAAGCAACAACTATAACAACTTAAATAACAACATGAATGAATCCAGTTGAATCGCCTTTACTTTGGTTTCATCACAATATTGGAGCTCCAGATTTGTCTGAATGGATCAATGAGGAAAGATCAGCTCAATGATGGAGTCGAGCGTCAGGCGAGTCCGTTCTGTTTCTCAGCATCTGGTGATGAAGCTCCTGGATTGGGTTTTGGCCACCAGTAATCGCAGCGAATCGCTGGACGTCCGGATGAGTTCTCTTCCACTGACAGGGGAAAGACAGAGCAGAGGAGGGTTATTCCTTCAGTTTCAGGGTCAAGAACGTCCATCATCTCATCTGTGAAACCTCAGACCTCTGTGTTAAATCTTATAAAGTGAATCTTATGTTCAAAACATGTTCAAGTTTCTTATTTCAGGATCAGAATGATCTTTATCCACCAAGTGTGCGCAAACATTTGTTGAATTTGTTGTGTTTTTTCAGGAGTTCTGAGTACATACAAACATATGACATTATTTCTCTCCAAAATCCAAAGAAAGAAAGAATATTTAGCTTAAACATAATAATAATTTATAATTTGTGTACTATAATGCAAACAATAATGATAATAATAATGAAACTTAATAGTTTAAATTGGGAAGTAAAAGAAAGAAAGACTGGGAAAATGGGGAACTTACTCAAGTTTTACACACGCTAGTTTTAGTTGTGCTGCATTTAATGCGATTTACATAAAAGTAGTAATAAATTAATAACTACCGTAAGAATAATGTGAAATGAGAACAAACAAAATACAAAAACATTCAGAAACATTATAAAATCAATAATTTTGACAATTAATGTCAAAATGCAAAACATTTTAACGGTCGTAAAATATGCTTCATTTCTTATTAATGAAAGTTATAAGATATAATTGAAATGTGTAATTTTTGCACCACTAGTGGCAATTGCAAAAATAAAACAAGTTGTCCTTCCTATGACTGGGCATTTAACACTAAAACAATACAATATTTTCCAGCTTTTTGACAATATTCTATATATATATATAGGCACATGCACTCAAAAAACCTCATGGGTGTTTTTTTCAATCAGAGGATCAATTCTTTCAGCCAAATCAGTAAAAATCTAATCAAAAATAAAGTGAATGTGAATGTTTTTTTAATCAATGGAGACAAAGATGGCGTATTACAGCAGCAGGTCAACATGTCAAATGATTTGATAAGTGGCACTGTAAAAACAAAAGTAGAACTAACTTGAAATTGAGTGTGATAGTTTACCTTATTTTTTTAAAGTTAACTCCACGCATTTGCTCCAATTAAAGTCAACTTAATCTAATGAGTAACAGGTAGTCTTTTGCAACTATGGAATGTGTAGCATTTAACAATGCAAGCAGCAACAATACTTGTTTTTCATCTCCGTGTTGGATTTTCAAAGATAACTTCATGACATGAACATTGTTTGTCTCTTAAAGCTTCAATGTTCACCTGTGGTAGTCCATGCCCACCAGACTGACTCCGTTCACAGCGAGGATCCGGTCGCCCACTCGCAGTCTCTGGCTGAGTGCCGCTGGGGAATCTGGCACCACCGACTTCACGTAGATCCCGCTCACTCGCAGGGGAGTTTTCTATTACCAACCAGCCAAAAGAAAGAGAAGACTGAAGATTAGCGATGACTAGATGAGGATCTGCATCAGCAGGGAATGAATGATTCGTTTCTGTGTCACCCTGATGCATTTGTTTGAGAGCTTCCTGAGTCACATGGAGAAAGTTATTGTCTCTGAATGCTAAACCACACAGTCATCAGGTTCTTACTTCAGCTTATTGTTTACTTCAACCTCAATGTCAATGCAGTTCTGGGAAACACGGGCGATCTCACGTTCAGTCAAGCTCTGGACTCATTGTTGGCTTCAAAAGACTATCGGTGTGGCCAACGCAAACCCATCCGTCCCCTACTGAGCAGCTTCTCGTAAAATATAACCCCCACATGTGTACCTCATAGCTAACAACTAAGTCAGCAATTCCAAGTCATTTACAGGGCCAAATTAACAAAAATAGCTATAACTATATACTCTGTTTCAAAACATAGTGAGCTGCCTATGTAGGCAGTATTGTAAGGTCTCACATATGCACGCATGATGCAAAATCTGTTAGAAAAGTTAGGCAACAACATTGTCCTGCCGTCCAAGATATCTTTGACCAAAATCAAATTCCAAAGTAGCAACACATGTATCCTTTGCAGAGAAGACAAGCCCATAATGCACTGCAACAAGTTCAGTGAACAAATCTAGCCAGATAGGGGTTGAAGTGTACTTATAATAAAAATTAAAAAAAATAGACCTATACTTTACCCAATACATGTTTATCATATAAAGTGATCGTGTCTCTTCAGAAGACGTGGATTAAACCACTCGAATTATATGGATTCTTTATATGAGGTCTTTATGAATGTTATGAAAGTTTTGGGTGATAAATTTCAATGTAGGGACAGAAATCCCTCATTTACATGAAAGACTTATTGGGTTTGTATCAACATGAGGGTGAGTAAATGTTGACAGGAGTTTCATTTTGGGGTGTATTTCCCTTTAAAGATTAGGATGCTGTCTATGTAGGCAGCAAGGCAGCTCTCCAGGTTTTGGAGCACAGACTACATGTGCGGATCTAATCCAGCCCTGTTATTTTTAATCATAACAGCTGTTGACTGGCCTTGATTTGAAGGTGTTGAAAAAAGAAACTTGTGCAGTAAGCTCAAATGACATTACAGTTTGCAGTCTACTTCTAAAACCGTGTGTCTACAGAGAAATGGATATGAAATACCTTCTATATATAAAACAGGGTCATTTCATCAGCATGATCACAATGAAGGAACAACTATTAAAGTCAATATGCTAATCAACTCACCAGAGGGACCCTAATTTATTTATCTGCTTCAAATGTTACATCGTCTACAGTAAATAGAGAGTGTGTATTAAACAAAACTTGTCCAGGTCATTTTCCTGCTAAATTCCCATTACCGCAAAATCTCATTCTCATGAGATTACCGTAATACAAATCATATACTGTGCACAGTTTACATACTATACACTGTAGAAATATAGAATGATAAATAGAATATAAAAATAAGACAAAGATAATTCTCACCATTCCATCCACCAGTGCGAGACCAAGACCACGAGGACCTTTCATCAGCTCTACGGTGAACACCTCATCTCTGTCCTCTTCATCCTCCTCTTTTCTGTGTTCTGTGATCTTTTCTGAGAAAACAACATCAAGCGCATCACATTATCAGCTCACTAGATCAAATAAAGCATAAACTAAATCAAGTCCAGGTCATACATCATCCCAAAATCAGAAGAACAAAATAAGAAATTATATTTTGCATGAAGAAAATTAAAGTTGTTTTCAGGACTATCAATATTATTATCATAGTGTTTATTTCATGGCACTAAAGTCAAAACTAAATCAGAATTGTAGGTCAAATTGGAAAGGTCAAAAGTCACCCGTAAACAACTGAAATGACATAAACATCCGATAATTCTGCATGACGATGATACAAGAATGACCATTTTCATGTTCCCATAAAGATCTTCTGCTGTGGGCTGGTGTAAACACAAAGGGCTTTCCTCGGCCACCCGGCCCGCACCCGAACAATGCCTGTCCCCATTAAGATTCCACCCAGCAAGTCAACTGTAAATTCCCATGATGCTTTATCCATTGCTCTTTTTTCTCCTGACATCACCACCTCTCCGTAATTCTTGAACCAGATTATAGGATTTGTGGCACCACCAAAAAAGCAGCCGAAACTAGTGTGATCCAAGCAGAGTCCCTTTGATTAGGAAAACCCACACTAGAGTTTAGAAAGAGGAGGCGGGAAACCAGTGGGAACAGGATGCACATGTAGAGCTCTACCAGTCCTTAACTATATATTATTAAAAGTACAAATGTCCAGTTCACACACTATTTTAGTTCATTCTTTGTTTCAGCTCTATATTCTGTGTTTGAAGCTGTTGTTAAATGCCACAATTTGCTTGGCAACACAAACAGCCATATAGTAGAGAACGTCAACACAACACCCATCAGAGATAAACTGTATGTGGAAGTTGAGACATTTTTTTTTTTTTTTTGTTGAAAATACAAAGCATTTGCATTGCTTTATAAAATCTGGATTCAACCATGGGAGTCAGATAGATTTCTATTACTATGCCTTTAAAACATTTTAAAAAATTTTGTTGGAATGGGCTTTTAATGGAGGACTAAATCTCTTAGGTTTCATTTAAATACCTTCATTTTTGTTTTGAAGGTGAACAGAAGTAATCGGTTTGTAACGAAATGAGGGTGAGAAAATCATGACAGAATTTTCAATTTTGGGTGAACTAACACAATATGTTTTTTTTTTCAGAGCTGAATCTGCATGCTGCTTTTGTTCACGAAGGCTTCCTGTTGATTGGATTCTCATTCTTTAAAAAAATTATGACCTGTAATCATGTAAATCAGTCCTCGTCATTGATGAAACAGCAAGAGTTTAGCATGTTCCTCCAAATGCCCCTACAATAAATGTTATAGCGCTGAATAAACTATGATTTACCTGATCTTGAGAGAGAGATTGAGGCACAATTTGGATTGCTTAATCCCGAATAGGTGTTTTTTTTATTTTTTATTCTCACCTGCCAGATCATTGCTCATTTTATAAATATATTATGTGTGGGAAAAACATTCTGGAGAGGAGATATGCTGGTTTCCAGCTTCTTCACCCGATGGAGCCAGAGCACACAAACCCAACTCCAGCACGTCCCAAACACCTCCAAAGACAATACACCCTGCCTTTGAAATCAGGGAACACACTACAGGGTGAGCATGTCTGAGGTATTTCTCAGAGTGCAGCTCACAAACAAATAGAAGACAAGTAGTACGAGAGCTTCATCTCTTTTCATGCAGCTTTACATCAGTGTAAAATCTTGCATATGCAAGGAACGCTGTTTTCTGTTGTTGTTCCCAACTCTAGTGACTAAACAGATCTTTATCCAGAATCTGATGAAGAAAAGCAGATCAGCATGTGTCTTGGTGTCCGCATGATCGTGGTCAAGTCAGGGATTGATGCTTACATTTTCCCCAAGGTCCACATGTGCTCCTAATTGAATTTTTTTATAGGCCTACTTGAAATTAATAATTTCACAGTTCAGCCAAGACAAAAGCTATAAAAATTTGCATTGAATTTAATGCCAGATACAGTCTATTGTGTAACCAAAATACCAATAATAACCAGAAAAAAAATTATTCATAATGGACTTTCATTTATAAACAAGCATCGAAATGCACTGGGACTCTTATTTTGAACATATTTATGTTTTACTATAGAGTGCAACAGTCTAGTTCCAGAAGTAAACAATCATTTTCTCTATACGAAAATAGAGTTTGATCATTTTTAAATGAGTAGTTTTATATTTCTCAGATATTAATATCATAATTAATATCATAACAATATCAGACATTGATCATGCTGTTTGCAATGCTTTGTTGGTATTGTAGTTCTTTCCCTCACAAAAAACGTTAAGTACACAGACTACTTTTTTTTTTTTTGTTGCTTCAAATCAAAGTTTGTGGTGTTGTGATTCGCCTCGTTGCTGGTTGCTTTGCTTCATGGCTTATAACTCTTTATTGAAGGCTTTTTAAAAATTCCTATGGGAAAAATGAATGGGAACCAGTGCCACTGAAAAAGAGGGCTCTATTGCCAGCTGCTCATTCAAACATATGAGGGACATAAAACAAGCACTCTTATGATCCTCTACAGCCATCCACATCATATTACAATACAACCATAATGTAAACATTGTCTTCATCCATCAACACTAGATCATAAGCAATCACTTGGCATAAATGTGCGGTGTTCATTGTTTGAGAACTGCTCTGAAACCACAAGCCTGGAGAATGTGCATTTTTACTTTGAAACGTGTCATAATTATTTAATGACTTCATAGCCTTTCGGAATTTAATAATCACACTGAGCTCTATCGCGATTCCTGTTTTTCCATCCACAAATTTACGTTTGCTATACTATTTTAGATATTAAACCTTAAATTTCACAGAGCTGAAAGCGTTTCTTTATTCACACAGTTTCTGGTTACCTTTCCTGTGCTGGCGTGCCGTCTGCTGTGTGGCCGCCCCCAGCGGGCCGGTCTCCAGCTCGGCCTGGTCGAGGTTCTGAGGGGTGTTGGGAGGCGTGAGCAGGCAGGAGGGGTCGAGGGCCAGACTCTTGTGGTAGCCCAGGTCTGTACTCCCAGACAAGCTGTTCTGGAGCTCCAGGCTCTTGAGTTTCTGGGTCAGGACGGCCTCACACGAGCTCAGGTTGCTGTGAAACTCCCGGGACTGAGGAGGTGTTGTGGTGCCAGGGTGTTGATCTGTTGCCTCTGAGTCCTGGCAGGTGATTGGTTCAGTCGTTGGTTCAGTCTCTTCATTCAAGTTACTGCTGGAGCCCTGAATTCATCCAAAATGACAAAAATAATTATGAGCCCATATTTCAGAACATGTTCGGTTTATTTGTAGAGCACTTTTCAGAATATGCATCACTTCAAAGCAGCTTTGGAAAAGGTCATTCTGTTATGTCAATAATGCCTTAGTGCTTTACAATAAATCAATTGATCTCGGATGATATGGCAATATAAAACCAGGATACAGGTGATCCCCCGGATTTAGATCAATCTATATTGTATTTGTAGTGTTGTCTAGCACATATATCAGTGGCATAATGCACACTTCTGAGCGCTCAAAGGCAATTAAGATATAAATATTGGTAATTTTGTTCTATCACGAGATGTAAAGTGCCACTTATTATGCTTTTTAGAATATTAGGTAAGGCAAGGCATATTACAACGCAATATTATTCTTCACTCAGTGTGTAATATTGCTGGTTGGTTTGTGACTGTTAGGGCTAATTTTTTACTGAGCGGTACGGTACAGTACAGTTACATTTCCATTTCGATTGCCAGAAGTTGTGAATGGTACCAAAATCCTGAACCGTACCATACCACTTTTTTGGGACCCTTCCGTTGAGATACCTAGCACAGTAGTCCAGTACTAAAGGGTGGACCTAGACTCATTGCAGAACATTGATTGGTTGACAGAGAATCGTCACTTGCAAAGCTTGTTTTCTTCTTGTGACAAACAGCCACATGCTGAGAAGCAAGAACAAGATCTGCTGTATATCCTCCATTGTTGTTTACTGTGTGGCTTTCTTCTCTGTGAGAATGACGTTGATCGCTACACCACGCCTATCAAGTAAGAGTACAGTTCCCGGTGGCCGCAACGCAAGATGTATCAGGGGTTACCGTCCCGAATCGTACTGTACTTCACCGCTTGGTGGAAAGGAGCCATAAAAGGTCTGCAAAGTTTTAAAGATCTAAGTGCACAACAAATAAAGTTCAGTCAGGACCACTCTGTTTGATTAAGATTATCGTAGAGGCTCTGAATGTTATATCAGAATTTAATTTTTTTAAGAAACAGTACATAGTTCCAAGTGGAAGTAATACAAGTACTGTAAAAAGATTGACAAGACTGAGCATGAGCTGGATAGATAAATCTCTTTGACAAGCAGCTAAACGATGATGTGCTGCATAAAGAGGAGTTGGGGATGGAGGATGGTTAAGTGCATGTCTGTGCTTTGATTAATGGTAGTGGGAGGAGTTACGAATCAGCTGTCATCAGCTGTCATGCCATGGTCTTCTTGAACTACGCTTGAACTCCATTCAGTCGCTCAAACTACATTTACAGTTAACGTAGTGTGATTGTGTAGTGCTACGTCACACGTAGGCTCACTATTGGCCGACGCTGGTCATGTGGGTGATGCGTGTGACGTACAACAACAGAAGCTTACGCTATTACACTAGTGAACTGACTCGAGGCCCACAGATAAGGAAATCAATAGTTGAAATAAAGTCATTATTTTTGTTTTTTTTGCGCACAAAAAGTATTCTTGTCGTTTGACAAACTTAAGATTGAGCCACTGTAGTCACTTGGACTATTTTAACGATGTCTTTAATAACTTTTCGGGGCTGGCAAGTTTCAATCCCTGAAGAAGCCTATGGAGGAGTGATCCGGCTCTCAGATTTAATCAAAAATATCTTAATTCGTGTTCCGAAGATGAACGAAGGTCTTACGGGGTTGAACAACATGAGGGAGAGTAAATACTGACAGAATTTACATTTTTGGGTGAACAATCCCTTTAATATTGTTCAGTTTTGTTTTACAAGGAGATTTAAATATTATTTTGTTTTGTTCTATTAGGAGATTTAAATATTGGGTTACACTTTATTTCGATAGTCACTTTAGACATTCTACCAACTATAAGTGACTTTTCAACTACATGTCAACTAACTCTCATAAGAGTATTAGTAGACTGTAGTAGACTGTCAGTAGACTGTTAGGTTATGGTTAGGTGTTAGGGTTCGGGTTAGGAGAATACATTGACTTGTAGTTGCTAAGTTACTTATAGTCAGTAGAATATCTTTTGGGGGACCAACAAAATAAAGAGTTAGCAGATAGTCTAATAATACTCTAATAACAGTTAGTTGATATGTAGCTGCAAAGTTACTTATAGTTAGTAGAATGTCTAAAGTGGACTCGAAATAAAGTGTTACCAAATATCAGTTGGTTTTGTTGTAAGTGAGACTAAACAACTCTCAAAAAGGATCAATTAAGACATGATTTGGTTGTCTTAAGTGAAAAATAGCCAGTTCTCAAAGAGTTTGATGTGAGTTAAATATTTTCCAAATTAAATTAACAGTTATTTAACCAACAGTGTTGAGAAATATGGGCTATGGATTTAATTTCAATGAGTAAAGTCTCCGAGTACAGGCAGAAAAACTAAAACGTGATGGCGTTCCTGAAAATTGACAATTATTTTTTTCTAAACTATAGGCCAACATTTCAAAATATACTAAAAAAAAACTTCTATACCCTTCAACTAACCATTGCAATACATGTCTGTGCATTTTGTGTGGCGTCTAGGGAGTTCCCAGTTTACCTTTGAGGGCTGATGATCAGACTGTGTCTGGCTCTCTGGGAGAGACTGGATAAACTCCTGCAGATCCTGCAACGGAGGGAACAGCCCTGGCTCTGTGATGGGATTTCCCAGCTCCAGATGAAAGATGCTGCTGGGCAGGATTAGAGGAGGATGGTTGTCGAAACTTTCCAGGATATTAGCTAAGACAAAAAATATTTCAGCTGTCAGGCACAGAGAATCTCAGTGCGCATTCAAGACATCATTTGAGCCCTTTATACGTGGGCCTCCCCCTGATAATGAATCACCCAATGCTAAAAAAGTTAGTTAAAAGCAACACTCACACTGTATTTTAATGTTCATTGCTTTAAAGATGCCTACTTTAAACCAATAAATTTTATAATGTACTATATACAAATAAATGTGATGTGACTTTACTGGAGAGTGGAATTGCAGAGCTGGTGCATCTCTATGATCAGATGCTTTCTTAACTGCTGTTTTCTCACTGCTGTCATTTTTGTTATATGTTTATTTTGTTATTTAGAGAAAAGCACGTATTACATATAAAATATTCATCTAAACGCTGCTCTCAGCAGTTTGGGTCGTGTCGAGGACATTCGCTTACAGTAAACTGCTGAAAAGGTATTTCAAACTTCTTTTTACCTCCAAGTGAAGAAAGTAAAATAACTTTGTCATGAGTATATCAGGGCCTCAAGGCAAACCTTTTAAATACACATATAAAACAGTATTTACTCAATTGAGGCTGTAGGTATACTATATTATGGAACTGACGATGGTCAAATGTCACTGTTCATCTATGATTACAGGATGATGTGTGTTCATATTTGAGCTCACATGTATGGAGGGCCGCCGCTGAGTCCTCTGGAGACGGGGTCCAGCATGGAGGGCACGTACGGGCTGTGTTGTACTCTCTCAGCATATGATGCAGCTGCGCAGGGTTCAGATGAACAAACTCAGCTCTCAGAGTGGACCATGATGCCTGCAAACACACACAGATGGATAGAAGAATGAAAAATTTGCATAAAACTAAAAGGGCTTTTCAGGCCCAGACAGATTTCTCAGCACGGTTAGCTAACTATTCAGGACAGGAGAAATGTGCTGGTGAAATGTCTTTAGAGATGTGTTGACTCAAAAATGGTCACATTCATTTTGATTTTGCAGCACACAATGGGCACAGAATTGTATATGGCTTACAATGCTTTTGGGAAACACAGCCCAGCATGATTTAGTAACGGTAACTGTTGGTGAAAAACTGCTTTCAGTTCATTCACACATCTAACAAATCAATTTAGATGAAATTTGTGTGCAGTATTGAATGCATTACCTACTAAAAATGCATTTTTAGTCATATCGCCTAAAGGGAGCATGTACAAAGAAAATAGCAAAGGTCCCAAGACTGAGCCTTGTGGTGTACCCTCCTTTACAATCGAAAATATGTTTTACACAATCACATTTACACAAACAAACAGGTAAAATATAAACTAGGTTAGTGCATGTCCAGAAATGGAAACACAATATAAAACGAATGCGTCAAATGTAGCACTTAGTTCAAGTAACACTAGGTCAAATATCAAATATCATTTATGTTTCAGTACATTTCTATGTGGTAAGGAGAATAATTGGGTGGACACAACAGTTTCTAGTATTTTTATGAAAAAAAATTAAATCATTAAAAAATCATAATAATAATAATAATAGGTAAATAAATAATCATTCTTTTCACAAGGCAAACTCTATTGTCATCCAAACAAAACATCTTTAAAATACCACAAAGGAAATACAGCCAAAACTTAAACAAAAGGACCGCTCACCAAACCACACTCCACATTTATTTTTTTCCCTTTACTGGTGTCTGTCTAAATAACAGAGTAGTGTTTTCTTCTGTGTCATTATGCATCCAGAACAAAATAACATCCACTAGCTGTATGTAATTAAACCAATCACTTCACAAAATAATTTAGGAAGCAGTGGCTGGGAATGAACATAGTAAAACTCACTAGAACAACAGACTCTTGCTGAACCTGGCAGGATATGTTAGGCATTTCCTTACAGTTACAGCTTAGTTTCATTCAACTGGGAGTTTATCTTTAGACTTTTGTTTAGGTTGTTTCTTTTAGTTTAATTTAATTTGAAAATGAATACAGTCCACACACACTTTGTACTAAAACATTCAAATGAGACCTATTAATGCTCTTTTACAAAGTCTTGATTGTGGTTTTGGGGTCTTCTAGAATAGGTTTTCATGCACGGAGGTTCAAAAGTCACATTATTTTTCACATATTCTCCATTGTTGCAGCTCCTCCCTTGCTAGTCTGTCAGTAATGCTCTGTTTAGTTCCTGTCTCTATGAAACCCCTCCTTTACAAAAGTTTCAGAAATGCCATGTCCTATACCATAACGGCATCTTTCAAAACACTCATTTAGTGTTTTGGGGGGGGGGGGGGGGGGGGGCAAATATTGTGATGTTTTCGTTCCCAGAAGAAAACTCAAGACTACAAATGGAGGTATTTCAGGGAGTTCAGAAACAGTGCAGACCTTTATCATGCTCAAACAGCGACATTAAATACTAAAGACATTTGAAAACACAAAGACATTGACCTATTTAAAATATTTAAGACTGTTTTAAGGTTCGAATGCCAAATATACTTATAGTTACTTACTTTGATTTATATTTAATTGGTAAATTAAATTAATGAAATATATTAGCATTCCAAATCTGTAGCACTATGATAATAAGTTTGCTAACATTGCTAAATATAATTTCTTATTTCTTTATTTTGATTTTGGGAAGAAAAGTCACATGGCAGGATTCACCATTATACCCAGATTTTTCATAAATCATTTAGCTGATGCATAGACATTTTTAAGACGCGTGAAACACATGTGATGGCTGATGTTACATGAGTCTGGGAAGGGCTGTGATCTGTCGGGTTAAGCCGCAGGACTCACTCTTGGCTAATAAAGCCACAACACACAGTCGTGCATGTGCATCAGAAGCATGTTTATGAGTAACTCATTCTCTCCAGCTGAATGTGCAAATTGTTTGCGTTTCCCATCTATATGTAGCCAGGTCTGGTCTTGGTTTCTCCTACGGGCTAAGTCCCATTAGTAAACCAACGTAAACCCCCCAAAAAAGACTTGGTTCCCCATTAAATAAAATATTCCTCAGAGACCTAAAATTAAAATTGATGGAAATGTATCAAATTTGTTTCAGATCTTACTCCTAAGCTTTCTTTAAAAAAAAAAAAAAATACACACAAATGAGACAGAGACAATGACAATGAATGTGTATAGAAGCTCAGATCATTGGGTCTTTGAATGGAAATGTTGTTGGTGACTGCAGATTTTGAATATGTGACAAATCTGAGAGAGCACAGTTTAAGAGACTGTTGAGAGAACATGAAATTAGAGTCAGAATGGCTGTCCTAAAATAGATGGACGGAAAAGGGGAAAAGGCATCTCCAACTATGTGCAGAAATGGATGTTTTACAAACCACAAACCGTGCGCTCATGCCATGGGTGGAGACTTAACAACCAGTCTCCCAGCAACTTTGACATGCAACCATTGTTTGTTGACGGATAGAGGAAGTTAACATTCTCTAATTGCACACTGGATGATACTGACAGACACATGCTGTCTCTTTAGTCTCAACAAGTGCTACATGTGATAATATTAGCCCAAAAAGTAGAGCTCCTCAAGACAAACTTTGATGTTGGCTTGACCTAAAAGTTTAAAATCATTAGAGTATTGTAGGTTAGATCGATTGATTGCTATAGTGCTCTGAGAGGTTACTACAGTTGTCAGCTATGGTGATCCATATAGGTTGATAGTGTGTTTTTATGATACTTTTTCACACTTTCCGGGTGATTCAAAATCCTGGGTAAACTATTTCTCGACGAGCACGCAACCGGTTTTAATGGAATCTGTGGAAATGTGTGAAACATTGGTGAACCCAAAGTTAAATTTTACCTTCACTCAGGGTTTAAAAACACGTTAACCCGGAGTCACAGCCTGTTCATACAAACACAAAAAACTTGGATTTTCTGCGAAAAATTCTGCGATTTCTCTGTTGAGACCAATTCATAGCGAACAGCCTGAATGAAAATGCAAACTCTCTCTCTGACAGTAGGCGGTGCTTATAGAAAAGCACAAACACTTCCGCTTAACTCAACACACAAAGTACAGCCGACTTTTGGCATGTGACCAACATTTAGTGTGAAAAGTCTTAGATGGACAGAATCAGAGAAAGTCCAATCAGTTCAATCAAAGTCCAATCACTGCATCAATAAAGCACACAGTGTCCGAACAGGCTGAGTTTGGTAGATTCAAGTCTTAGCACAAACTTATAAAATATCAATTTGTGTGCTTATAAATATTTACATGGGTTAGACACCCTTCTGAAAAATAAGTGTTTAATTGTATTGAATGTGCACTTTTAGTGTACTTAAAATGTTGAATTTTTTTAAACTGTACTTGCAGATAATATAAATGAAATAAAAGGATACTTAAGTGAACTTACACTTTTAAAAATTCACTTTAGAAAAGCTAGTAAATTTTTACGTCAAAGTACATTCAAATCATTGTTTTAACAATATTTTGTCATGTTTTAAAGTGCTCTCATTTTGATGTGTTGACTAACGTACTAAAGCACATGTAAAGTACTTGATTATAATTTTAACTGTTTATTAACCTTTAAAGTTAATTTCATCATCATAATTTCAAGTATGTAATTACAAATAAGTTTCAATATAAATTAATATAATTCATTAAAATATCTTTTAGTTTACTAAAATGCTTGTCAGTAAATTTAATAGTACACAAATTAAAAAAAAATAAAAAAATCTAGCACATTTTAAGTTTTTTCCTCATGTATTATTAATGTATGTTGTCCCTTATTAAATGAATAAATAAAAAACAAACAAAGATGCAATTAAATATATACTTTTACTACATTATTTCTGTAATTCTAAAATTATAAAAGTATTCGTTTTAAAAGTAAGCTAAAGTTTTTCAAAAGGGTATATCTTTCCGAGTAGGTCATAGTTTTAATAACGGAGAAACACCCTTAATCCAATTTGGAACGAAATGTTGTTCAGTTTTTCTGTAATTTCCCTCTTTTACTGTAAAAAGCGCATTTATGGTTGACTGCGTAATGCAGGACAAATACACAGAGAGATCATGTGACAGAGTGAGTCATATATATGTTTGTTTGGAGTGTGTTTAAAGTAAACTCAGTCACTTAAGACAGTGAGATCATACTAGCCCCTCCCACCCAGAGCTGTAATCCGGCTCTCTGATAGGTTAAGAGGCTTAACGGTCAAAGGTCATTTACTGCAGAGACTTCACGAGACCTGTAAACCCCCACGGTTCAGGATGTGTTTGGGTGACGTGCTGTAAACCTTGTACTCTCCTTTTTTATGGTATGATAAGCTAAGTGAAACTCGCTTCCTTATGCACAAAAGAGTAAACAATGCGTCTCCCCACTATCAATGGCTTTTGAAGAAAGTTAACAGGTTTAAGACCAGACAAACAGCTGTTTTGACTTCTTCCATTTCCTGTTGATCAGGTACTAAAGTCCCTCCTGCCTGCGGCGCTACGTCTACATTGTATTTACAAAATGATTCAACTTGAGCTGAATAATGCATATTATTTAGGATTATATGACAGGCTGAATGCAGTGGCATGTTGTGGCAACCTGAACGGGTTTTTTATGTGGCGAATGAAAAAATGGCATGACTCAAGAAGTAAATATGACGTTTGATGCCATCATCAGGTTATATTGAATTAACTTGATACCTCAAGTCTTGTGAAACAGGTTTGCTGTGTTTCTTGAAACATCACGTCATTTTTCATGTCTTACACAAGGGCTTTATTGGTGATCCTATAACTGATAATCACACCTGTCCAATCAGCAGTCAAACCCAGATCACAGCCTCCAGCACACCTTGCTGTCAAACACAAGTTAATTCTTCTTTGCAACTGATGAATTTCCTTATTTATTCACAAGGAAACTCGATCAAGCTGTTTGTCAAGTGAACTGAACAAACAATATAAGGTTGCACCAACACCATTTTTGACACACTTTATGCCCAATGAATTTCCTTTCTAGTGAATTGTGATCTCAGGATAAGGGCATTAAAAATGATTCAGACTGATTCTCAAATAAATCATTCAGACTGATTTGTGAACTGTTTCGACTTATTCATTCAAGAGAACAACTCAACACACTATGGTTTGCATGTAACTTTTACTCTACACACGAGAAATATCTATAGCTGATGTTATATTTCAGTGTGTAACAACATAACATGTTCAGGTAACACTTTATAATAAAAGGTTCCATTTGTTAATATTAGTTAACTAACATAAACTAACAATTAAACATAATTATTAAGCATATATTTAAGGTTAAAGGTTAAGTTGAACATTTACTAAAAAAAAAAATGTATCTGTTAATATTATAATGGACCTGAACTAAACACTAAACAGCTGTATTTTAATTAGGTAAAATGAAGAAAGAACAATAAATGTTTTAATGTATTGCTCATTGTTAGTTAATGCATTATTGCAGTACTGTTATAATAAGACATTATTGTATAGTGTTACAAACTGATATTCACTATAGAAACACCCATGATGTGTGTTCCATACCCATACACACCCATACGGGTGTGTTCACACTTGATTTAGACAAACTCTCGACTGAACGATGAACGCAACACAGGACAAAGACATCTACTGTAAACAAACCAAAAACAGGACATGATGTCACAAGATGTGACCCTAAAAAGGACAGAATGCTCAAGCAAACCTGTTTTATCTCGTCATAGTCGTGATGCTGCCCATCACAGTTCAATTCGGACACAAAAACACAGTCTTCTTGCAGCAGATCTTCGTTTGTGTGTGTGACGGAGGGATTCCTGACGCTGTTTTGACTCCTTTACACATTTTATAAACTCTTCACGAGTTGTCAGCTGGTCAAAATACCATCATACTGTATGTCAAACATACAACAAGCGCATTTATCCACGAACACAGCATTGTTTTGGATGTTCGGTACGTTCCATCGTAAAATATACGTCATAAAAGCTGTTTTTGTTTTATCTTCATGGTTGGTGTTAAAAATGACAGTGTGAACACGAAGCGAAACCAGGACTAAATGTGTCTTCTCCTTTTTTTTTTTATCCAGATCAAATGAATCAAGAGAGCCCAACCACAAGTGTGAACACACACTTAGATTTGATTCATTTCCATGACTTTTCTATGCCTGGAAAAGATAATTCCCAGATAATTCCAGGTTTTCCATAACAATAGGAAACAACATATTGGGTCGATTCACCTCAGATCGTTCAAATCATATTTTGCCTCAACATTTCTCTAAAAGAGAAATGATATAAAATATAAAAATTATCTTTAGCCTTTAGAAAATGAAACATTTCCTAAAAATTTTCTTTTTCTCATATGTAATACAATGAATGAATGAATGAATGAATGAATGAATGGTTAAGGCACATTATTAATCGTATATCTGTATGCAAAATAGAGCTTTACTAAATGTACAAATATTGTCTTTTTTACTGTTTAGCTCCGAGTTTATAAACGTGAATGTTGTTTGATGATCCTGTATAGATTTGATTTATTTTGTGCCAGAGCATTTTATTGTGTGCAAGTACATGAGCATGGTACTGGAATCGAAACAAAACGCATCCCTAAAGCAATGTTTTTGCATCTGTGCACGCATTTGTGAAGCGTCTCTGACCTGCAGCAGGGTCTCTTTGGGAGTCGCGAGCAGGTTGACGGCTGAAGAGAGTTTCTGGAAGGAGTCGGCAGCCAAATCTCCCAGTCCGATGCTTTGAGTCCAGTCCATTAGCAAATCCAGGTTGGCCCGGATCTGCACTCCTCTAGACCACTGGTAGAAGCCACCGCCAGACCCTTCAAACACAACCACCACTATATTTATCCTGAAGTCACAATTAGTGCAAGCATGCTAACATGCTCATCATATTAAGCATCTCTATATTTTTCAATATTCATATAATGTCACTAATTGGATTTGAACTCAACCAGTTTACATTCTGTCATAGTTTTGTCTGGCTTCAGCAGACTTTTGCACGCAAACAGCTTTTCTGTGTGCCCAATGATATTTACACCTGGATGCAAATATTCACTCAGTAAAATTCACACCCTTGTGAGAAACACGTCCCAACAGAGAAGCAAGACCACTGGGGTGAAGATAGCCGGTTCTACAAAGTAGTTTACAATGCACTCTCTTTGGTGTGTGAATCCATATAACTTGCATCGAAACCTCAAAAAAAAAATCAAAGAGTTCACGCACAGTAAATTTGCTCTTAGTGTGAATCCCCATTGAGGTTTTCAGAAGGACTGCTCACCTCTCTCCATGAGCGCGTTGAAGAGCGAGGCGTTGGTGAAGAAGAACAGGTAGATCAGCAGTTGAGACGTGATCTCGCGGTGCACCAGGAAAGTGTTGAGCAGAAGCAGAGCCTCCTTCAGGACGTCCAGGATTCGGTTGACTCCCGCAGGCATGCGCAGCTGTCCGCTCTCAGAGAAAGGGTTACTATCCAGCAGCTCCGGTAACACAGCATACATACTCTAACAGACGGGACGGGGAAATAACGTTTGATTAACGATCCATGAACTGATGTATCCTGTACAGAATCTTACAGTGTGAATGCTGCTAGCTTAAATACTAAAAAGTACCTTTATTAAAACAACTTTATTAAGAGTAAGAGTTTATTAATATTGACTTTATTATTAACCACCCCACATATAACACTTTTGTCAGGGTTCTGTCACTTCTGTCTAGTCTATTTCTTAGTTTTGTGACAGAGGCCTGACACTCCTGTTTTGTCTTGTACTGTGTCGCACTCAGCTTGTGTTTAACAATGGCTGTGTGCTTTCATGTTGTCATATTTCGTGTGAACACGTGGCTTATGAGTGTTTTCATTGGATGCGTGTTCATGTCTCGTTTTGTGTGAGCACTTGGCTTGTGATTTGTTTTACTGGCCATGTGCTTGTGTTTTAGTCATGTTTGGTGTGAGCACATGGCCTGTAATGTGTGTTTCCTTGTGCCATGTGCTCTCCTGTCATTGTCTAGCCCCGCCCATCTTGTCACCTGATTATTGATTCATTTGCCCCACCTGTCCTCCCTCGTTACCCTCTTTTGTTTGCTTCCCTATTTATTCTTCTTGTGTTTTCAGTCCTGTGCTGGTTCGTCATCGTTTCTACTCTGTTTCAGTCAAGTCACGTCAAGTCAAGTCTTCCCCCTCGGGTAGTTTGTGTTTTAATTTTTGTTTAATTAATACCCATTGTCCTGCACTTGAGTCCTCGCTCCTTTCACCACACCTGACAGCTTTTATTACCTTTACCACATTATCTCTACACTATCATACCACATTATTTCATGTGAAAATTATGCATGCATTATTTTGCGCACAATGCAGTCCTATATATAATGGGGAGCAAACAGGAGATTCAAAAAAATCTAAATAAAGAGTACAGGACTGAAAACACAAGAACAATAAATAGGGAAGCAAATAAAAGAGGGTAACGAGGGAGGACAGGTGGGGCAAATTAATCAATAATCAGGTGACAAAATGGACGGGGTTAGACAATGACAGGAGAGCACATGGCACAAGGAAACACTCATTTTTTTTGGTTTGTTTGTTTGCTTGTTTGTGCCTCTTGTACTATGCCAATGTGGTTGGCTGGCTCATTGTATTCTTTTGTGTTTAGATAGGTCAAACCTCTGTTGTTAGTTATTGTCCCAGCTATATTGTTTTTTTTGTTTGTTTTTTTTTTCTTATTTTTTTTTTTTAGGTGTGACATATAAAGATCTGTCCAGGGACAGCGGATTTAAAATAGCCTATTGGCTAATTCTGGCACACTTTACATTTAATTATGTATCATTAGTGTACATTGTCCCTGTTAAATAAACCTGAAATAAATAAATACAAATAAAATAAATTTTAATATAGATTTATAAATCTGAATATATAGCTGCAAATATGAATATATTGCTAGTGAAATCTTGACTTGTGAAAAAAAAAAATAATTAAAACCCTAAAAATATCTAAATAAAATTATATATATATATATATATATATATATATATATATATATATATATATATATATATATATATATATATATATATTATATGTGTGTGTGTGTATCCAAAATTGTAAATGTAAAATATAAGTTGTTAAATATCCATATTTAAAAATCTAAATATATAGTAAATCTAAATATATGCTACTGTTACGTTTGGGATAAGTACGTTTTTTTCTAATTCTTTGTAAGAAATTAATACTTTTATTAAGCAAGGACGCATTAAAGTGTTAAAAAGTGATAGTAAAGGTATTTATAATGTTACAAACATTTCTGTTAAAAAAAATGCTGTTTATTATTATACACTATAACCACACACTATTGGTGGCGGTTGAGGAGAGACCCCCCCTTTCATGTAAAGCGCTTTGAGTACCCAGAAAAGCGCTATATACTGTAAATGTAATGAATTATTATAACTACGAATATATCTAAATGCTGAATGTGCAAATGCAACCCCTAAAGCATAGGATAAAACACAGGAGAGATTAAGGCAGGTCACATTTTTTGTGCTTTCAGTAGAGAGGACGTACTGAGCGTCCCATCTGAGCCGACAGGAAGAGCGGCACGGGCCGGCTTCCCCTCAGCGGGAGATATGTGACTGTGACTGGACTCTGGAGAATGTCTCGGCCCTGACTGGCCATTGTTACAGCACCAGTGAGAGTCTTGAGAATCATTCAGATAAGACTAAACCAGCAGATGCATCTCACATCCACACTCACTTTTCCCACTGACTAGCACTGCTGGAAGAGATAAAAGGATTTTGTAAACAAATAAGGGTCGTGTAGATAACCGTGCCAGACGGGAACTCGGGCAAGGCTGAGAGTCTAGAGGGAACGGGTTTTATCACAAAGCTGACAAAAACACAGTATAACCCTGAAATAAAGGAAAATATTGATGTTTCTTTAAGCACAAGAAAAGACAAAGGTTTTGCCAAATTATGTCTAAATATTTTAGACAATCCATTATGACAATCCATAGAAGCTAATGAAACGTCAGGTTTCAAACTAAAGGCACGGTCACATTAGCCATCCATTGCGAATGAAACATCAGATCTCAATGTAAAGATGTGGTTACATTACTACAATTTGAGCTAAATTTTATGGGCAAAAGAAAACATTGTTCATTGTCAATAGTGTAGCTATATATAAAGCACAGCTCACATCACTATGACCATTCATTGAAAATGAAATGTCAGATCTTACTGTAAATGTATCTTCACATTCCCACAATTTTGACAACATTCAAGAAAAAAATGGTCCGTTGCCAACTGTTAACAGTGTATTTATGTATAAAGCACAGCTCACTATCACTATAACCATTGATTTGCGAAGGAAACATCATATTTCAATGTAAAGATGTGGTCACAGTACCAAAATGTTGGCAAAATTTCATGGGCAAAAAATACATTGTATTTTGTTAACAGTGTTAACTCATTCACAATCATCACTAAGATCATCCACTGCGAATAAAACATCAGATTTCAATTTAAAGATGCGGTGAAATTTCGCAATCAGAAGTAGACAATTGTCTACTATCAATCGTGCAGTTATGTATAAAGCTTTCACTTTCAAATCAAGCAGCTTTCTGTTGGTAAAGGCGGCACATCTGAGATCTTTCGCCATACCACTAAATTCCCCATCGTGTGCATTCCTATTGAAACAACTGCATTTCACTTGTGAAAATTCATTGAACAATCGTAAATGCGACTGCACCTTAACACATCTCTTTAAGTCATCATGAAATCATAATGGACAGTTCTTGTTTTTTATGGAATATTGCTGTATTTGTTATAAATGATTTATCTATGCACGTATTTGTTTTTAAATGCATGTGCCTTTGTAATCAAAATAACTTGCAGTGATATCTCTTTTCTTTTCTGATGACGAGGGCGGGACAACCTGTCACTCACATGAGATCCACCAATATCAAACCACAACCATCCAATACATTTCTAATGGACAAAAACAAGTCCCGCCCTACATTTGTTCTTGTTCTAGAAGCCGTTTCACTCAGATATACGTCACAATACGCAACTTCCGTTTCAATGCCGACATAAACTCACTGCCAGTTTGTCAGGGCATAGCAGAAGTTAATGAAGCTGAAATAAGTGCTTCAAACTCAATGCACTTCAGGCATATGAGGTCATTGATCAACTAACCAGAGCCAAAGGTCCCGCCTCCGATGACTCATCACTGACTGACACATTCTTGCCTTTTAAACATCCATGACATCACAGCATTCATGGGAATGGCTAAGACATGGATGAATCGCACCATTCACAACAATTAACAATTGATACATGACTGAAATATCTAAATGGATGATGAAACATAGGCCATTAAAACATGTGTTAACAGGAAGGCAGTTTATGTTCATAATTATAACCTGTTTAATATTCCGTACGTTCTTTTAACAGGAAAAAATACAATTTCCTGACACCAACCAATCACCTTACACGGTCTGACATCAGAGGCAAATGAAAAAGACAGAGTTTATGGATTGTTAAACGACATTAACATGCTAATTATCCGGTAACCGTTAACTTTCTGGTAGGCATTATGATTGCTTTAACTGGACAATCCTCTCCCTTTCTGGTGATGAGAACAGAATATTTCCTGGTCAGGAAACAGATGTACTCTCTGAGTCCAAATGTGGAGGTCCACAGCTGCTTCCCCATCAGTTAGAGGATGGGTAACTGTCCTTCCTGCCCGCGCCAATGCCTCTTAACCCCTTACATGACAGTTATTTTCCTAGTTTAGGACAGGAGTGTTTGAACCGTGAAGGACTTAACCTCTCCACTGACTATTTATCCAAGAAGTTAATCTGCAACAAACACGTCACATATTTCTTGTCTCCAACTTGAGGTGACTTCATTGCGTGGATTTTTCCGCACCATCGAAACTGATGTAACATTGATGTAATATAATGGAGAATGAGTTTCACAATTTTTCCTTTCATTTTCAATTAGCGATTTAATAGTTTTAGTTTTAGTAAACCATAACAACACTGGTTTCCTTCAGAGGTTCCCAAGGAGGCACATCAAAGATTAAAGGAATAGTTCATAGAAAAGTAAACAGTTTTCCTTATGTTCCATTGAGAAAATAACAATGGACAGAAAATAACAATTTCAGTCTGATTGAACTATTCCTTGAAGACATTCATCACGTACAGCAACAGACAAATCCAGCAAGAAAATAAATGTTCCGAAACATTTCCCGCTCATCTGAGAGGGGCAGGGATTTGCCATTAACTTGAGCCTTGAGAAAATACACTGTAAATGTGTTTGTTTTTGATTCTTTGGGAAAGAGAGGACAAGTTATCTTGCTCACCAATAGCTATGGCCAATCCCTATGTCTCACTGCCTTAGTATGACTTTACTTTGGCGGACAGACTGGAAGTACAAAATGCTGTTTACGCAGTTATGTTCTGTTTCATATATTTTACATCCTTTCAGGGCTATGAGGTACATATTTAATGTAAAATAAACATTACATATTAAATATACATATACTAAATACAGTACAATATTGGACCTAATGGCCAGTACTATTAGTAATATTGGACCTACATTTGATAGTACAATATATCAATTGGACCTAATAGCCTTTAATATACTTACTTTGGTGAGATAGTAGACACACTGCTGGAAGGTGAACATGATGACTTCCTCGAGGACAGTCATGGCCTCCTCACTGGCGGCACGCGTGGACTGGATCTGACTATCCAGTGATTCTGAGTAGATGGAGACACAATGTTACTGCACATTCACAAGAGACTTCTAAGTACAGATCTAACAGTGGCTGGAAGATCAAATATAAAACAATTACTAAAGCAATGAGCCAACGAGGCCAGTTGTCTAACACATATGAAGGACAACACATAGGGAAGGCTGGTACCTTTGTCCTGTTCCTGTCTGTCCTGCTGTCTCCATGTTAAGAGCAGAGGGACCTCGTGCTGGATGAAGTGCAGCAGCTCAATGGAGTTGGACATCCACAGTACCAGCGGCTGCAGGCCTGGGATCAGATCCTTTATGTTCAACACATGCAGCTCTGCTGACATATCACTGGAGCTTCTGTTGCGTAAAGAGTACAATGTTTACAAAACATAGGCAGAGAGACAGATGGATAAGCTTGTGTGAGTCTATCCAATAAACAAAGAATCTATTAATTATCAGGCCAACCAACCAACAACACATCCATCTATCCACCTATATATCTGTCTGCCCAAACAAGAAACCAAGATTCATTTGTCTAACCAACCAACCATATAAAACCAACTGTCTATCCATAAAAAATATCTGTCCAACCACCTAACCAACCATCTTTCTATCTATATACACCTATGTATACACCTATGTTCATTCAAACAACCAATCATACATCTAACCATTTGTCTGGCCAACCATTCATCAACATTTTTGCCCATCAGTCTAAATATCCATTCAAAAAACCAACTGACATCCATCCCTCTAACCATTTATTTATCTATCTGTCTGTCTGTCTGTCTGTCTGTCTGTCTGTCTGTCTGTCTGTCTGTCTGTCTGTCTGTCTGTCTGTCTGTCTGTCTGTCTGTCTGTCTGTCCAACCAACCCAACAAACAACTGTCCATCTATCTTTCTGACTAACCAAACATCTATCCATCTATCAAAATTTATGTCCATCCAACCAACCATCTCTAGTCTAGTCTCTAGTCATCCAACACCTATTAATTTGTCTGTCCAACCAATCACCCAGCATGTATCAATTAGTTTTTCTAACCAACCAACCATTCTGTATTTTTACATGTCTGTCCAACCAAAAAAGCAATCACCAACCATATCAAACTATTTATGTATCTGTCTGTCTAACCAACCATTCATCCATCTATTCAGTTGTCTGTCCAAACAACCAACTATCCATCTGTCTGTCTCTCCATACATTTGTCTGTTTGTCTAAATGTCCAACCAAACAACCATACCAACAACTAAATGCTCCAATGATGTCACTGGATTAACAACATATATATATATATATATACACACACCTATATGATTGTAAAACCCTTTTTTTATTCAATAATTTGAATAGCCTGAATAACAGCAAGCCAAATCAAAGTTCAAATCATTGAGGAATTGAAGTTAAGTTTCCCCCTTTAATACCCACGTTTTATCTACGAATCTCACGAATCTGGAAGGAAATGACTGAAAATCAGGATGTGGACTGAGAGGAAAATACCAGCTGATAGAAAACGCCAGCTCTCTGCAAGCCAAATTCACAATTTAAACACAATCAGAGCCTGAAACGCTTTAACACGGCTGTCTGTCAGCAGACAGATTTATTACTGTACAATTCAACAGTTAATCACATGCTCAAGTGGTCCTGTCCCGGGTCGAGATCGGGCACCACAAAGAAAACAAAAGTGAATTGAACATATACAGCACCATGGGTGATAATACGCTAGTTAAAGTCGTACTTTAAGTTCCCTGCTCTTATTTCAGAGGCATGTGAAAGAAGAATGGTTTCAAGAAGAAATAAGCTCTCTCACATGTCTGTCTGCAGAGCTGCAAGTTCTTTTGTTCTTTCCTGTGGAGGAGGGAAAAAAAGAAGAATCTCAGAAGAACAGCTCTGTTAAGTGTGCCACAACCTTTAATCCCCTGATGACAACATTGACCTACTTCAGCTCTCCGAAAGGGGTGTCAAACAGGACAAGTTCTTGTGGCCAGTACTCTTTTTTTTATTGTTGGTAAATATGTGTTACTCCAAAGCTTCATGCAATTCACTGTACTTTCTTGTTAGTTAGTGGATTTGCTGGCTGTTTCATAGTCTATTCCACCAGCCCCCAAAGTGAGTTATAAACATAAACAGAAGGGCTTTTCACACTTGAAATAGTACACCCTGGGTCAATCTACACCTTGGGTAAATGGGATCCTGAGTTATCTCGCCTCACATTTCACACTACTCAAAACTGACCTGGGTTAACAATTAATCCTGGTACAAATAGCTTAAACCCATGTTCTGACTTTTTACACTGTACATTCCTAAACCCTGGGTACATTAAAATTTGCGGTGTCAGTGTCATTGATGAACGCAGCAGGTGACCTGTTTACATAAAGGCTCTAGTGTTGCGCATCATCATAATGTATATTGTCAGTTTTTCCTGAATGGACTTTTCACACTATGAAGGTAAGAATTAAACATCATCTTTTTCAATTCAATTGTGGCGTTTTCTGTCACCATTTGAAATTTTTTCTCCTCAGATGCTGAAACTACTGTTTATACAAAGCGCAGTGTTTCTGTGATTGTCCAAAGCATGTGAATCTGAAGCATGCGACTGGTTTTCTGCGGCTAAGCATCTAGCCCTAACAATCTAACACCACTTTCTTTTACAACATACACGTTTCGCACCTCTATGTGGGGTTAATTTCGCTTATAAATTATAAGTGTGAAATGGTCCTCTACCCGGGGTTAAGTGCAGAGTGAAAAGCCCTACAGTACCTCAAGTGTTATTTCAAAGAATACCATGGTATATGTCAAAAAAACACAATTACTGTGGTACAAAATTATAATAGTGTGCTTTTCCTGTTTTTGGCATGTGTTTTTTGTACTCTGTAAACTCTCACTCACCCACATGCTGAGCTGGATCTGATTGGCGATGGAGAGCAGTAATTTCCGAAGGTGAACCAACTCAAAGTTGGTGGTGGAGTGTTGAATGCACAGACACAGTAGAAAGGCTGGAGTGAGTTTGGGTTCTTCCCCTCCTGAATCCACCATATTGAGAATCTTCTCCAAGACCTGATCTGCGTGCTGCACCTGATAGGACAGCGACACCACCCTACCATCCAAGTCCCTCCAGCGGGCGGCCATTTTTTGAGTCCTCCTCCTCCTGACAGACGTCCCGCACAGTTTACAGGGTGACGTCGTGGCAGGGGGACACATGGTGGCCATCCAGGACGGGGTCTGGAAGGCACCTGAGGCCGTAGGGTCCTTGAACATGAAGAGATAGTGCTGACCGAGCCCCACCAAGTCACCTGGACACAACTCGACCTCGTCATCGAGAGGGACGCCGTTGTGTGTTACACGTGCGCTGTTGAGGGGTCTGAGCACGGTTTGCATCTTACTGCCGCCCTTGGTTTGGTCTGTGGCGGTGTCTAGGCGCTGTACGCAGCAATGCTGAGGTAGGATGTCGGGGGCAAAGAGTAAGACGTCCATCTTCAGGGTCTCCTCATTCTTACCAGCGGGGGATTCACTGGAGCAGCCAAATACACAACTGTTCCCACTCATCAGATAGATCAGAAAGTCCTGGCAAGAGTTTAATAGAAGAAACAGGAGAGTTCATTAAATTAATCAAGATAACTTTGGGCAAATATAATCTAAAACAAAACTCAAGTGGTGAGTTCACTAATGGTTGAGTACTGGGACAAAACAGGATGTAGGAAAATTATTTATATACCAAGGATTAGAGATTTTGGTATGAATCTGTAAAGCATGTATTCACCTTTGTTTTGGTGAAACATCCTGCATCTTTCATTTTCTCTGTTATATTCAAAACTACTGGCAGTTAAAGGTGTGGGGCATGCATTGTTCAATGTCTCAAGAATCAATGTGTAATGTAATCCCAGTGAACTAATGTTAACCGAGTTTAGGAAGGAAGTATGAGGATGGTTTCATCTAAATTCTTCATCTGCTTATTGTGGTGTCAAAACAGACTGCACTGTTAATAGATTGATCCACTTTGTGCTGCTAAACCATGATTCTTCTGATCTGAAAGAAGCGCCTCTCAGCACAATGAGAAGTGATTGACATAGAGCTGTTCTAAGTCCCTAAACCAGAGATAATCTCTCAAGCACCTGCTTTAGGCCATAAACTCACTCTCATTCACCCCTTTATAAAACCCTTTTGCTTGACATTAGCAACATGTGATGAGCAGAGCCAGTAGGAATCTGTGAGCGCAGAATTAAAACATCTATCACTCACAACGCTCTACTCATCACTCGTTTTTTATGGAAATGGACTGAGGATCCCATCACGGCTAAAGTAGACCAAAATTAAAGCCCACGTTTACGGCCAGGTACAGTGTAAATGTCAAGAGTGTTTAATGCTTCATGAATTATCATTTGGTATTACTTAATCATTCATAATTCATTCGTTGGAACATATAAAATCACTGATATCAAAATCACATGATCAACATTTTCTTGAATTATTATACTAACAGTAATATAATGGTGTGGGGGAAAAACAACCCCATATGTGACTGAATGTATTATGTATATTTTATTTTAATTTAACACATCTCTTCTAGTTGCGAGTGTCCGTTGTACATCGCTCTGCGGGTTATAGAGTGCATTATTGCCCACCCACTTTTTTAGCGTCATTGGTTCCTGAAATATTTTTTCCATTAATTTCTCCCATAGGGATTTTTTAAAAAGGTCTTTGCTAAAGCACCATAAAGCATGAAACAAGCCAACCAGCTAAGAGGTGAATCACAACATTACAAACTTTAGTTCCAATCAAAACGTAATTGGAAATTAGACACAAATTCAGAGGTACAAGACTGTGTACTTAACGGCCTTAGTGAGGGAAAGAACTACAATCCAACAAAAGTCATTCGCAGTGCTTCATGGGAGTAGGCGGAGCTAAAGCGCTCTTTTTGTGCGTTTTGTTTGTGTCGGCTCTCTGATTGGTGGAACTTTCTCACAGCATTATGGGTAATGTAGTTTTTCACCACTAATTCTGCTGCTGAACATGATTATTTTAAAAATTAGTTGAATTTATGCGGGCTGGCAGCTTCAACTGAAGCAAATACCATATATTAACAACCTCATATCTTAACGCTTTATAAGTTAGCATTAAAAATGTATTTCCCTATGGAGAAAATGAATGGAGTATTTACACTCCGGAACCCGACTGTTGCATTCTATAATGGGAGAAAAAAAAGACATTGTGCAATAGAAATACTAACATTTCCAGCTAAAAATGTAGAGACTCAAGGGACAAAGAACAAAAACAATAAAGCGATACTGTACTGCGTGGCAGAGTGAGTTGTGTTTCTGCCATGACTGACCGCAGGCTAAGTAAACAATGCTAATTATTACCTACAGTAAACCGCAGTGCTGCACATATCCTTATGGCACTGGAAGTTTTACTCCTGATTATAGCTCAGCATTTTAATGAGACAATACTCATATAATTACTGCTATAACCGCAAACTTGTTTATTCCTCTCTCACATGCATGTTTTGAGCAAGCGAATTAAATGTTTGTCTTCTTAACCTTTTATCAAATTATAATAACTTTTTTTTTTGCCTCTGCTAATTTTTTCTGGATGATATCAGTCTCCGTTCTGGTATGTAATGCCCACTTTTCACAATCCAATCAACTGTAGATGGATTACATTGAATATTCTGTTTCAACTGTGAATATTTCGCATTGAAAAGGCTAAAAAATTTGGTTATGTTCTAGGGTTGCAGTTTTCCAGTTTAGTGTGTACATGCAAAAACTCACACACCCTTGACAATGCGTACTCAGCAACACTGACTGTGAGAAATAGCAGGGTAGCACATTTCCTGTCTCTGAAAACATGTCTGGCTTTTCCACACAGTTTTCCACAGAGATGTATAAAATGTTCTACAAACACTAGAAAACTTCTGTAGTCGGTTTTCACACCGTTGTCCTTTTTTGAGTTGTATGAACTACTGATTTTGTTTGTAATTTTATTGATCGTATTGATTTGCCGTGGTATCTTGGTTCTGTGATGGAATCAAATGACACAAGCACACTTTTCATGCAAAAACTCAATTTCACAAAAAGAACTCAAAATGTGGACATGGGATGAGCGAAACAGGCCCTCAGTCTAGTTTTCCTTCACTGTTGCCTTTAATCTGTTGGATCTCTAGGTTTGTTAAGGGATTGTGTGTGTTCTTAATGTGTGTCTCACGCGCTTCGGCGTGTTGTGGTTTCTTCAAATCTTCTCCACCTGTGTGAGAGCTCATGTTGAGCAGAGCTCCAGTTTAGCTCCTCACTCACTGACGGCCAGTCCCAGGATGCCTTGAGACACATGGATCATCTGTCGTCCATATGTTCACCTGCCTGTCCAAATCCTGTTGCTCTGATCTGGGCTAATCCTAAAGAAAACTACCACACACTCTCTCTACAGTGAGTGGCTCCAGATTAAACTGTGCTTAAGTCAAGACTTTACACCACTGTCAACAACCCGGGATGAATGTGCCAATGTCTTACATAAGGTTTGAGATCTGCTGTCAGGGATACTCTACTACCTTTGATTCATTTACAATACAACAGCCAAACTTAGTTGGGTTTGTATTAGCAGAATATACAAAGAACATTAGAATGATTGTTTTGACAAATATTGTGATTTTTGACCATTATATGAAACAAATGAAGCATCTCAGACTGCTGCTGCAAAGATTTCAAGGCTAAAGATTAGCCTTGAAAAGAAGGCATCAAATAACACTGAAACAGCAGCTCAAGTTTAAATGGTGTGCAAAGACTAGACACAATGACGTTTGTCACAAAGTTAAATCCTCGTTCTCCAATTCTCTGCTGCCAAACAATTACTCTTCAAGGGTCTTCATTGGAGTCCTTGTTGAAGAAAAAAAGAGCCTCAAACCTAAGTTTAGTGTATTGGTTAAAAAAAATCAAAATCAAAATTTTGCACAAAAAAATGCTCTAATAAATGCTCACACACAAATATCAACACTCTGACATTTTGGTTCCTTGTATTTGGTTCCAGATTTGACCCTAATTGATTGCGTTAGCAAACAACACTATGCTACTAGCGTATCCACGGATGCGGCAGCAAACGAGTGTGAGGATTCTTTCCAACCTTTAGCGAATACTGCGGATCACGTCATTTCAACATGGCAAAATACATTGATCCACATGACTTAAATCACCAATGTCCATAATGCCAACTGTGTGGGAAGAGCTGCGTTCCAAGGTTCGATTCTTTAGGTTTAATGTTACAGATTAAAATCCTAACTGGTTGTCTTATGCCGTGTTCAGACTACATGATACAGATGAAACTCAAAACAAATTTATATCTTGTAACAGTTCATGTATTTCAGTAATTCAAATTAAAAGGAGACACTAATATATTTAGTATATATAACTATATACATATGCATGATTATACTTTTCAGAGGGCCGACATTTCTGTATTTAAAATCCTTTTTTTATTGATTTCATGTAATATTAAAATTTATGAGATTTTCATAAGCTGTAAGCCATATCAACAAAATTATAACTTTTGCACGATATTCAAATTTTTCGAGTTTCACCTGTATTTTGGCACAATGTTTGATGTAGGGTGTCATGGTGATTCGTAAACAACAATGGCCGTGAGGAAGCAAGAATTTGATCGTTTTATCTCGTATAGTGTGTCATAGCGGACAACAACGACGACGCAGCATCTGCGACGCATCACGACTGAAAAACTAGCATGTATCATTTTTTTCCGCCCACCACGACAGGTTCCGTCACATCTGTGACATTGACCAATAGGAGCACAGAAAGCTCCTCTATACAAGCGTGGGGAAACGAAAGAGAGACAATGGTACTGGTGCGGCTAGGTGGAATTATGCAATGGAGGGAAAGGTTTGTGGAGCTGTGGCAACAATACTCCAATCTTTATGATGCTTCCTTGAGGAACGACCACAGCAGAGTGAAAAAAGATAAATGCTGGCAAACAATAGTGGAGGAGCCTCAGAAACCTGGAGAGTACTGGAATTAGCATTAGGCTAGTACAACCGTTGTTTGTTTTACGCTCTTGTTTCCAGAAGTCAGTCGCTAGTTCTGCCGATGACATCATTAAAGACGGCCAGAGATGATTGGTCGGGTAGCAACGTGTTCAGAACTCAATTTCTCCATCACTTTGGTGATCGCAACAAGTCAGCGCATGCACAGAGATTCCACCAAAGAATAGCAACGACATCCCACTCCGATAACCTACACGTTTGTTTGGTTGTTTTTTCCCTCCTCCTCTTCCGTTTCTAGCCCCCTTTTATATTAAAGGGGCATTCGGCAACTATTTCAGCTTAATAAAACCGTTTAGAAATCATTTGGATGGTTTAATAACCTGTTCTGGTGAGAATGGTGACTTTCCCCGCTCCCCCCAACATTCCTAGGCGGAAAACCTACCTTGCAACCTGAGGATTAACGTCCCGGTAAGTTGAAAATAGGAAGTCTCGTGAGAAGCGAGAACGAGCGAGAAACACAAACTGCTTTACGGCAATTCGACATAAACACACACGCCGCCCTCAATGTGTATGATGTATTACCCACCTCGGTAGACATAGCTCCACACGATAAAGTTGGCCGGCTCCGATAATAACAAATGCACATGAGCAGCGGTAGAAAGGGGGAGGAGGGGCCGCAAGTGAGTTTTCTTACGACATTGTTGTGAAATATACGCCTCACAGCTGTAGGGGGAGCTCGCTGAGAAAACATGCGACAACAAAAGTTAAAATCAGCGAAGAAATAGCTTGAGTTGCCGAGTGCCCCTTTAAATTTCCTCATTGGTTTCCGCCCCTTAGGAAAAGTGAAAAGCTGGTATTGATTTCTTCCATATCGCCACAAGTTGACATGTTTCTTGTCGAAGACACAAGAATCTAGGAGTCAAAATTGCATAATCCTACAAAGATATTGTGTAGTCTGAACCCGGCATTACCTACAGTTTCAGAACCATTACTAGCACCCTAATCCAAATAACAGCATCACTGAGGGTCCAGAGAGCCACTGTCCTACCTGTCTGTGGCTGTATCCCTGCAGCAGAAGGAAATACGGGAAATCGAAGGGCAGGTGGATGGAGTACTGCGTGTTGTTGTCATCGCTGCTTTCCGTCTCCTCTTTCTCTGCGTTGAGAGCCTCTTTATCAGCCTCTGCCTCTGGATCCTCCTGCCGAGGTGCATTATGGGTCTCACTGGCTTCTTTTCCCATAGTGGAGACATCCATTTCACTCAAGCTCCTCCAGATACCCAAAGCATCCATCCCTTCATTCGTCCCATCCACGAACAGGGAGGTGACCCGCGAACGGGCGTGCTGCAGCTTTCGGGCCTGCGCATTGAGGCCTAGGGGATCAAATCAAAAATAAAAAACTATGATTTGCACAGAAAAAAATGTGTACATTCTCACAAGCTATGTTTCCATCCACACGTTTTTAATCGAATGAAAAATGCCTTATGGAAACAGTAGAATTCGATTGAATTTCATGAATATCGACTCAAATGAACTGCGTTCGGCCTCATTGGATTTTATCTTGATCGATATACGGCTTATGCTGATGGAAACGTTATTATGGCGCGATCCGTTTTGTCTAGCAAAACTTTGTTCGCAAATGTTTGCTTGAATGTTGTGCAATTCAGTGCGAAAATGAATGGACACACCTTAAAATGTCTCAAATCGATTCGACATACCAATCTGATCGCAAAACAGCATGTGACGTCATTATGCAATGGTTTTTATTCGCTTTAAAGCCGTTGGATGGAAACACACTTTCACCAGCTTTATTCGCGTGAGTTTTTTTACCGAACTTCAGATAATTCGATTGACAAGTGGATGGAAACTTGGCTACAGTGCCATAATGACAAAAGATGGAGCATATTTGCTGAAGAGGATAATAGTACTGATTATGGCGTAGTCAGACTTATTACTGCATGAGCAATGTCGTAACTGCCTTAACATGATGAGGGAAATACTATTAAAAGCTTTGAGATAATGCTTGGATACATTCTTCTAAATATAGCTGTCAATCCGCCACATTTCTTTCAGATGCTCGGCTATAAGTTTGGTTGGATGGTAGTGACGTAACATAAACAGCATTGAAGTGCTGTGAAAGGTTCTCAGAGGTCAGGCTTTCACACCCATCGGCACTCTGGGCGTTATCAGCTGTGGAAATGGGCGGTCGTCTACATTGTTCTGCCAGAACACACAGCTCCCCCCCGTCACCGATTCTCCAGAGAACCCCGTGGAACAGCACAGCCTGCGCCAAAAAACACCCTCAAGAGTGCAGGAAACACGCAAGAAAAGAAAAACAAACGGCCAATTCGATGTTGGCGGGTGGGAAAGCGCACAGTGTGAGTGCTGATAGGACTATCCCAATAAAACATACTTCTGAGAGAGCAATTTCACTAAGCTTCTTGCTGACAAGCTTTTGTTGGGATAAGCTACGAGGCACCTCAGACTGCTAAAACATTCCTAAATTGTGTCAACTGGAACATAGCTCAAAGGTCAGCTAGTCAAAACATCTCTAAAGGGCACGTTCACACCAATGCCGATAACTATGATGATAACCATATTAGCGTATACACCAGTACACAACACCATTTCGTTTATTGTAAGTGTTGAGCTGTTCTGTCTTTAAAAGCTCAAGCTCGTTAAAGGCAGGTTGATTCTGATTGGCTGACGATGTCTTTATCGTTCATCAGCTGGAAAATAAAAATCAGTCTGAAAGTGATTCCAACGATATTGTTTCTATGTGTTTGTTATCATGAGGACTCACTATTCAAGGAATTACAACGTTTATCAAAACTTTATAGTTTTAGTTAACGTTAGGGCTAATCTAAGGATTAATCTAAATAAAACTAGAAATCATGATATGAATGATGTTTAACAAATTGAAAAGGCTGTGATTTAATTAAATAAATATATACGCTGTGTTTTCGCATGAAACGCGGTTCTTCTATACTTGAAATGCCACTGCACATAAACTCCATCTGTTCTAAATTTGAGTCACTTTACTTTTATCATTTTTTTTTTTTTTTAGCTTTTTGTTAACAGGGAAACATTAATAACAATCACAATATGTTCTACAATAAGTGTCAGAAACAAAACCTCCCTCTGCCCTCATTCGTAGATCTTATAAGTACATACATATTGTTCTCCAAGAAACTAAATGAGTATGTGACTGAATGTGTAAATATATGAATATATACACATGAGGAAAAATAAAATAAACAAAAATGAATTAATAAATTACTTTGATAATGCATATAGATACGTATACATATCATACATGTATGTGCACCTATATTTAAAGAAAACTATATATATATATACATCTATGTGCATTACATACATTTACACACCTCATGTACCCATACAAACACATTTATACTTATACTCCTGCATGGCTAAATTTGAGTCGCTTTAAAAATGATTATTAGATTTCCCCCCCAAATCGTGCAGCCCTATTTATCGTCCTTGGTGTAAAGGGCCCTTAAACTATTGAAAATACCACTCAAACCGATATTGCGCAGTACCTGCAGTGATGGTGTCTGTCTCCTTGGCACTTTGCGCCTCCACGCTTGCTCTTCTCTGGATCTCGAAACGCCTGGAGAATCCCTCTTTGGGTTTCCAGAGTGACTGCAACATGAGGGGCTTCTCATGGTCGCCGACAACCCGAATGCACTCGGTCTTCCATTCGAGGTCCAAACCAGTTCGGCCAATCACATCGCAGAGCACATATGCACTGGAGTCTTCCTTTTCCAAGCAGTACCTGTGAGACCGGAGAACAGCTCAGGTGAACGCACTGCCGGGACTTACAACGAGTCATGGAACAATGGAAGCGACCGGTGACTTGAGGTTGCAAGCATTTCTGGCCTTGGGTTTGAAGTAGTGACGCACCGAATTTTCAGCAACTAAAAATATTGAGTAAATATTGAAAATTTGGAGTTTTTCTTTTTCGGTTTCGCCCAAAATAGTTTTGAAGGGTCAAAATCATTGACCGAAAGAGATAAGAGATTCATTCACACTGAGAATGATAACTGTATAAGCATCCGCACCAATGAACGATAATGTTCTGTTTAATATATGCACATGGTGCAGTTATGTCATCTGCCGCTTTAAAAGCTCAAGGTCTATAAAGTCGTAGAGTCTAATTATCAAATTAGATAAATTTAATTAGAGAAACTTTGGCCTTGTCCACACTAATACAATTTCACTTGAAAACGCACCTTTTTCTCTCCGTTTTGGCAATCCGTCCACACTGAAACGGTGTTTTTGTTTTTGAAAATACTTTCCCAAGTGGATAAATCTGAAAACGGCGTTTTCGCGTTGTAGTGTGGACTGTTAAAACGGAGGCATTTGAAAACGATGAGGTAAGTTTAGTCATGTGACACATATTGTATCTGTTTATACTGCTATTGTGCCTGTTATGTGCTATTCACTTTCACACTTGTGCTAAATATATGTTTCTTTGAAGCTCTTCATGTCACAGTCCTGCAAAGATGACACATTTGCTGTCCTGTGACAAAACATGAGAGCAGTCGCGTTTTAGACCAAACTTATAATGGTGACTGAAGAACTGCTTGATAACTTGATTATGTCTTGTTTCGTCAGTTTCATCTGAGTGAGCTTTTATGAGGGTTTACGTATGCGCTTGTAAGGTGAATTTAGTGTTTTCTGACATTTCAGTGCGGATGAGAAACTTTTGGAAAGCGCTAGGAAACGCTAGTCTGGACGAAGATAGTTTTGAAATGAACGGCATTTTTTTTTAGATGTATCCGCATTAATGTAGACGTAGCCTTTCAATTTCTTTAGCTAAATGTAAACTTTAATTTCTGTTTCAGTGTTTTGGTGTAAAAAAAAAAACATTTAAATGCATCGCTACATCGATGTATACACTCTTAAAAATATAAGTTTTTTATGGTTCCATGAAGAATCTTTAACATCCATGGAACTCTTCCATTCCACAAATACTTCTTTATGGTAGAAAAGGTTCTGTAGATCATTCAAATTAGTGCTGTTCACTGAAAGATTATTTGGGGAACCCAAAAAGGTTCGTCTCTGCAAAAACCCTGTTTATTTGTAAGAGTGTAGTGATGCGACCCTCACATCCAATCAGACACACACAAACACACACACACACACGACTCATCTGAGCCTTCATCCCTCACCACCTCTCCAGAGCCTCTCTGACCAGCTCTTTGCGCGCGCACACACACACACACACACACACACACACACACACACACACACACACACACACACACACACACACACACACACGACTCATCTGAGTCTTCGTCCCTCACCTCTCCAGAGCCTCTCTGACCAGCTCTTTGCGCGCGCACACACACACACACACACACACACACACACACACACACACACACACACACACACACACACACACACACACACACACACACACACACACACCTGAGCCTTCGTCCCTCACCTCTCCAGAGCCTCTCGGACCAGCTCTTTGGCGCTGGAGTGACCGGTGGCCAGAACGCTCTTATAGTTGGTCCCCTGACAAATGTCACTGCCAAATATCTTGAGTATCCCTGGGACCGTCCTCTGACTGGACAGCTCTGCAGGGTCGTCCGCTGCGTGCGCTTCCAGGGTCCGACTGTTCTTCAGAATGGGACTGCGGTTGAAGACGGTGGTCAGTTTGTTGTTGTGTCTGCGTATCTTGCTCTTGGCCGGCTGCCTGACTCCGGTGCTCTCCACAGACTGAGCCGTGCCGTCAGACGCGCTGGACCTGCGGACACACACGCGGTTAACATCACTGTGGAGATGCGCACACAGTCCACTGTAGAGGCAACAATGGCAGATTGAGTTTCATAGGCGGCAGATCAAATACAAACCCCTGGTAGGAAGACGGTTTCACTGCTTGAGAAAAAGAGCTGTGAGTCTTTAATACTGTTCGAAATTTAATATTTAATATATGTTAAAGTTTGAGACTTTTTGTATGGTGTCTACAGTTAAGTTGAATGTCAATTTAAACTGGAATCCATTTCATCTCTAGGTTGTCGGTTATAATGTAACATGAATGACAGATGCTCACTTTATCACTAGTAGCTACTGTACAAGATTGGATGAATTATAACACTTTTTAAAAATCAGACAATAAATATTATTTTATGAAAGTATCTATGAAATGTTTTTTTTTTTACTGTTTTGGCTAATTAATGTATAAAAACGAATTTTAGTAATAAAATATTTTTTAGACCTTTGCTTTAAACTTGTATTATTCCTGACAGACAAAGGAATAAATACTTTATAAAGACAAAAACTATACATAGATATTAATATTATATAGAAATATATAATTAAGAAAAATAAATTTGAATGAGTATTAAAATATTTGGTAACACTTTACAATAATTTCTCATTTGTTAACATTAGTTAAATGAATTAGTTGTAGAACATGAACAATGAGTAATAAATATTTACAGCATCTATAAACATTTGTTGATGTTAATAAAAATCCAGTTGTTCATTGTTTGTAGCTCATGCTAACTAATTCCTAAAAAGTAACGTTAACAATTGAAAATATTATTATATAATAATCTTATTATTTTAAGGCATTATTTTATGTGACGTTCTGATGTCATCCAATCAGATTTAGTTATGTTTTTCAGATTATGTAAAAATGTTAATATTACTGTGACTGGTAGTACACGTGTATGTTTCTTTTTACCAAAAGATGGCTATATTTGAAATGGTGTTGTAGTTACATCACAGCAGATATAGCAATTTAGTGCCAGGTCTCAAATGTACAGTTATTTCTATACCTTTACAGCAGCGTTTTCCAGGTCAAGGACCAGAGACCAGTGCATTATAGAGATATTTCTATGCTATGTGTTTCATAACTGAATTCTAACACTTTTTGTGAAATTCTAACACTTTTTGTGAAATTAATAATTAATAAAATAATACAAAATAATGAAATAATAATAAATAAATGGCACTTGATTTGTTATTTTCTTATTTAATGCCAGATTATCACATACATGTTTAAGTGTGATTTAATCCCCATAAATACTTTAGCGGTCACTTCTTTCTTTATTTGTGTTGTGAGTAAATAAGTGCAATCAATGCATGAGAGTATATTAGTAACTCACTGTAGAGATCCGTTGCTTGGCTTTCTGGTCAGCATCGCCAGGCGTCTCTTGGGCGAGCGGATCAATAACCCAACAGGAAAGCCGAGAGCTTGTTTCGAGATGTAATTGCTTCTCTCCTCCGAGATCATTTTTAGATGTGCACAAATATCATGTATTATTACAAATGGCAAGATAATTTTTCAAAGCTATATCGCAGTCTGAGTGCTGCGCGTGCTGTCAAAATAACTGGCGTCAGTGAAACACATGTTGCGCTAGAAGTAGCGCTACTAGAATAAATAGGGACCCAAACACTTTAAGCTTAGAAACTTTAAGCGCTGAACATCATCAGATATCCTGCCTTATGTCCTTTCATCGCTTCTATAAACATATTCCATTGCGACGTTTAGGAAAAAACACTATCCACTTGCGGCATTAAATGTTGCTGTATTATCCAGTCCGGTTTGATGAAGTCCTCTTTAAGTAGACATGTCCTTGCGAATTAAAACTAAAGATAATCCGATACAGTAACCCACGGCGTTTATGTCAGCTCCAATGCCCGTGTTAATGTGTCCTGCTCGTGTGTGTGTGTGTTTGGGTCCCGTTTGAAAAGTTAAGCGCTACTATACTATACTGACGTCATGAGGGCGTTTGGGAACTCTAACCGGAAGTCGAATCCTACTAGGTTTAGCTCATGAATATTAATGAGGTTATGTGACTGGACGCACGAGGAAGCAGGAATCATCAGCATGAACATAACATACACTTTTGTGTTCAAGAGGGTGTAGTAGTAGTAGTAGAGCCAAGCCAAAAAAATTAGGAAATATTTACTACTGTTTTAATAATCTTAACCACTTTAATCACAGGCCAGGAATTGCACAAATACTTTGCATAAAGTTACTTAGCACGAAATATCATTCTGCTTTGTTTTCTTTCAATGTTTAAGCTATGTGGGTACATTTGCAGACAGCTTTTTACAGGAATTAGTCGCAATGTTTTCAAACAGTCGAGTAGAGGAAAATTCAGTTTAATATGAGACCAAATATTCACTTTAGGGCACAAATCTGGACTCTAGGCAAAAACATGAGCCTGATGGATTTGTTCTCAAGCCACTTCTGGGTTGTTTGAGCAATTTGGGCAGGATCATTGTCATGTTGAAACATCTGATCATTCCTATAACTTTTAATTTGTGGGAAGCAAGTTATTCTGAAATATATTTCCATATACGCATTAAATGACCTTTCACAGTGAACCATCTCACCAATACCAGCATCTAGAAGTTGCACATTTGCTTAAATTTGGCAAATTTTCTAGACAATAATTTGTGGTCAAGAGAATGAATAGCTTGGCCCATTTTATTTTACCCAAGAATATAGGTTACAACTTGAATTCATTGGCACAACCTTTGCCACAGCAGAGACCTTATCTAGAGTTTTCAAAACGGGGTCCACAAGGAAGTGATGGGGGTCCGTAGGAAAGTGGAGTAACTTTTGTAGTATCATCGCTCAAATATAATATAAATACATACAGATATGCTTTATGCCATTAGTACCTTCACATTTGTGGGAAGCAAGACACTGCAATATTTCCATATACTCTAAAGCATTAAATGACCTTTCACAATGAACCATCTCACCAATACCAGCATCTGAGGAGTTCCTCGTGTCTTCGTGTTTCACTTTGAGATTCATTTATAATATTTCTCAGCAGATTTTCAAAGTCACTGGTCTGGAGAGTCACCATGCAACTCGTTTCTCATTGTGATTCATCACTCCACACACCACTTCCCATATCCTGACAAAAACTTCATTCAGTCTTTGATGTTTCTCTGAGACAGTAGAAGTTGTACATTTGCTTAAATTTGGCAAATTTTCTGGTCAATAATTTGTGGTTAAGACAATTAAAAGCTTGGTCCATTTTATTTTGCCCAAGACTATACAACTTGAGTTCATGGGCACAAACTTTGCCACAGCAGAGAATTTATCTAGAGGTTTTCAAAACGGGGTCCACAAGGAAGTGATGGGGGTCCGTAGATAAGTCTAGAGAAAAACTGTTAAAAAAATGCTTACAATTATTTTGTAGTATCATCACTCAATTATAATATAAATACATACGCGTTATGCCATTAGTACCTTGTATGTGCAAGTGAGGGGACAGGCGGGAGATCTGATGTGAGGTGTCCAACTTTCCCAAGAGGAAAAGGGAAGGGTGGGAGAGGATTTCCCTTGCCCGGGTGTGAAAGGACTTAACAACGTAAAATATGTAAGCCATCTCTGCTTTCTCATATTTTTAGCTCATTCTTTAAGCATTTGTGTGTATAACTTCCACACGCCCTGTTTTAATTCCACATAGCAGAGATGTGAGGCGTCCTCCATCTAGTGGCAGAAGCTGTAACTCCAAGAGACTTTCCTCCTGCTTTGAATCTCAGAAAACCAATCAATTCTCCACTGGACAGCCTTCATTTTCTTATTGAAGGTATTTGTACACTGAAATCATTTATTCATTTAGGGCTATTATTCAATACCAAATTAAAGTATTTTACAAGTTATTTTAGTAAACCCCTTACGTAACCACAAACGACTGTGATTGGTCCACCCTTTTACGGCACTAAGAGTAATGCGTGACAAAGGTGTACAATATCAAAAATAATGACGTCATTGAACTGCGGTTCTATTGCTTCGTTGAAGCTTCATTTAAGATTGCACATAATTAAATTATAAATGACACATTAAGCTTCTTATATGGGTTCTTCTTAATCCACAAAATGCCTTGTAATTTGCCCGGCTTATAACACTAAGTTTTGGATATTATTCATGTTTAAAAAGAGAGGTGCGTGTACATTTACATTATATGGACTATATTACGGACCGTGCTTTGTGCAGTTATGCTGAAATCATAAGGGGACTTGCCTAAACGGTTGGAAAGTTGGAAATAGCATTGTCCAAAAAGTAGTGAGGGGCCGAGCCCAACCCCTGAAAAACAGCCCCGTACCAGTATCCCCCCTCCACCAAACTTTACAGTTGGCAAAATGCAGTCAGACAGGTGACATTCTCCTGGCATCCACCGAATCAAGGCTCACCCATCAGAGTAAATGCAGACCGCATGGCTAGGAGTTTGATTTTACACTCCTGTGGCAATGGGTCTGATTGAAACACCTCTATTCAATAATTAATAGGTGTGTCCCAATACTTTTGTCCATATAGTGTATCTTTGACTCAAAGTCAAGAACCAAAAAAGTACTCAGTTTCTGTTATGAGCCACTTGGTGGCTCATTTTTTCATCATTTGTTTAGTGTAACACAAATGTAGGCTCGTTAACTGAACCAGAAAAAAAGATTTGTGCCATACTGCTTACCATTGTTATTGACACACCAGACCTGCAAACTCTCCACTGGAGAAAAAAGGTACTTAAAAAGTACAAAAAAAGTAATGAATTAGGGAAGTCAAAGTGTAGGCTATGTATTCAGATGCTTGTTGAGCAAAAACAAAAGCACAGAGCGGTTCTGGTTTCTTCCTTTGCTGTGTAAATTGACAATCACAAGAACGGCCTATTTTAACGTCACTTAACAACGGTCTGTTTCGAAGTGTGTTTAAAAATCTTCAGTTTTGGTGAATTTGGTCGTTCCCCTTCAGGCGGCCATCGAGTGAACTGCCATTCCTGTCCAGGTAAGCTTAAAACCACATTCGGAGTACTGAAAAACATGAACATCTCGACTGTTGAAGGATGTTCTTGCAGATGTGCGGTCTAAACGCAATCCTGGACATCCTACATCAGACGCGTAACTCCCATGGGCATTTGGAAAAAAATCAAACGGCAGCATTTTTTTCTTCATTTTTATTCATGACAAATACAGGTTTTAAAACGGGAACAAAAATGAAAACACTTCACTAAACTAAAAATCGTATAAAGATTTGGGATTGAGCATACAGAGGGAAAATAATAGATAAAGCAGTGTAGAGACCTTTAAGGCTTCCAGTCAAAATACTGAACTAAACCGATCTTCAATATTTCCAACGTGTAAATTGAGAGCGGACTGTACAGAGCAAACATGCCACAAAGTATTTTATTCATTCTGAATGCATACTAACAGAAATAATGGTGGACTTGCATGTGCATCTATGCCAGCGTATAGCAGTAAGACCAAAGAAAACCAAACAAACATAATAAAAAGAACACGGAAGGTCCTGTGGAAAGGCTGAAAAGGGGCTTCAGAACCATTTTTACATTTACAGCTTTATCATATAGGCCACTACATCTGTGGTTCACCTTGTTTTAAAGCAGCGGAGCTGAGTTGTAGAATGGAGGTCTTCAGGTCTTCCTCTTGCAGCTGTTCAAACTCCTCCTGATGTACACAAATGGTCAGAGAGAGCTCGATTAGTGCGTGAAATCACAAATATTTACAGCATTAAGTACATTTCACAAGTTCTGGAAACAAATAAAAAAAGCTCCATTCTTTCATTTACACAACTTTTTAAAAATGATCAAACCACTTTTTTTTTTGGACAAATTATGTCCTTTGTCCAATCAGAAATCAATCAATTTGATCACTTTTATTAACATTGTTTATTCTATCCTCTTATCAATTATTTAAATCTTCATATTGTACATAGCAGCAGTGAGAGCAACTGCTCAGCTGTAAGTAAAATGATTGAAGGTAAGCACACAAATAAAATCATGAAATATTGAAAGAATTGATATCCCCTCGTCTATACGGCCAGACTTTGACATTAGGTGGCTGGTCTTGTTCTGAAAGCATGCACTTCTAGTTTAAGGACAACACAGGTAGGGAATTTAAACAAAACACGAGAGAAAGTAAAAGAGTTTACTTCAAATGAGACACACCTGCATTAAAACAAGCTAATTCACACTAGGGCTGAGAGATATAGCCAATATGCCTAATAGATTCAGCAGCGGTATAAAATTAATCACCACTGTGAATATGGCAGCCATTTTAATGCTTTTTGCCATTTTCCCTTAAATACCAGTAGGAAAAAGATTTGGCATGTTTGATTAATTCCAATTCAAGATAGGAAAATGATCAAAACTGGCACACTTCTAGTGATGGTAATGAATAGTAATCTGACCAACTTTGAGGTCTCTAGGACCAACTATATAGCGCCACCACCAGTTCAAAAATATACATTTTGAAAAGTTATAATATGTTGGATCATAGCTTTGAATTCCTAAGTAGGTGAATATTACTGTTTATTTCTGTGTATTGTTTTATACACATGAAAAAATACTTGTTTTATTTGTATTCATTTCTGATTATATAATTTCCACTTTACCATTTTCATTTTTAACCTTGTACCAATTTCAAATGTTACAATGGTGGATTGGCTGAAACGTCGGTTCTACTAACTAAAAAATCCTTCCTTTAAACAGTTTGAGAGTAAATAGAGTACTTTGAATATCATCAGCTATGTTTCCAATGTTTCCATTTGTATGCGGACGAGGAAAAAAAACAACCGAAAACCCCATGCTGAATCATAATGGCAAGATTAGAAGAGAATCGAAATGTGCATAAATTCTAAAAATGCGCATTAAAAATGTATTTGCTCAATTGAGGCAGATTTTTTTTTTTCCTGATAAGACGGCATGTGCATATTAACTACGATGGAAACACACTTCCCAAATAAATCCATCGATCCGCAACAAAAAAACGTGCATGACTTAACCTCAACAGTGATTGGATAACCGGGGTAACCAGCGGACCAATCACATCACAGCATCTCAAATGTTGGTTTGGTCATTCTGAAATGCCTGAGCTAAAGTCTGTCCTCAGAAGGATTTGGTTTAATTCCCTCCAGAAGCGTCTCGCAGGATTGCATTTCCAAACACAAGCATCCGAACGCAAGAGAACATGACAGCGTTTATTGCTTATTGTCATCTATGATGGAGGATAAAAGAGCCACAGTTTCTTGATTGCAGCAGCATCCATTTTTATTACAGCAATTTCCCAGGAAGGGATGATTTTGTTCTCTTCAACACTGGGATGGAAACGCTGCTTTATTCGCAAATGCATTAGGCGACATTTCAAGTTATATTTGCAACTTTGAATGGAAACATAGCTTTGTCAGATAAACAGATATAGCCTATGTTTGTTTAGCTATACCGCCCAGCCCTAACTCAAGCCTATTACTTCTTACTAAACAGGCAAAATGAAAATAAGCGACACAAACAAGGAGAAAGAACTGTTTTGAGCTTGATCTGGTTTGATAGGTTACTGTGGGATATCAATTGGGCTCATCTGTAAACCTGACACTTTACATCCACCCGTACTTAGGTGTAGAATAAGCCATTGGCACTTGAAACCAACAGAAAGCAAAACTGAGGACAATTAAAACTGGGAAAAAAGAGATAGGGTATATAAACATCAAGCTCTGAGACACGTTCACAGGCAACAGCATTCAAATGGATGTGGGTAGTGAAAGGAGTACCTTGGGTGAGTACCTGCATAGATTGACAGTATCCTTGATTTTTAAATGGGCTTTTCATGGGGGTCGCTCACAACACCAACGCTGTGTGAGGTGTGGAAGTCAGCTGCAATAATTCATTAACCCTACACTTCCATCATCCCAAAGCTAGCGGATCTCAACTTTAAGAACAGACGGTAATAAAAGTGCAACATATCCAGGTTAACTCCAGCAAAAAATAAATATATATATATATATATCAGTATTCATTGCAGTTCAATGAACCTCTTATGAACACCTTATAGACATCAGATGGTAAAATGCTGTGTGTTTATGCATGTTCTGCACATACATATGAGCACACAATCATTTTAGAAGTGCAATAGATGTGTAAACAAAGTTATCCACTAGTTTAATCTTACTGCGAGCATATAGTAAAACAGGTTGAGGTAGTAAAGGCAGAGTTAGGAAAAAACTAAAAAAGAAAAAATAGAAGGAAAAAAATAAATAAAACACGTAAATTTGGAAGAGAACTTGTCTAAAGAGACAGATGTATGACCGATACAAAACGAGGTACCTCCAAGCATGTTTTTCAGGGCTACACTGGCCTTTCCCTCTGGGTTTGTTTCTTTCTACTTTCTTCCGTTTCATCAGCCTAGTCCCCATCTTCAGTGCATACTTACGATGCACTATTAAAAAACAGGAAGAAAAATCACAGACAGAACTGAAAGAAAAAGGGGGGAAGGGGAGAGGGGGAGAGACCGGGGCCGGGGAGGACGGTGCACTTACCTGGGGCTGATCTGAGGTCCTATCAGATCAGTTTTAATTGGACTGTGTGTCACCTTCAGAATGTAGCTCTTGGGCGGTGCCGTTCACTTCCGCTTTGGGAGGCTCGGCCTCCATGGGCTCGGGCTTGGAGAGCTCAATTGACTTTTCAACCGAGCCCTTTCTGCTGCTCCGTTTCTCATCTGAGGAGTCCTTGTGCTCTGTGAGAGGAGGTACAACCGCATTCAGTAAACGCACACGTCTCTGGGCGATGTTCAGAGAAATAGCTTTAGATTTGGAGAGTTAATACATTTTGAAAAGTTGAATTGGTCATGTTCAAGAAAGTCAGCAGATTTTTCTTATATTAAAGGGTTGGCTCAGCAAGTCCACATTTACTCACCCTGGTGTTGTTTTAATGCAGTATGCCGCTCTTTCCTTTTCAAACCGTAACTTGTTTTTTTCAGCTCTTTTTCACACAAATTGTGTTTTTTCAAGGCAAGGTCAGGATATTTGTTACATACACTAACATTCGGTTTGTTTTTCACCAAACCCTATAAGTATACCATCTCAGAACACTTGAATAAGTGTCGCATGGGATCATTCTGTGAAACTTGTGTCTTTTTTCCGCTATTCACTGATATTATATGGACAAGCATGAGAAATACTTTTTCCCCCTCTTTTTGTGGCCCGAAAAATAAATAAATAAATAAATAGGCATTACTACATTAGAAGAATGACTTCATTTTCATTTTAGGGTGTGACATCATTTACTCACCCTAATGTAGTATATATTTATATTTAAATTAGTGAAAAACTGTAAATATTAAACCTTAAAGGGTAATTACTTCATTTCACTTCTTGCATTAAATACCTAGAATATAACTGGTGAAAATAAGTCAAAATATTTCCTCTTGTTGAAAGGAAAAAATTAAAATGATACAAAAACAAAACGGGTAACACTTTACAATAAGGATTCATTAGTTAAACTAAGAATAAACACTTCTACAGCATTTATTAATCTTAGTTAATGCTAATTTCAACATTTACTAATACATTATTAAAATTAAACGTTGTATTTGTTAACATTAATGCACTGTGAAGTGTGAACTAACAATAAACAACAGTATTTTTATTACAATGATTAAATACTGTAACAAATGTATTGCTAATGGTAGTTCATGTTAGTTAATGCTTTAGTTAATGTTATGAATGAGACCATATAGTAAAGTGTTACCACAAAAGGATACAAAAAATAAAATAAAATGATACAACAAACAAAACAGATGATCAGAATAAAAATAATATGATAGAACAAAGAAAAGAAAACAAAAACACTAACAAACACTCAATGTGCTGATTAAAAACTTTGCAAAAAAAAAAAAAAGTCTTGAGAAATGAAAAGTTAAATGCCAGACCTTTGTCCTTAGAGGATTTGTCCTTGTCTCTGTCTCCTTTGTCCCCTCTGTCCTTTTCTCTGTCTCTGCTGCGGTGCCGGTGGCTCTTGCGCTCAGAGCTGCGGGACCTCCTCCTCTCCCTGCTCCGAGAGCGGCGCTTCCTGTCCGAGCGTTCCCGGCTGCGCCTCCTCTCTCGGTCCCGGCTCCTGCGCACATCAGCACTACTTTAATCTCAAGGAGATCTCAACTGGCCCCACAGGGGAACCATAGATACAGTAAAGTACGTATTATTTCTATTATAACAAACTATAAAAATCATTAAGCTAAAAATTTTTTTATATATATATATATATATATATAAATAAAATACTAACTAAAATAAGCGTACTAAATTTTAATAAATTAAAATTGGAATTGGGGAAAAAAAGTCAACTTAAAAATGGCAAAAGCACAAATATTACAAAAAAAAAAAAAAAAAAATATTTGGGAAAAAAAGTCTACTTAAAAATGGCAAATGCACAAACATTACTAAACTTTAAAAATTAAAACAAAACGGAATATTATTTTATACTAAATAATTATTTAATACTTTACTAAATTGAAATAAATCCGTCATTTTAACAGACGCCTATGTTGACGAGCTCAGGAGTGTGTGAGTTGCACACCTGCTGCGCTTCCTGTCGCGCTCCTTACTCCTGGACCTCCTCCTGTCTCTGGAGCGGCTCCGGCGGCGGTCCGACGCTCGGCTGGAGTGTCTGCTGTTGGAGTGACTCCTCCTGCTGCGCCGGTCCCGGTCCCTTTCCCGTTCCCTGTCCCGCTCCCTCTCCCGCTCGCGCTCCCTCTCCTTCTCACGCTCTCTCTCCTTCTCCTTTTCTCGTTCTTTCTCCTTCTCTTCCTCCTCTTTGCGCTTTTTCTCGCGTTCCTCCCTTTCGCGTTCCCGGTCCTCCTTCTCCTTCTTCCCTCGGTCCTCCTTCTCCGGGTCCTCCGAGCGCCGACGCAGCTTTTCCTGCGGGATCAAACAGAAAACCATGGGCAACTTTTGATTCGCAACTATCAGTCCACCCAAAAACATGCATTACCACTAATCACATGCATTACCACTAATCACATTATTACTGTTGATTTTTTAGAATGTTTTCTTCAAATTCTGTGTTTTATGATTTTTAGGAACACTATCCAACTTTTTTTGTAAAAAAAGAAAAGAAAAAAAATCTATAAAAAGTCAATACAACATCAATCCGGTAACACTTTACTGGAAGGGGTGTGCATAAGACTAACATGACACCTTCATAATCATGACATGACACATGTTATGAATATGAAGGAAGTTTTATGCATGTTTGTGACAACTGTCATTAAGTGTCATTCGCTCTATAACATTTTTAATGCAAATATGACATTGTTTGAGACGTCTTTGTTATAAACCAATAAAACATAACCTGTCAGTGTCTTTGTCATGACAACTTGACTTTACTAAGACAACACAACCTGGCATAAACATGACATAGCAGATTAATTATCAAACTTAAGAAACCACTTAGCTTTATTGGTTGACATTACATTAAACTATCAGGTGGTTGGTTTTGACATTGGCTGTCACTTACTTGCACTGATATACAGTAGCGAGACTTTTTCTTTTAGTTGTCCTCTTTCATAGACAGCCGTTTTCTTCTTGCTGTGTAAATTTGTTTAAATTCTTAATATTTTAATACTTTTATTTAATAAGCGAATTGCGCTGCTTCTCTCGCGAGAAATTAATATCAGTTTCACTCTCTCAACATGTGATTGGCTGTTTGCTACTGATGTCACACTTAAACTCCTAAACTCAGGATCAAAGCCTGAGTTGACAGAAAGTTGATGATCAGCATCATGGTACCAACAAAGCCTGGTTGGATTGGTTTGGTTTTGTCAACTCTAAACTAATCCTGTAACCCTGAGTTTGTTCAACTACCATCATGGTACAGGCCCCAGATGCCACTGGATGAGTCCTGCTGACTTCAACATTCACATGAGTCTCTGTACTTGAACATGGTATGAAGCATGAAAAGTCAAACACCTTGGACATGACAGGTATGTAGGCTACTATGTTTCAGGAATGGCACAAAGGTGTGTGACTGTTTAAGTCTTTGTCTTTAGATCAGTGCGTTTACTAATGTGCTTTTTGTCCTTTGTTGTGTATCTTTGGATTATGTTGTGTTGTAAATAAATCCAGACAATCTAAAAGCCATTCTTTTCTTAATTTCTCCTCATTCTTTGTGCAGGGCTCCTCATAATGATCGGGCCTGATAGCACCTGATAGGGCCATTAGTGGAGGGTCTTTGTCTTTCTCAGGTGTAAAATGCATTCATATTAATGAGAGATTCACGCCTCCTCGCATAAAGCTTTCACACACAAAACACGTCATACAAATTTTAAATCAATATATTGTCTTATCTAAATGAGTATGCAGGATGATTTTCACATAGTTTTGGAGCAAATATTCTAGGCTACGGGATACAATTTTCAAAATCCTTGTGAAGAAATAATGGGAAATAATGAGTTTATTTCCTTAAATTACTATGGGTTTTATGACCTTATTTCAGTGACATTTGTTTTTTCACAAACCACGCATAAACATTATTATCTTAAATACAAACATGTACATACATGTTACTCACATATTACGGTAGCCCCGTTTGTGCTATATAGAGTGAATTTACACCTTTGCCATTAACATGTTTATAAATAACTGAAAAAAGCACAAATTTCAGAGCATGTCAGAACACCTCCAGGACCCAGAAAACCCCTCAGACCCCAGAGGGTTAAAACACGACCATTTTGTTATATGATTTGACTGTTTTGAATGTTAAGGAGGCGCGAATGCACACCTCTATAAAGGCAAGAAACAGAAGTAATTTTATCTCAATGATCATGCTTTCATAATTGTTGAAAGCCAAAATCACAACAAACAATTTTTGTACAGGATTGGCCCACATATCTAATTCACAAGTTTGACCATCAACAAACCTTCAGTTCCTCCACCGTGGATTTGATCTTGGCGTATCCCATATGCTGCTTGCCCATTAGATGATCGTCCACTCTGGACTGAGCGTCGCCGACTATGAGGAAAGCGCCACACACTTCACACACCTCCATCTGCTTCTCCTGAGCCGCAAAGCTCTCGATCGTCTGACAGACGAGAAAACAGGTCAGTGCCAAAACACACTCGAGGTCTGTGTTCAACACTTAAAACACACGAAGAGAAAGCTGTAACTCACTGAAGGATTGGCGCTGAGCTCCTCCCGCTCCTCCTTCAGCTGCTCCACCAGCTTCATCATGCCCTGCGCCTCCTCCACACGACCCTCCGAGCCCAGCTCCTCGATCTGAACACACACACACACACACACACACACACATCTCAGAGCCGCTTCAACACACTCATGTTCTCCTCTCAGCTGATGAGGCTCAGAAACAGTACCTGAAGAACAAGCTCTTCAATCTTCTCCGTGAGGACCTGCGCTTTCTCCTCGTTCTTCCCAGTTGGACCAGGTACCTAGAAATCAGAGTTTGAAGTGAGTAGTGTTTGAAGAAAAGTGTACAAACAAAGTGGCCTTGAAGAGTATAAAACAGGGAGTGTAAAAAAGCACTGCACGGGCTGTAAAATCTGTATCCCAGAGCTCTTTGGATATAGGGATGATTCACTCATTGATACTTTTTTATGGTCTTTAAGGGCGTTTTAAGGGTGAGTATTACAAAATCTGCATATGAATATAAGAGTAGCCTAACACACAGACAAAAAATGATTCAGTTTCATTCTTTCTCAATCCTTTTTTCTCCATTTAAATTGTCCTGTATTATATTTTATTGGTCACTTTAAGTTTTAGTAATGAAAAAGCATATCTATTTAATCAACTTTGCAATTTTACACAAGCTTATGAAAAATACATTTAGTTTAGTTTATTTTTTCCCAAATTTTGTGCTTGGTTTTTATTTATTTGGAAACCGTTTTAATGGTTTCATTAAAATTTTATAATCAATGAGCATGACTAATGATCAATTGAACTTTTATTTAATGATTTCACAATGTAACGTTTTTTACAACAATAGAAGTGAAATATGAAGTGTTTATTATTTCAGAAATTCTGTGTTCTCAGTTTAAATTTGGTTGGATTTATGATTTAATACAAATTTAAAAAAAGATGTTGATAATCAAATGAAGGCAAAGAAATTAATCAACTTAATCTTTTATGTTTTCATTTTATTATTGTAATTACTTTGTAAGTACATTCTACTGTACAACTGTAATACATTTCTGTCATAACTTCTTTAGGTAAAACCAAACTTTCATTTAGTCAGTTTTTCTGCAATTCGGCCAAAATCTCATGTTATTAAAGACGGACAGGCTATTTAAGGCAGTGTTGGCTATGAATCGACAACAAAATACTCGACTAAAACTCTCTCCTCCGTTCCTCAAATACATAAAACATAAGTCTTTATATATAGTGTTGCTTGAGTAAAGAAAAAACTGTTCTTAAAACCAGTTCTTAATTTAGCCACGCAGATTTATGGAAAAAAATAAAAACGAAATTTGGAGCATGTTTTTCTACTTATGGAAGTCAATGGGAACATTCTTCAAAAAATCTTCAAATAGCAGAAGAAATGCTTTAAAGCACATGCAAATGATGAACTTCTGTGAATTGCAGTGTCCCGTGAGTAACTCTACCTCTGTGTTAACATGTGATGTGAATGTACAGTACGTTGAGACGGAGGAACCAGAACTGCACTGTACCGCGATACTACGATATTTCTTCAAAAGCAGATCGTGGAGACATATTAATCGTCTACGATCAAAAATCGGGATATCGCACACCCCCCATTTAAAATGATGTAAAAGCGATGAGGAGATGATGGTGTTTCTGTCTGCATTTTTTGCATTAGAGAAATCATAGGGCTCTATAAAGCACCAGGCCATAAATAAGATCTGAAAGTATGCGTTACCCCCGCGTTCTGCTGGGCTTGTGACAGGGCCAGACGCGCGTGTCCCCTCCGGATCCTGCGCTCCACCTCGGCCAGGAGACTCTGCAGGTACCGCAGGAAGTCCCGCTCATACCCCTCCTTCATGAAGCGGGAGCTCTTCTCATACCTGAGACATCAGGAGTCAGGCTTCAGACAACACGCTTCACAAACACTGAAGACGCTAGCGGAGGAACGGGTCGCAGTTTATCCGTACGGATGTATGTCAGTATTTTCGGTCTGTGAATTCGGTCTTAAGTGACAGCACACATCGAATATTATATATAATAGAATTTTTTTTTTTTTTTTTGCTGATCCGAAAAATGATCTGATCCATGCCTCAAAAAAAGTAAATGATCCGAACTGTGAATTTTGTGATCCGTTCCGCCACTAGAAGATGCAAAACTACACGGGTCAAGAATGACCTCAGGAAACAGTCAAGAATGTGTCCAGATCACATTTCATTTTATTTATCACCATTAATTTGGGGAGGTAAAATTAAAGAAAATAACGTTTTTTTTTTTGCTTCAGAACACTTTAAGAAGTACAATTCTCATACCAGAATGCAAAGAAATCTATATTACATAGGCAATGCTTTACAATAAGGTTCATTAGTTAACGTGAACTAAGAATAAACAAAACTTCGACAGCATTTATTAATCTTAGTTAATATTAATTTCAACATTTACTAATACAGTATTAAAATCACAGGTTGTATTTGTTAACGTTAGTTAATGCACTGTGAACAGTTGTATTTTAAACTAAAATTAAAACTTAACTATTTATAACTAATATTAAAAAAGATTAATACTGTAACAAACGTATTGCTCATTGTCAGTTCATGTTAGTGAATACATTATCAAATGTTAACTAATGTAAAATGTTAGCATTATATAAAATGCATCTAAACGGCTGCTGAATTTAATTAATGCTGAAATTTTTAACCGCATGTTTACAGTACTGAGAATAATTACAATAATGGGATTTTTTGTTTGTTTGTTGTATTTTAGTAACAGGAATCGGTGAGGGTCCTAAAAAGGCTTTTTATTCATCCCATATGATTTGGGGGTGAAATGTGACCTGGACATGTGATTTCCGTGACATTCACACACAGTTTAAACTTACACTTTCCTCAAGTTCTCATCGTGGATTTTTTCACAAGGACCTGAAGAAAAAAAAACAGATTCATTACAATGTGGACGGCAAGAATAAAACCAGATGAATGTGTTTAAGAAGCCGATCTTACCCAAGTCTGACCGTGTGTTTGTGAAGAGTTCAGCCGGGCAAAAGCCACACAGGTAATATTTGCAGACCTGCAGAAAAACACTCATAGGTTACTCAAGATCTCTTTTTGTACATGTATGTGGGTTGTTACATTAGAAAAATGGCAATGACACTAAGATGAAGCCATGAGATCTGCTGTAGGTGTTGAGACTGGCCCACAGACCGATTCTTCTTTTATTTTATAGAGATCGAGCGTTAATCACTAGATAAAAGTACATTCACCCTGGAAATCCACGTGTCAAACTCACACAAGTCTGAATCGTTTGACTCAGATGATCAGTTTAAGTGAGCATAATTCCCACCAAAATACTGTCTGTTACTACAGTAAAAACAGGGCAGTAAACAAATGGTGAAGAACTATTGTGGAAAATAAGAACACTTCATTTTTATTGAATGTGCACTTGTTAATTACTTTAAATCTTACATATATATAGGAGTAGGTTATATTAAAAAAAACTGTACTTGCAGTCGTGCATTAATGAAATAAAAGGCCATTTAAGTGTACTTGAAGAGAGACTCATTACTGTTAAACACTTTAATGCACATTTAAGAACTTTGAACAATGTGAAATTAAAAATGTAAGTACATAAAGTCATTCTGTTTAGGATACTTGTGTAGAAGTGAACTATTTAAATGTGTTGGCTAACATGCTAAACAAAGCAAG